>NW_027099176.1:600000-913000 GCF_037042795.1 Molothrus aeneus | reverse complement strand
CTTTATTTCTAGTGGTGGAAAATGCAATTTTTAATATTGTATTGAAAGATCAGAAGGAAGTAAGGTAAATATTTTCATGGATGTCTCTAATTATGCTTCCAATTTTGTGTTTAGCTTTCCAGACCTGACACTTTGGGATCCTAAAATGGAAACATATTAAACAAAATATGGTCTTAACCATTAATAAAAGCACCAAAGTATTAGAAAATGAGCATATTTGTGGCTTTCTATCAGTTTCCTGAATTAGGCAAAAAAAAAAAAGTATTATGGTAACATTTGTTTATTTCAGGCAATGGGCAGAAAAAGTGATCAATTCTTAAAGCAGCTTGAATAAAGTTCTGAATGTCTGATTTCCATCTCACTGTAACAACACTCTAAAAGGCCAGTGATTTGGATAAACACTGGTATCTTCATATTTATTTTGCATATAATATTATCCACTGGCCTTCAATGTCAGAATTGCCTCAATGAAGCAGAAAACACTTTGCAGCATCTGGGAGCTCAATTTTGGCATGTTTTGGTCTTTTGCAATGACACTCATTTCCCCCCAGGCCATTTCTTGAAGACACTATAACTGCCAATTTTCTGGGTTTTGGGGCTTTTTTTTTTTTTTTTTCCAATTTTTTTAGGCATCCATGTCATGTCTTTTCTAGCTTCCCCTGCAAGTTTTGTCTTGCTCCTTGACTTTTTCCCCATCTTTTGCAACATCTGGGAGCTTCGTTTTGGCATGTTTTGGTCCTTTGCACTGCTCTGATAGCATCCCGGTCCATTTTCCTCTTGTCACTAAATGGCCCAAATTTCCCAATTTTCTTTTTTTTCTCCTCCAGTTGCAATTCCTTTGATGGGATCTCCATTCCAGCGTCTTTCTAAGTCCTTCTTATTTCTTTTGGCCTTCAGTGCGCACCACTTTTGGCAAGCTGTGCTGCATGTGCCTGCACTTGATAGCATATGGGTAAGATATTTCTCTTTTTTTGTTTTAGTTTTTTTTCAGTGACCGTACCATGTGCCACATATCTTCCCCTGCAAGTTTCCTTTCTTCCTTGACATTTTCCCCTGCTTTTGCAACATCTGGGAGCTTAATTTTGGCATGTTTTGGTCTTTTGCAATGCAACTCATTTCCTCCCCGGCCATTTCTTGAAGACACTACAACTGCCAGTTTTCTGGGTTTTGGGGCTTTTTTTCAATTGCATTTCATTTGATCCTATCTCCTTTCCAGAGTGTTTGTTAGCCTTTCTTTTGGGGTTCGCAAGATTCCGTTTCCCTTCCCGAAAGGAAATTTCATTTCCTTTCGGGAAGGGAAACGGAATCTTGCGATTTCAATGGGGACCATGAGAGGAATCCTTGGTGCATGTCCCTGCACGTGATGACATGCCATGCCTTTTGATGGCTTTGACTTTGGGAAAGATTTTTTTCTTTTTTTTTTCCAATTTTTTTAGGCATCCATGTCATGTCTTTTCTAGCTTCCCCTGCAAGTTTTGTCTTGCTCCTTGACTTTTTCCCCATCTTTTGCAACATCTGGGAGCTTCGTTTTGGCATGTTTTGGTCCTTTGCACTGCTCTGATAGCATCCCGGTCCATTTTCCTCTTGTCACTAAATGGCCCAAATTTCCCAATTTTCTTTTTTTTCTCCTCCAGTTGCAATTCCTTTGATGGGATCTCCATTCCAGCGTCTTTCTAAGTCCTTCTTATTTCTTTTGGCCTTCAGTGCGCACCACTTTTGGCAAGCTGTGCTGCATGTGCCTGCACTTGATAGCATATGGGTAAGATATTTCTCTTTTTTTGTTTTAGTTTTTTTCAGTGACCGTACCATGTGCCACATATCTTCCCCTGCAAGTTTCCTTTCTTCCTTGACATTTTCCCCTGCTTTTGCAACATCTGGGAGCTTAATTTTGGCATGTTTTGGTCTTTTGCAATGCAACTCATTTCCTCCCCGGCCATTTCTTGAAGACACTACAACTGCCAATTTTCTGGGTTTTGGGGCTTTTTTTCAATTGCATTTCATTTGATCCTATCTCCTTTCCAGAGTGTTTGTTAGCCTTTCTTTTGGGGTTCGCAAGATTCCGTTTCCCTTCGGGAAAGGAAATTTCATTTCCTTTCGGGAAGGGAAACGGAATCTTGCGATTTCAATGGGGACCATGAGAGGAATCCTTGGTGCATGTCCCTGCACGTGATGACATGCCATGCCTTTTGATGGCTTTGACTTTGGGAAAGATTTTTTTCTTTTTTTTTTCCAATTTTTTTAGGCATCCATGTCATGTCTTTTCTAGCTTCCCCTGCAAGTTTTGTCTTGCTCCTTGACTTTTTCCCCATCTTTTGCAACATCTGGGAGCTTAGTTTTGGCATGTTTTGGTCCTTTGCACTGCTCTGATAGCATCCCGGTCCATTTTCCTCTTGTCACTAAATGGCCCAAATTTCCCAATTTTCTTTTTTTTCTCCTCCAGTTGCAATTCCTTTGATGGGATCTCCATTCCAGCGTCTTTCTAAGTCCTTCTTATTTCTTTTGGCCTTCAGTGCGCACCACTTTTGGCAAGCTGTGCTGCATGTGCCTGCACTTGATAGCATATGGGTAAGATATTTCTCTTTTTTTGTTTTAGTTTTTTTTCAGTGACCGTACCATGTGCCACATATCTTCCCCTGCAAGTTTCCTTTCTTCCTTGACATTTTCCCCTGCTTTTGCAACATCTGGGAGCTTAATTTTGGCATGTTTTGGTCTTTTGCAATGCAACTCATTTCCTCCCCGGCCATTTCTTGAAGACACTACAACTGCCAGTTTTCTGGGTTTTGGGGCTTTTTTTCAATTGCATTTCATTTGATCCTATCTCCTTTCCAGAGTGTTTGTTAGCCTTTCTTTTGGGCTTCGCAAGATTCCGTTTCCCTTCCCGAAAGGAAATTTCATTTCCTTTCGGGAAGGGAAACGGAATCTTGCGATTTCAATGGGGACCATGAGAGGAATCCTTGGTGCATGTCCCTGCACGTGATGACATGCCATGCCTTTTGATGGCTTTGACTTTGGGAAAGATTTTTTTCTTTTTTTTTTCCAATTTTTTTAGGCATCCATGTCATGTCTTTTCTAGCTTCCCCTGCAAGTTTTGTCTTGCTCCTTGACTTTTTCCCCATCTTTTGCAACATCTGGGAGCTTCGTTTTGGCATGTTTTGGTCCTTTGCACTGCTCTGATAGCATCCCGGTCCATTTTCCTCTTGTCACTAAATGGCCCAAATTTCCCAATTTTCTTTTTTTTCTCCTCCAGTTGCAATTCCTTTGATGGGATCTCCATTCCAGCGTCTTTCTAAGTCCTTCTTATTTCTTTTGGCCTTCAGTGCGCACCACTTTTGGCAAGCTGTGCTGCATGTGCCTGCACTTGATAGCATATGGGTAAGATATTTCTCTTTTTTTGTTTTAGTTTTTTTTCAGTGACCGTACCATGTGCCACATATCTTCCCCTGCAAGTTTCCTTTCTTCCTTGACATTTCCCCTGCTTTTGCAACATCTGGGAGCTTAATTTTGGCATGTTTTGGTCTTTTGCAATGCAACTCATTTCCTCCCTGGCCATTTCTTGAAGACACTACAACTGCCAATTTTCTGGGTTTTGGGGCTTTTTTTCAATTGCATTTCATTTGATCCTATCTCCTTTCCAGAGTGTTTGTTAGCCTTTCTTTTGGGGTTCGCAAGATTCCGTTTCCCTTCCCGAAAGGAAATTTCATTTCCTTTCGGGAAGGGAAACGGAATCTTGCGATTTCAATGGGGACCATGAGAGGAATCCTTGGTGCATGTCCCTGCACGTGATGACATGCCATGCCTTTTGATGGCTTTGACTTTGGGAAAGATTTTTTTCTTTTTTTTTTCCAATTTTTTTAGGCATCCATGTCATGTCTTTTCTAGCTTCCCCTGCAAGTTTTGTCTTGCTCCTTGACTTTTTCCCCATCTTTTGCAACATCTGGGAGCTTCGTTTTGGCATGTTTTGGTCCTTTGCACTGCTCTGATAGCATCCCGGTCCATTTTCCTCTTGTCACTAAATGGCCCAAATTTCCCAATTTTCTTTTTTTTCTCCTCCAGTTGCAATTCCTTTGATGGGATCTCCATTCCAGCGTCTTTCTAAGTCCTTCTTATTTCTTTTGGCCTTCAGTGCGCACCACTTTTGGCAAGCTGTGCTGCATGTGCCTGCACTTGATAGCATATGGGTAAGATATTTCTCTTTTTTTGTTTTAGTTTTTTTCAGTGACCGTACCATGTGCCACATATCTTCCCCTGCAAGTTTCCTTTCTTCCTTGACATTTTCCCCTGCTTTTGCAACATCTGGGAGCTTAATTTTGGCATGTTTTGGTCTTTTGCAATGCAACTCATTTCCTCCCCGGCCATTTCTTGAAGACACTACAACTGCCAGTTTTCTGGGTTTTGGGGCTTTTTTTCAATTGCATTTCATTTGATCCTATCTCCTTTCCAGAGTGTTTGTTAGCCTTTCTTTTGGGGTTCGCAAGATTCCGTTTCCCTTCCCGAAAGGAAATTTCATTTCCTTTCGGGAAGGGAAACGGAATCTTGCGATTTCAATGGGGACCATGAGAGGAATCCTTGGTGCATGTCCCTGCACGTGATGACATGCCATGCCTTTTGATGGCTTTGACTTTGGGAAAGATTTTTTTCTTTTTTTTTTCAATTTTTTTAGGCATCCATGTCATGTCTTTTCTAGCTTCCCCTGCAAGTTTTGTCTTGCTCCTTGACTTTTTCCCCATCTTTTGCAACATCTGGGAGCTTCGTTTTGGCATGTTTTGGTCCTTTGCACTGCTCTGATAGCATCCCGGTCCATTTTCCTCTTGTCACTAAATGGCCCAAATTTCCCAATTTTCTTTTTTTTCTCCTCCAGTTGCAATTCCTTTGATGGGATCTCCATTCCAGCGTCTTTCTAAGTCCTTCTTATTTCTTTTGGCCTTCAGTGCGCACCACTTTTGGCAAGCTGTGCTGCATGTGCCTGCACTTGATAGCATATGGGTAAGATATTTCTCTTTTTTTGTTTTAGTTTTTTTTCAGTGACCGTACCATGTGCCACATATCTTCCCCTGCAAGTTTCCTTTCTTCCTTGACATTTTCCCCTGCTTTTGCAACATCTGGGAGCTTAATTTTGGCATGTTTTGGTCTTTTGCAATGCAACTCATTTCCTCCCCGGCCATTTCTTGAAGACACTACAACTGCCAGTTTTCTGGGTTTTGGGGCTTTTTTTCAATTGCATTTCATTTGATCCTATCTCCTTTCCAGAGTGTTTGTTAGCCTTTCTTTTGGGCTTCGCAAGATTCCGTTTCCCTTCCCGAAAGGAAATTTCATTTCCTTTCGGGAAGGGAAACGGAATCTTGCGATTTCAATGGGGACCATGAGAGGAATCCTTGGTGCATGTCCCTGCACGTGATGACATGCCATGCCTTTTGATGGCTTTGACTTTGGGAAAGATTTTTTTCTTTTTTTTTTCCAATTTTTTTAGGCATCCATGTCATGTCTTTTCTAGCTTCCCCTGCAAGTTTTGTCTTGCTCCTTGACTTTTTCCCCATCTTTTGCAACATCTGGGAGCTTAGTTTTGGCATGTTTTGGTCCTTTGCACTGCTCTGATAGCATCCCGGTCCATTTTCCTCTTGTCACTAAATGGCCCAAATTTCCCAATTTTCTTTTTTTTCTCCTCCAGTTGCAATTCCTTTGATGGGATCTCCATTCCAGCGTCTTTCTAAGTCCTTCTTATTTCTTTTGGCCTTCAGTGCGCACCACTTTTGGCAAGCTGTGCTGCATGTGCCTGCACTTGATAGCATATGGGTAAGATATTTCTCTTTTTTTGTTTTAGTTTTTTTTCAGTGACCGTACCATGTGCCACATATCTTCCCCTGCAAGTTTCCTTTCTTCCTTGACATTTTCCCCTGCTTTTGCAACATCTGGGAGCTTAATTTTGGCATGTTTTGGTCTTTTGCAATGCAACTCATTTCCTCCCCGGCCATTTCTTGAAGACACTACAACTGCCAGTTTTCTGGGTTTTGGGGCTTTTTTCAATTGCATTTCATTTGATCCTATCTCCTTTCCAGAGTGTTTGTTAGCCTTTCTTTTGGGGTTCGCAAGATTCCGTTTCCCTTCCCGAAAGGAAATTTCATTTCCTTTCGGGAAGGGAAACGGAATCTTGCGATTTCAATGGGGACCATGAGAGGAATCCTTGGTGCATGTCCCTGCACGTGATGACATGCCATGCCTTTTGATGGCTTTGACTTTGGGAAAGATTTTTTTCTTTTTTTTTTCCAATTTTTTTAGGCATCCATGTCATGTCTTTTCTAGCTTCCCCTGCAAGTTTTGTCTTGCTCCTTGACTTTTTCCCCATCTTTTGCAACATCTGGGAGCTTCGTTTTGGCATGTTTTGGTCCTTTGCACTGCTCTGATAGCATCCCGGTCCATTTTCCTCTTGTCACTAAATGGCCCAAATTTCCCAATTTTCTTTTTTTTCTCCTCCAGTTGCAATTCCTTTGATGGGATCTCCATTCCAGCGTCTTTCTAAGTCCTTCTTATTTCTTTTGGCCTTCAGTGCGCACCACTTTTGGCAAGCTGTGCTGCATGTGCCTGCACTTGATAGCATATGGGTAAGATATTTCTCTTTTTTTGTTTTAGTTTTTTTCAGTGACCGTACCATGTGCCACATATCTTCCCCTGCAAGTTTCCTTTCTTCCTTGACATTTTCCCCTGCTTTTGCAACATCTGGGAGCTTAATTTTGGCATGTTTTGGTCTTTTGCAATGCAACTCATTTCCTCCCCGGCCATTTCTTGAAGACACTACAACTGCCAGTTTTCTGGGTTTTGGGGCTTTTTTTCAATTGCATTTCATTTGATCCTATCTCCTTTCCAGAGTGTTTGTTAGCCTTTCTTTTGGGCTTCGCAAGATTCCGTTTCCCTTCCCGAAAGGAAATTTCATTTCCTTTCGGGAAGGGAAACGGAATCTTGCGATTTCAATGGGGACCATGAGAGGAATCCTTGGTGCATGTCCCTGCACGTGATGACATGCCATGCCTTTTGATGGCTTTGACTTTGGGAAAGATTTTTTTCTTTTTTTTTTCCAATTTTTTTAGGCATCCATGTCATGTCTTTTCTAGCTTCCCCTGCAAGTTTTGTCTTGCTCCTTGACTTTTTCCCCATCTTTTGCAACATCTGGGAGCTTCGTTTTGGCATGTTTTGGTCCTTTGCACTGCTCTGATAGCATCCCGGTCCATTTTCCTCTTGTCACTAAATGGCCCAAATTTCCCAATTTTCTTTTTTTTCTCCTCCAGTTGCAATTCCTTTGATGGGATCTCCATTCCAGCGTCTTTCTAAGTCCTTCTTATTTCTTTTGGCCTTCAGTGCGCACCACTTTTGGCAAGCTGTGCTGCATGTGCCTGCACTTGATAGCATATGGGTAAGATATTTCTCTTTTTTTGTTTTAGTTTTTTTTCAGTGACCGTACCATGTGCCACATATCTTCCCCTGCAAGTTTCCTTTCTTCCTTGACATTTTCCCCTGCTTTTGCAACATCTGGGAGCTTAATTTTGGCATGTTTTGGTCTTTTGCAATGCAACTCATTTCCTCCCCGGCCATTTCTTGAAGACACTACAACTGCCAGTTTTCTGGGTTTTGGGGCTTTTTTTCAATTGCATTTCATTTGATCCTATCTCCTTTCCAGAGTGTTTGTTAGCCTTTCTTTTGGGGTTCGCAAGATTCCGTTTCCCTTCCCGAAAGGAAATTTCATTTCCTTTCGGGAAGGGAAACGGAATCTTGCGATTTCAATGGGGACCATGAGAGGAATCCTTGGTGCATGTCCCTGCACGTGATGACATGCCATGCCTTTTGATGGCTTTGACTTTGGGAAAGATTTTTTTCTTTTTTTTTTCCAATTTTTTTAGGCATCCATGTCATGTCTTTTCTAGCTTCCCCTGCAAGTTTTGTCTTGCTCCTTGACTTTTTCCCCATCTTTTGCAACATCTGGGAGCTTCGTTTTGGCATGTTTTGGTCCTTTGCACTGCTCTGATAGCATCCCGGTCCATTTTCCTCTTGTCACTAAATGGCCCAAATTTCCCAATTTTCTTTTTTTTCTCCTCCAGTTGCAATTCCTTTGATGGGATCTCCATTCCAGCGTCTTTCTAAGTCCTTCTTATTTCTTTTGGCCTTCAGTGCGCACCACTTTTGGCAAGCTGTGCTGCATGTGCCTGCACTTGATAGCATATGGGTAAGATATTTCTCTTTTTTTGTTTTAGTTTTTTTTCAGTGACCGTACCATGTGCCACATATCTTCCCCTGCAAGTTTCCTTTCTTCCTTGACATTTCCCCTGCTTTTGCAACATCTGGGAGCTTAATTTTGGCATGTTTTGGTCTTTTGCAATGCAACTCATTTCCTCCCCGGCCATTTCTTGAAGACACTACAACTGCCAATTTTCTGGGTTTTGGGGCTTTTTTTCAATTGCATTTCATTTGATCCTATCTCCTTTCCAGAGTGTTTGTTAGCCTTTCTTTTGGGGTTCGCAAGATTCCGTTTCCCTTCCCGAAAGGAAATTTCATTTCCTTTCGGGAAGGGAAACGGAATCTTGCGATTTCAATGGGGACCATGAGAGGAATCCTTGGTGCATGTCCCTGCACGTGATGACATGCCATGCCTTTTGATGGCTTTGACTTTGGGAAAGATTTTTTCTTTTTTTTTTCCAATTTTTTTAGGCATCCATGTCATGTCTTTTCTAGCTTCCCCTGCAAGGTTTGTCTTGCTCCTTGACTTTTTCCCCATCTTTTGCAACATCTGGGAGCTTCGTTTTGGCATGTTTTGGTCCTTTGCACTGCTCTGATAGCATCCCGGTCCATTTTCCTCTTGTCACTAAATGGCCCAAATTTCCCAATTTTCTTTTTTTTCTCCTCCAGTTGCAATTCCTTTGATGGGATCTCCATTCCAGCGTCTAAGTCCTTCTTATTTCTTTTGGCCTTCAGTGCGCACCACTTTTGGCAAGCTGTGCTGCATGTGCCTGCACTTGATAGCATATGGGTAAGATATTTCTCTTTTTTTGTTTTAGTTTTTTTTTCAGTGACCGTACCATGTGCCACATATCTTCCCCTGCAAGTTTCCTTTCTTCCTTGACATTTTCCCCTGCTTTTGCAACATCTGGGAGCTTAATTTTGGCATGTTTTGGTCTTTTGCAATGCAACTCATTTCCTCCCCGGCCATTTCTTTAAGACACTATAACTGCCGATTTTCTGGGTTTTGGGGCTTTTTTTCATTTGCATTTCATTTGATCCTATCTCCTTTCCAGAGTGTTTGTTAGCCTTTCTTTTGGGGTTCGCAAGATTCCGTTTCCCTTCCCGAAAGGAAATTTCATTTCCTTTCGGGAAGGGAAACGGAATCTTGCGATTTCAATGGGGACCATGAGAGGAATCCTTGGTGCATGTCCCTGCACGTGATGACATGCCATGCCTTTTGATGGCTTTGACTTTGGGAAAGATTTTTTTCTTTTTTTTTTCCAATTTTTTTAGGCATCCATGTCATGTCTTTTCTAGCTTCCCCTGCAAGTTTTGTCTTGCTCCTTGACTTTTTCCCCATCTTTTGCAACATCTGGGAGCTTCGTTTTGGCATGTTTTGGTCCTTTGCACTGCTCTGATAGCATCCCGGTCCATTTTCCTCTTGTCACTAAATGGCCCAAATTTCCCAATTTTCTTTTTTTTCTCCTCCAGTTGCAATTCCTTTGATGGGATCTCCATTCCAGCGTCTTTCTAAGTCCTTCTTATTTCTTTTGGCCTTCAGTGCGCACCACTTTTGGCAAGCTGTGCTGCATGTGCCTGCACTTGATAGCATATGGGTAAGATATTTCTCTTTTTTTGTTTTAGTTTTTTTTCAGTGACCGTACCATGTGCCACATATCTTCCCCTGCAAGTTTCCTTTCTTCCTTGACATTTTCCCCTGCTTTTGCAACATCTGGGAGCTTAATTTTGGCATGTTTTGGTCTTTTGCAATGCAACTCATTTCCTCCCCGGCCATTTCTTGAAGACACTATAACTGCCAATTTTCTGGGTTTTGGGGCTTTTTTTCAATTGCATTTCATTTGATCCTATCTCCTTTCCAGAGTGTTTGTTAGCCTTTCTTTTGGGGTTCGCAAGATTCCGTTTCCCTTCCCGAAAGGAAATTTCATTTCCTTTCGGGAAGGGAAACGGAATCTTGCAATTTCAATGGGGACCATGAGAGGAATCCTTGGTGCATGTCCCTGCACGTGATGACATGCCATGCCTTTTGATGGCTTTGACTTTGGGAAAGATTTTTTTCTTTTTTTTTTCCAATTTTTTTAGGCATCCATGTCATGTCTTTTCTAGCTTCCCCTGCAAGTTTTGTCTTGCTCCTTGACTTTTTCCCCATCTTTTGCAACATCTGGGAGCTTAGTTTTGGCATGTTTTGGTCCTTTGCACTGCTCTGATAGCATCCCGGTCCATTTTCCTCTTGTCACTAAATGGCCCAAATTTCCCAATTTTCTTTTTTTTCTCCTCCAGTTGCAATTCCTTTGATGGGATCTCCATTCCAGCGTCTTTCTAAGTCCTTCTTATTTCTTTTGGCCTTCAGTGCGCACCACTTTTGGCAAGCTGTGCTGCATGTGCCTGCACTTGATAGCATATGGGTAAGATATTTCTCTTTTTTTGTTTTAGTTTTTTTTCAGTGACCGTACCATGTGCCACATATCTTCCCCTGCAAGTTTCCTTTCTTCCTTGACATTTTCCCCTGCTTTTGCAACATCTGGGAGCTTAATTTTGGCATGTTTTGGTCTTTTGCAATGCAACTCATTTCCTCCCCGGCCATTTCTTGAAGACACTACAACTGCCAGTTTTCTGGGTTTTGGGGCTTTTTTCAATTGCATTTCATTTGATCCTATCTCCTTTCCAGAGTGTTTGTTAGCCTTTCTTTTGGGGTTCGCAAGATTCCGTTTCCCTTCCCGAAAGGAAATTTCATTTCCTTTCGGGAAGGGAAACGGAATCTTGCGATTTCAATGGGGACCATGAGAGGAATCCTTGGTGCATGTCCCTGCACGTGATGACATGCCATGCCTTTTGATGGCTTTGACTTTGGGAAAGATTTTTTTCTTTTTTTTTTCCAATTTTTTTAGGCATCCATGTCATGTCTTTTCTAGCTTCCCCTGCAAGTTTTGTCTTGCTCCTTGACTTTTTCCCCATCTTTTGCAACATCTGGGAGCTTCGTTTTGGCATGTTTTGGTCCTTTGCACTGCTCTGATAGCATCCCGGTCCATTTTCCTCTTGTCACTAAATGGCCCAAATTTCCCAATTTTCTTTTTTTTCTCCTCCAGTTGCAATTCCTTTGATGGGATCTCCATTCCAGCGTCTTTCTAAGTCCTTCTTATTTCTTTTGGCCTTCAGTGCGCACCACTTTTGGCAAGCTGTGCTGCATGTGCCTGCACTTGATAGCATATGGGTAAGATATTTCTCTTTTTTTGTTTTAGTTTTTTTCAGTGACCGTACCATGTGCCACATATCTTCCCCTGCAAGTTTCCTTTCTTCCTTGACATTTTCCCCTGCTTTTGCAACATCTGGGAGCTTAATTTTGGCATGTTTTGGTCTTTTGCAATGCAACTCATTTCCTCCCCGGCCATTTCTTGAAGACACTACAACTGCCAGTTTTCTGGGTTTTGGGGCTTTTTTTCAATTGCATTTCATTTGATCCTATCTCCTTTCCAGAGTGTTTGTTAGCCTTTCTTTTGGGGTTCGCAAGATTCCGTTTCCCTTCCCGAAAGGAAATTTCATTTCCTTTCGGGAAGGGAAACGGAATCTTGCGATTTCAATGGGGACCATGAGAGGAATCCTTGGTGCATGTCCCTGCACGTGATGACATGCCATGCCTTTTGATGGCTTTGACTTTGGGAAAGATTTTTTTCTTTTTTTTTTCCAATTTTTTTAGGCATCCATGTCATGTCTTTTCTAGCTTCCCCTGCAAGTTTTGTCTTGCTCCTTGACTTTTTCCCCATCTTTTGCAACATCTGGGAGCTTCGTTTTGGCATGTTTTGGTCCTTTGCACTGCTCTGATAGCATCCCGGTCCATTTTCCTCTTGTCACTAAATGGCCCAAATTTCCCAATTTTCTTTTTTTTCTCCTCCAGTTGCAATTCCTTTGATGGGATCTCCATTCCAGCGTCTTTCTAAGTCCTTCTTATTTCTTTTGGCCTTCAGTGCGCACCACTTTTGGCAAGCTGTGCTGCATGTGCCTGCACTTGATAGCATATGGGTAAGATATTTCTCTTTTTTTGTTTTAGTTTTTTTTCAGTGACCGTACCATGTGCCACATATCTTCCCCTGCAAGTTTCCTTTCTTCCTTGACATTTTCCCCTGCTTTTGCAACATCTGGGAGCTTAATTTTGGCATGTTTTGGTCTTTTGCAATGCAACTCATTTCCTCCCCGGCCATTTCTTGAAGACACTACAACTGCCAGTTTTCTGGGTTTTGGGGCTTTTTTTCAATTGCATTTCATTTGATCCTATCTCCTTTCCAGAGTGTTTGTTAGCCTTTCTTTTGGGCTTCGCAAGATTCCGTTTCCCTTCCCGAAAGGAAATTTCATTTCCTTTCGGGAAGGGAAACGGAATCTTGCGATTTCAATGGGGACCATGAGAGGAATCCTTGGTGCATGTCCCTGCACGTGATGACATGCCATGCCTTTTGATGGCTTTGACTTTGGGAAAGATTTTTTTCTTTTTTTTTTCCAATTTTTTTAGGCATCCATGTCATGTCTTTTCTAGCTTCCCCTGCAAGTTTTGTCTTGCTCCTTGACTTTTTCCCCATCTTTTGCAACATCTGGGAGCTTCGTTTTGGCATGTTTTGGTCCTTTGCACTGCTCTGATAGCATCCCGGTCCATTTTCCTCTTGTCACTAAATGGCCCAAATTTCCCAATTTTCTTTTTTTTCTCCTCCAGTTGCAATTCCTTTGATGGGATCTCCATTCCAGCGTCTTTCTAAGTCCTTCTTATTTCTTTTGGCCTTCAGTGCGCACCACTTTTGGCAAGCTGTGCTGCATGTGCCTGCACTTGATAGCATATGGGTAAGATATTTCTCTTTTTTTGTTTTAGTTTTTTTTCAGTGACCGTACCATGTGCCACATATCTTCCCCTGCAAGTTTCCTTTCTTCCTTGACATTTCCCCTGCTTTTGCAACATCTGGGAGCTTAATTTTGGCATGTTTTGGTCTTTTGCAATGCAACTCATTTCCTCCCTGGCCATTTCTTGAAGACACTACAACTGCCAATTTTCTGGGTTTTGGGGCTTTTTTTCAATTGCATTTCATTTGATCCTATCTCCTTTCCAGAGTGTTTGTTAGCCTTTCTTTTGGGGTTCGCAAGATTCCGTTTCCCTTCCCGAAAGGAAATTTCATTTCCTTTCGGGAAGGGAAACGGAATCTTGCGATTTCAATGGGGACCATGAGAGGAATCCTTGGTGCATGTCCCTGCACGTGATGACATGCCATGCCTTTTGATGGCTTTGACTTTGGGAAAGATTTTTTTCTTTTTTTTTTCCAATTTTTTTAGGCATCCATGTCATGTCTTTTCTAGCTTCCCCTGCAAGTTTTGTCTTGCTCCTTGACTTTTTCCCCATCTTTTGCAACATCTGGGAGCTTCGTTTTGGCATGTTTTGGTCCTTTGCACTGCTCTGATAGCATCCCGGTCCATTTTCCTCTTGTCACTAAATGGCCCAAATTTCCCAATTTTCTTTTTTTTCTCCTCCAGTTGCAATTCCTTTGATGGGATCTCCATTCCAGCGTCTTTCTAAGTCCTTCTTATTTCTTTTGGCCTTCAGTGCGCACCACTTTTGGCAAGCTGTGCTGCATGTGCCTGCACTTGATAGCATATGGGTAAGATATTTCTCTTTTTTTGTTTTAGTTTTTTTTTCAGTGACCGTACCATGTGCCACATATCTTCCCCTGCAAGTTTCCTTTCTTCCTTGACATTTTCCCCTGCTTTTGCAACATCTGGGAGCTTAATTTTGGCATGTTTTGGTCTTTTGCAATGCAACTCATTTCCTCCCCGGCCATTTCTTGAAGACACTACAACTGCCAGTTTTCTGGGTTTTGGGGCTTTTTTTCAATTGCATTTCATTTGATCCTATCTCCTTTCCAGAGTGTTTGTTAGCCTTTCTTTTGGGGTTCGCAAGATTCCGTTTCCCTTCCCGAAAGGAAATTTCATTTCCTTTCGGGAAGGGAAACGGAATCTTGCGATTTCAATGGGGACCATGAGAAGGAATCCTTGGTGCATGTCCCTGCACGTGATGACATGCCATGCCTTTTGATGGCTTTGACTTTGGGAAAGATTTTTTTCTTTTTTTTTTCCAATTTTTTTAGGCATCCATGTCATGTCTTTTCTAGCTTCCCCTGCAAGTTTTGTCTTGCTCCTTGACTTTTTCCCCATCTTTTGCAACATCTGGGAGCTTCGTTTTGGCATGTTTTGGTCCTTTGCACTGCTCTGATAGCATCCCGGTCCATTTTCCTCTTGTCACTAAATGGCCCAAATTTCCCAATTTTCTTTTTTTTCTCCTCCAGTTGCAATTCCTTTGATGGGATCTCCATTCCAGCGTCTTTCTAAGTCCTTCTTATTTCTTTTGGCCTTCAGTGCGCACCACTTTTGGCAAGCTGTGCTGCATGTGCCTGCACTTGATAGCATATGGGTAAGATATTTCTCTTTTTTTGTTTTAGTTTTTTTTCAGTGACCGTACCATGTGCCACATATCTTCCCCTGCAAGTTTCCTTTCTTCCTTGACATTTTCCCCTGCTTTTGCAACATCTGGGAGCTTAATTTTGGCATGTTTTGGTCTTTTGCAATGCAACTCATTTCCTCCCCGGCCATTTCTTGAAGACACTACAACTGCCAGTTTTCTGGGTTTTGGGGCTTTTTTTCAATTGCATTTCATTTGATCCTATCTCCTTTCCAGAGTGTTTGTTAGCCTTTCTTTTGGGCTTCGCAAGATTCCGTTTCCCTTCCCGAAAGGAAATTTCATTTCCTTTCGGGAAGGGAAACGGAATCTTGCGATTTCAATGGGGACCATGAGAGGAATCCTTGGTGCATGTCCCTGCACGTGATGACATGCCATGCCTTTTGATGGCTTTGACTTTGGGAAAGATTTTTTTCTTTTTTTTTTCCAATTTTTTTAGGCATCCATGTCATGTCTTTTCTAGCTTCCCCTGCAAGGTTTGTCTTGCTCCTTGACTTTTTCCCCATCTTTTGCAACATCTGGGAGCTTCGTTTTGGCATGTTTTGGTCCTTTGCACTGCTCTGATAGCATCCCGGTCCATTTTCCTCTTGTCACTAAATGGCCCAAATTTCCCAATTTTCTTTTTTTTCTCCTCCAGTTGCAATTCCTTTGATGGGATCTCCATTCCAGCGTCTTTCTAAGTCCTTCTTATTTCTTTTGGCCTTCAGTGCGCACCACTTTTGGCAAGCTGTGCTGCATGTGCCTGCACTTGATAGCATATGGGTAAGATACTTCTCTTTTTTTGTTTTAGTTTTTTTTCAGTGACCGTACCATGTGCCACATATCTTCCCCTGCAAGTTTCCTTTCTTCCTTGACATTTTCCCCTGCTTTTGCAACATCTGGGAGCTTAATTTTGGCATGTTTTGGTCTTTTGCAATGCAACTCATTTCCTCCCCGGCCATTTCTTGAAGACACTACAACTGCCGATTTTCTGGGTTTTGGGGCTTTTTTTCAATTGCATTTCATTTGATCCTATCTCCTTTCCAGAGTGTTTGTTAGCCTTTCTTTTGGGGTTCGCAAGATTCCGTTTCCCTTCCCGAAAGGAAATTTCATTTCCTTTCGGGAAGGGAAACGGAATCTTGCGATTTCAATGGGGACCATGAGAGGAATCCTTGGTGCATGTCCCTGCACGTGATGACATGCCATGCCTTTTGATGGCTTTGACTTTGGGAAAGATTTTTTTCTTTTTTTTTTCCAATTTTTTTAGGCATCCATGTCATGTCTTTTCTAGCTTCCCCTGCAAGTTTTGTCTTGCTCCTTGACTTTTTCCCCATCTTTTGCAACATCTGGGAGCTTCGTTTTGGCATGTTTTGCTCCTTTGCACTGCTCTGATAGCATCCCGGTCCATTTTCCTCTTGTCACTAAATGGCCCAAATTTCCCAATTTTCTTTTTTTTCTCCTCCAGTTGCAATTCCTTTGATGGGATCTCCATTCCAGCGTCTTTCTAAGTCCTTCTTATTTCTTTTGGCCTTCAGTGCGCACCACTTTTGGCAAGCTGTGCTGCATGTGCCTGCACTTGATAGCATATGGGTAAGATATTTCTCTTTTTTTGTTTTAGTTTTTTTTTCAGTGACCGTACCATGTGCCACATATCTTCCCCTGCAAGTTTCCTTTCTTCCTTGACATTTTCCCCTGCTTTTGCAACATCTGGGAGCTTAATTTTGGCATGTTTTGGTCTTTTGCAATGCAACTCATTTCCTCCCCGGCCATTTCTTGAAGACACTACAACTGCCAATTTTCTGGGTTTTGGGGCTTTTTTTCAATTGCATTTCATTTGATCCTATCTCCTTTCCAGAGTGTTTGTTAGCCTTTCTTTTGGGGTTCGCAAGATTCCGTTTCCCTTCCCGAAAGGAAATTTCATTTCCTTTCGGGAAGGGAAACGGAATCTTGCGATTTCAATGGGGACCATGAGAAGGAATCCTTGGTGCATGTCCCTGCACGTGATGACATGCCATGCCTTTTGATGGCTTTGACTTTGGGAAAGATTTTTTTCTTTTTTTTTTCCAATTTTTTTAGGCATCCATGTCATGTCTTTTCTAGCTTCCCCTGCAAGTTTTGTCTTGCTCCTTGACTTTTTCCCCATCTTTTGCAACATCTGGGAGCTTCGTTTTGGCATGTTTTGGTCCTTTGCACTGCTCTGATAGCATCCCGGTCCATTTTCCTCTTGTCACTAAATGGCCCAAATTTCCCAATTTTCTTTTTTTTCTCCTCCAGTTGCAATTCCTTTGATGGGATCTCCATTCCAGCGTCTTTCTAAGTCCTTCTTATTTCTTTTGGCCTTCAGTGCACACCACTTTTGGCAAGCTGTGCTGCATGTGCCTGCACTTGATAGCATATGGGTAAGATACTTCTCTTTTTTTGTTTTAGTTTTTTTTCAGTGACCGTACCATGTGCCACATATCTTCCCCTGCAAGTTTCCTTTCTTCCTTGACATTTTCCCCTGCTTTTGCAACATCTGGGAGCTTAATTTTGGCATGTTTTGGTCTTTTGCAATGCAACTCATTTCCTCCCCGGCCATTTCTTGAAGACACTACAACTGCCAATTTTCTGGGTTTTGGGGCTTTTTTTCAATTGCATTTCATTTGATCCTATCTCCTTTCCAGAGTGTTTGTTAGCCTTTCTTTTGGGGTTCGCAAGATTCCGTTTCCCTTCCCGAAAGGAAATTTCATTTCCTTTCGGGAAGGGAAACGGAATCTTGCGATTTCAATGGGGACCATGAGAGGAATCCTTGGTGCATGTCCCTGCACGTGATGACATGCCATGCCTTTTGATGGCTTTGACTTTGGGAAAGATTTTTTTCTTTTTTTTTTCCAATTTTTTTAGGCATCCATGTCATGTCTTTTCTAGCTTCCCCTGCAAGTTTTGTCTTGCTCCTTGACTTTTTCCCCATCTTTTGCAACATCTGGGAGCTTCGTTTTGGCATGTTTTGCTCCTTTGCACTGCTCTGATAGCATCCCGGTCCATTTTCCTCTTGTCACTAAATGGCCCAAATTTCCCAATTTTCTTTTTTTTCTCCTCCAGTTGCAATTCCTTTGATGGGATCTCCATTCCAGCGTCTTTCTAAGTCCTTCTTATTTCTTTTGGCCTTCAGTGCGCACCACTTTTGGCAAGCTGTGCTGCATGTGCCTGCACTTGATAGCATATGGGTAAGATATTTCTCTTTTTTTGTTTTAGTTTTTTTTTCAGTGACCGTACCATGTGCCACATATCTTCCCCTGCAAGTTTCCTTTCTTCCTTGACATTTTCCCCTGCTTTTGCAACATCTGGGAGCTTAATTTTGGCATGTTTTGGTCTTTTGCAATGCAACTCATTTCCTCCCCGGCCATTTCTTGAAGACACTACAACTGCCAATTTTCTGGGTTTTGGGGCTTTTTTTCAATTGCATTTCATTTGATCCTATCTCCTTTCCAGAGTGTTTGTTAGCCTTTCTTTTGGGGTTCGCAAGATTCCGTTTCCCTTCCCGAAAGGAAATTTCATTTCCTTTCGGGAAGGGAAACGGAATCTTGCGATTTCAATGGGGACCATGAGAGGAATCCTTGGTGCATGTCCCTGCACGTGATGACATGCCATGCCTTTTGATGGCTTTGACTTTGGGAAAGATTTTTTTCTTTTTTTTTTCCAATTTTTTTAGGCATCCATGTCATGTCTTTTCTAGCTTCCCCTGCAAGTTTTGTCTTGCTCCTTGACTTTTTCC
Organism: Molothrus aeneus; assembly: GCF_037042795.1. Lineage (NCBI taxonomy): Eukaryota > Metazoa > Chordata > Aves > Passeriformes > Icteridae > Molothrus > Molothrus aeneus. The sequence goes on along the minus strand of NW_027099176.1, from coordinate 894,563 downwards.
CCATCTTTTGCAACATCTGGGAGCTTAGTTTTGGCATGTTTTGGTCCTTTGCACTGCTCTGATAGCATCCCGGTCCATTTTCCTCTTGTCACTAAATGGCCCAAATTTCCCAATTTTCTTTTTTTTCTCCTCCAGTTGCAATTCCTTTGATGGGATCTCCATTCCAGCGTCTTTCTAAGTCCTTCTTATTTCTTTTGGCCTTCAGTGCGCACCACTTTTGGCAAGCTGTGCTGCATGTGCCTGCACTTGATAGCATATGGGTAAGATACTTCTCTTTTTTTGTTTTAGTTTTTTTTCAGTGACCGTACCATGTGCCACATATCTTCCCCTGCAAGTTTCCTTTCTTCCTTGACATTTTCCCCTGCTTTTGCAACATCTGGGAGCTTAATTTTGGCATGTTTTGGTCTTTTGCAATGCAACTCATTTCCTCCCCGGCCATTTCTTGAAGACACTACAACTGCCAATTTTCTGGGTTTTGGGGCTTTTTTTCAATTGCATTTCATTTGATCCTATCTCCTTTCCAGAGTGTTTGTTAGCCTTTCTTTTGGGGTTCGCAAGATTCCGTTTCCCTTCCCGAAAGGAAATTTCATTTCCTTTCGGGAAGGGAAACGGAATCTTGCGATTTCAATGGGGACCATGAGAGGAATCCTTGGTGCATGTCCCTGCACGTGATGACATGCCATGCCTTTTGATGGCTTTGACTTTGGGAAAGATTTTTTTCTTTTTTTTTTCCAATTTTTTTAGGCATCCATGTCATGTCTTTTCTAGCTTCCCCTGCAAGTTTTGTCTTGCTCCTTGACTTTTTCCCCATCTTTTGCAACATCTGGGAGCTTAGTTTTGGCATGTTTTGGTCCTTTGCACTGCTCTGATAGCATCCCGGTCCATTTTCCTCTTGTCACTAAATGGCCCAAATTTCCCAATTTTCTTTTTTTTCTCCTCCAGTTGCAATTCCTTTGATGGGATCTCCATTCCAGCGTCTTTCTAAGTCCTTCTTATTTCTTTTGGCCTTCAGTGCGCACCACTTTTGGCAAGCTGTGCTGCATGTGCCTGCACTTGATAGCATATGGGTAAGATATTTCTCTTTTTTTGTTTTAGTTTTTTTTCAGTGACCGTACCATGTGCCACATATCTTCCCCTGCAAGTTTCCTTTCTTCCTTGACATTTTCCCCTGCTTTTGCAACATCTGGGAGCTTAATTTTGGCATGTTTTGGTCTTTTGCAATGCAACTCATTTCCTCCCCGGCCATTTCTTGAAGACACTACAACTGCCAATTTTCTGGGTTTTGGGGCTTTTTTTCAATTGCATTTCATTTGATCCTATCTCCTTTCCAGAGTGTTTGTTAGCCTTTCTTTTGGGGTTCGCAAGATTCCGTTTCCCTTCCCGAAAGGAAATTTCATTTCCTTTCGGGAAGGGAAACGGAATCTTGCGATTTCAATGGGGACCATGAGAGGAATCCTTGGTGCATGTCCCTGCACGTGATGACATGCCATGCCTTTTGATGGCTTTGACTTTGGGAAAGATTTTTTTCTTTTTTTTTTCCAATTTTTTTAGGCATCCATGTCATGTCTTTTCTAGCTTCCCCTGCAAGTTTTGTCTTGCTCCTTGACTTTTTCCCCATCTTTTGCAACATCTGGGAGCTTCGTTTTGGCATGTTTTGGTCCTTTGCACTGCTCTGATAGCATCCCGGTCCATTTTCCTCTTGTCACTAAATGGCCCAAATTTCCCAATTTTCTTTTTTTTCTCCTCCAGTTGCAATTCCTTTGATGGGATCTCCATTCCAGCGTCTTTCTAAGTCCTTCTTATTTCTTTTGGCCTTTAGTGCACACCACTTTTGGCAAGCTGTGCTGCATGTGCCTGCACTTGATAGCATATGGGTAAGATATTTCTCTTTTTTTGTTTTAGTTTTTTTTCAGTGACCGTACCATGTGCCACATATCTTCCCCTGCAAGTTTCCTTTCTTCCTTGACATTTTCCCCTGCTTTTGCAACATCTGGGAGCTTAATTTTGGCATGTTTTGGTCTTTTGCAATGCAACTCATTTCCTCCCCGGCCATTTCTTGAAGACACTACAACTGCCAATTTTCTGGGTTTTGGGGCTTTTTTTCTATTGCATTTCATTTGATCCTATCTCCTTTCCAGAGTGTTTGTTAGCCTTTCTTTTGGGGTTCGCAAGATTCCGTTTCCCTTCCCGAAAGGAAATTTCATTTCCTTTCGGGAAGGGAAACGGAATCTTGCGATTTCAATGGGGACCATGAGAGGAATCCTTGGTGCATGTCCCTGCACGTGATGACATGCCATGCCTTTTGATGGCTTTGACTTTGGGAAAGATTTTTTTCTTTTTTTTTTCCAATTTTTTTAGGCATCCATGTCATGTCTTTTCTAGCTTCCCCTGCAAGTTTTGTCTTGCTCCTTGACTTTTTCCCCATCTTTTGCAACATCTGGGAGCTTAGTTTTGGCATGTTTTGGTCCTTTGCACTGCTCTGATAGCATCCCGGTCCATTTTCCTCTTGTCACTAAATGGCCCAAATTTCCCAATTTTCTTTTTTTTCTCCTCCAGTTGCAATTCCTTTGATGGGATCTCCATTCCAGCGTCTTTCTAAGTCCTTCTTATTTCTTTTGGCCTTCAGTGCGCACCACTTTTGGCAAGCTGTGCTGCATGTGCCTGCACTTGATAGCATATGGGTAAGATACTTCTCTTTTTTTGTTTTAGTTTTTTTTCAGTGACCGTACCATGTGCCACATATCTTCCCCTGCAAGTTTCCTTTCTTCCTTGACATTTTCCCCTGCTTTTGCAACATCTGGGAGCTTAATTTTGGCATGTTTTGGTCTTTTGCAATGCAACTCATTTCCTCCCCGGCCATTTCTTGAAGACACTACAACTGCCGATTTTCTGGGTTTTGGGGCTTTTTTTCAATTGCATTTCATTTGATCCTATCTCCTTTCCAGAGTGTTTGTTAGCCTTTCTTTTGGGGTTCGCAAGATTCCGTTTCCCTTCCCGAAAGGAAATTTCATTTCCTTTCGGGAAGGGAAACGGAATCTTGCGATTTCAATGGGGACCATGAGAGGAATCCTTGGTGCATGTCCCTGCACGTGATGACATGCCATGCCTTTTGATGGCTTTGACTTTGGGAAAGATTTTTTTCTTTTTTTTTTCCAATTTTTTTAGGCATCCATGTCATGTCTTTTCTAGCTTCCCCTGCAAGTTTTGTCTTGCTCCTTGACTTTTTCCCCATCTTTTGCAACATCTGGGAGCTTCGTTTTGGCATGTTTTGCTCCTTTGCACTGCTCTGATAGCATCCCGGTCCATTTTCCTCTTGTCACTAAATGGCCCAAATTTCCCAATTTTCTTTTTTTTCTCCTCCAGTTGCAATTCCTTTGATGGGATCTCCATTCCAGCGTCTTTCTAAGTCCTTCTTATTTCTTTTGGCCTTCAGTGCGCACCACTTTTGGCAAGCTGTGCTGCATGTGCCTGCACTTGATAGCATATGGGTAAGATATTTCTCTTTTTTTGTTTTAGTTTTTTTTCAGTGACCGTACCATGTGCCACATATCTTCCCCTGCAAGTTTCCTTTCTTCCTTGACATTTTCCCCTGCTTTTGCAACATCTGGGAGCTTAATTTTGGCATGTTTTGGTCTTTTGCAATGCAACTCATTTCCTCCCCGGCCATTTCTTGAAGACACTACAACTGCCAATTTTCTGGGTTTTGGGGCTTTTTTTCAATTGCATTTCATTTGATCCTATCTCCTTTCCAGAGTGTTTGTTAGCCTTTCTTTTGGGGTTCGCAAGATTCCGTTTCCCTTCCCGAAAGGAAATTTCATTTCCTTTCGGGAAGGGAAACGGAATCTTGCGATTTCAATGGGGACCATGAGAGGAATCCTTGGTGCATGTCCCTGCACGTGATGACATGCCATGCCTTTTGATGGCTTTGACTTTGGGAAAGATTTTTTTCTTTTTTTTTTCCAATTTTTTTAGGCATCCATGTCATGTCTTTTCTAGCTTCCCCTGCAAGGTTTGTCTTGCTCCTTGACTTTTTCCCCATCCTTTGCAACATCTGGGAGCTTCGTTTTGGCATGTTTTGGTCCTTTGCACTGCTCTGATAGCATCCCGGTCCATTTTCCTCTTGTCACTAAATGGCCCAAATTTCCCAATTTTCTTTTTTTTCTCCTCCAGTTGCAATTCCTTTGATGGGATCTCCATTCCAGCGTCTTTCTAAGTCCTTCTTATTTCTTTTGGCCTTCAGTGCGCACCACTTTTGGCAAGCTGTGCTGCATGTGCCTGCACTTGATAGCATATGGGTAAGATATTTCTCTTTTTTTGTTTTAGTTTTTTTTTCAGTGACCGTACCATGTGCCACATATCTTCCCCTGCAAGTTTCCTTTCTTCCTTGACATTTTCCCCTGCTTTTGCAACATCTGGGAGCTTAATTTTGGCATGTTTTGGTCTTTTGCAATGCAACTCATTTCCTCCCCGGCCATTTCTTGAAGACACTACAACTGCCAATTTTCTGGGTTTTGGGGCTTTTTTTCAATTGCATTTCATTTGATCCTATCTCCTTTCCAGAGTGTTTGTTAGCCTTTCTTTTGGGGTTCGCAAGATTCCGTTTCCCTTCCCGAAAGGAAATTTCATTTCCTTTCGGGAAGGGAAACGGAATCTTGCGATTTCAATGGGGACCATGAGAGGAATCCTTGGTGCATGTCCCTGCACGTGATGACATGCCATGCCTTTTGATGGCTTTGACTTTGGGAAAGATTTTTTTCTTTTTTTTTTCCAATTTTTTTAGGCATCCATGTCATGTCTTTTCTAGCTTCCCCTGCAAGGTTTGTCTTGCTCCTTGACTTTTTCCCCATCCTTTGCAACATCTGGGAGCTTCGTTTTGGCATGTTTTGGTCCTTTGCACTGCTCTGATAGCATCCCGGTCCATTTTCCTCTTGTCACTAAATGGCCCAAATTTCCCAATTTTCTTTTTTTTCTCCTCCAGTTGCAATTCCTTTGATGGGATCTCCATTCCAGCGTCTTTCTAAGTCCTTCTTATTTCTTTTGGCCTTCAGTGCACACCACTTTTGGCAAGCTGTGCTGCATGTGCCTGCACTTGATAGCATATGGGTAAGATACTTCTCTTTTTTTGTTTTAGTTTTTTTTCAGTGACCGTACCATGTGCCACATATCTTCCCCTGCAAGTTTCCTTTCTTCCTTGACATTTTCCCCTGCTTTTGCAACATCTGGGAGCTTAATTTTGGCATGTTTTGGTCTTTTGCAATGCAACTCATTTCCTCCCCGGCCATTTCTTGAAGACACTACAACTGCCAATTTTCTGGGTTTTGGGGCTTTTTTTCAATTGCATTTCATTTGATCCTATCTCCTTTCCAGAGTGTTTGTTAGCCTTTCTTTTGGGGTTCGCATGATTCCGTTTCCCTTCCCGAAAGGAAATTTCATTTCCTTTCGGGAAGGGAAACGGAATCTTGCGATTTCAATGGGGACCATGAGAGGAATCCTTGGTGCATGTCCCTGCACGTGATGACATGCCATGCCTTTTGATGGCTTTGACTTTGGGAAAGATTTTTTTCTTTTTTTTTTCCAATTTTTTTAGGCATCCATGTCATGTCTTTTCTAGCTTCCCCTGCAAGTTTTGTCTTGCTCCTTGACTTTTTCCCCATCTTTTGCAACATCTGGGAGCTTCGTTTTGGCATGTTTTGCTCCTTTGCACTGCTCTGATAGCATCCCGGTCCATTTTCCTCTTGTCACTAAATGGCCCAAATTTCCCAATTTTCTTTTTTTTCTCCTCCAGTTGCAATTCCTTTGATGGGATCTCCATTCCAGCGTCTTTCTAAGTCCTTCTTATTTCTTTTGGCCTTCAGTGCGCACCACTTTTGGCAAGCTGTGCTGCATGTGCCTGCACTTGATAGCATATGGGTAAGATATTTCTCTTTTTTTGTTTTAGTTTTTTTTTCAGTGACCGTACCATGTGCCACATATCTTCCCCTGCAAGTTTCCTTTCTTCCTTGACATTTTCCCCTGCTTTTGCAACATCTGGGAGCTTAATTTTGGCATGTTTTGGTCTTTTGCAATGCAACTCATTTCCTCCCCGGCCATTTCTTGAAGACACTACAACTGCCAATTTTCTGGGTTTTGGGGCTTTTTTTCAATTGCATTTCATTTGATCCTATCTCCTTTCCAGAGTGTTTGTTAGCCTTTCTTTTGGGGTTCGCAAGATTCCGTTTCCCTTCCCGAAAGGAAATTTCATTTCCTTTCGGGAAGGGAAACGGAATCTTGCGATTTCAATGGGGACCATGAGAGGAATCCTTGGTGCATGTCCCTGCACGTGATGACATGCCATGCCTTTTGATGGCTTTGACTTTGGGAAAGATTTTTTTCTTTTTTTTTTCCAATTTTTTTAGGCATCCATGTCATGTCTTTTCTAGCTTCCCCTGCAAGTTTTGTCTTGCTCCTTGACTTTTTCCCCATCTTTTGCAACATCTGGGAGCTTCGTTTTGGCATGTTTTGCTCCTTTGCACTGCTCTGATAGCATCCCGGTCCATTTTCCTCTTGTCACTAAATGGCCCAAATTTCCCAATTTTCTTTTTTTTCTCCTCCAGTTGCAATTCCTTTGATGGGATCTCCATTCCAGCGTCTTTCTAAGTCCTTCTTATTTCTTTTGGCCTTCAGTGCGCACCACTTTTGGCAAGCTGTGCTGCATGTGCCTGCACTTGATAGCATATGGGTAAGATATTTCTCTTTTTTTGTTTTAGTTTTTTTTCAGTGACCGTACCATGTGCCACATATCTTCCCCTGCAAGTTTCCTTTCTTCCTTGACATTTTCCCCTGCTTTTGCAACATCTGGGAGCTTAATTTTGGCATGTTTTGGTCTTTTGCAATGCAACTCATTTCCTCCCCGGCCATTTCTTGAAGACACTACAACTGCCAATTTTCTGGGTTTTGGGGCTTTTTTTCAATTGCATTTCATTTGATCCTATCTCCTTTCCAGAGTGTTTGTTAGCCTTTCTTTTGGGGTTCGCAAGATTCCGTTTCCCTTCCCGAAAGGAAATTTCATTTCCTTTCGGGAAGGGAAACGGAATCTTGCGATTTCAATGGGGACCATGAGAGGAATCCTTGGTGCATGTCCCTGCACGTGATGACATGCCATGCCTTTTGATGGCTTTGACTTTGGGAAAGATTTTTTTCTTTTTTTTTTCCAATTTTTTTAGGCATCCATGTCATGTCTTTTCTAGCTTCCCCTGCAAGTTTTGTCTTGCTCCTTGACTTTTTCCCCATCTTTTGCAACATCTGGGAGCTTCGTTTTGGCATGTTTTGGTCCTTTGCACTGCTCTGATAGCATCCCGGTCCATTTTCCTCTTGTCACTAAATGGCCCAAATTTCCCAATTTTCTTTTTTTTCTCCTCCAGTTGCAATTCCTTTGATGGGATCTCCATTCCAGCGTCTTTCTAAGTCCTTCTTATTTCTTTTGGCCTTTAGTGCACACCACTTTTGGCAAGCTGTGCTGCATGTGCCTGCACTTGATAGCATATGGGTAAGATATTTCTCTTTTTTTGTTTTAGTTTTTTTTCAGTGACCGTACCATGTGCCACATATCTTCCCCTGCAAGTTTCCTTTCTTCCTTGACATTTTCCCCTGCTTTTGCAACATCTGGGAGCTTAATTTTGGCATGTTTTGGTCTTTTGCAATGCAACTCATTTCCTCCCCGGCCATTTCTTGAAGACACTACAACTGCCAATTTTCTGGGTTTTGGGGCTTTTTTTCTATTGCATTTCATTTGATCCTATCTCCTTTCCAGAGTGTTTGTTAGCCTTTCTTTTGGGGTTCGCAAGATTCCGTTTCCCTTCCCGAAAGGAAATTTCATTTCCTTTCGGGAAGGGAAACGGAATCTTGCGATTTCAATGGGGACCATGAGAGGAATCCTTGGTGCATGTCCCTGCACGTGATGACATGCCATGCCTTTTGATGGCTTTGACTTTGGGAAAGATTTTTTTCTTTTTTTTTTCCAATTTTTTTAGGCATCCATGTCATGTCTTTTCTAGCTTCCCCTGCAAGTTTTGTCTTGCTCCTTGACTTTTTCCCCATCTTTTGCAACATCTGGGAGCTTAGTTTTGGCATGTTTTGGTCCTTTGCACTGCTCTGATAGCATCCCGGTCCATTTTCCTCTTGTCACTAAATGGCCCAAATTTCCCAATTTTCTTTTTTTTCTCCTCCAGTTGCAATTCCTTTGATGGGATCTCCATTCCAGCGTCTTTCTAAGTCCTTCTTATTTCTTTTGGCCTTCAGTGCGCACCACTTTTGGCAAGCTGTGCTGCATGTGCCTGCACTTGATAGCATATGGGTAAGATACTTCTCTTTTTTTGTTTTAGTTTTTTTTTCAGTGACCGTACCATGTGCCACATATCTTCCCCTGCAAGTTTCCTTTCTTCCTTGACATTTTCCCCTGCTTTTGCAACATCTGGGAGCTTAATTTTGGCATGTTTTGGTCTTTTGCAATGCAACTCATTTCCTCCCCGGCCATTTCTTGAAGACACTACAACTGCCAATTTTCTGGGTTTTGGGGCTTTTTTTCAATTGCATTTCATTTGATCCTATCTCCTTTCCAGAGTGTTTGTTAGCCTTTCTTTTGGGGTTCGCAAGATTCCGTTTCCCTTCGGGAAAGGAAATTTCATTTCCTTTCGGGAAGGGAAACGGAATCTTGCGATTTCAATGGGGACCATGAGAGGAATCCTTGGTGCATGTCCCTGCATGTGATGACATGCCATGCCTTTTGATGGCTTTGACTTTGGGAAAGATTTTTTTCTTTTTTTTTTCCAATTCTTTTAGGCATCCATGTCATGTCTTTTCTAGCTTCCCCTGCAAGTTTTGTCTTGCTCCTTGACTTTTTCCCCATCTTTTGCAACATCTGGGAGCTTAGTTTTGGCATGTTTTGGTCCTTTGCACTGCTCTGATAGCATCCCGGTCCATTTTCCTCTTGTCACTAAATGGCCCAAATTTCCCAATTTTCTTTTTTTTCTCCTCCAGTTGCAATTCCTTTGATGGGATCTCCATTCCAGCGTCTTTCTAAGTCCTTCTTATTTCTTTTGGCCTTCAGTGCACACCACTTTTGGCAAGCTGTGCTGCATGTGCCTGCACTTGATAGCATATGGGTAAGATATTTCTCTTTTTTTGTTTTAGTTTTTTTTCAGTGACCGTACCATGTGCCACATATCTTCCCCTGCAAGTTTCCTTTCTTCCTTGACATTTTCCCCTGCTTTTGCAACATCTGGGAGCTTAATTTTGGCATGTTTTGGTCTTTTGCAATGCAACTCATTTCCTCCCCGGCCATTTCTTGAAGACACTACAACTGCCAATTTTCTGGGTTTTGGGGCTTTTTTTCAATTGCATTTCATTTGATCCTATCTCCTTTCCAGAGTGTTTGTTAGCCTTTCTTTTGGGGTTCGCAAGATTCCGTTTCCCTTCCCGAAAGGAAATTTCATTTCCTTTCGGGAAGGGAAACGGAATCTTGCGATTTCAATGGGGACCATGAGAGGAATCCTTGGTGCATGTCCCTGCACGTGATGACATGCCATGCCTTTTGATGGCTTTGACTTTGGGAAAGATTTTTTTCTTTTTTTTTTCCAATTTTTTTAGGCATCCATGTCATGTCTTTTCTAGCTTCCCCTGCAAGTTTTGTCTTGCTCCTTGACTTTTTCCCCATCTTTTGCAACATCTGGGAGCTTAGTTTTGGCATGTTTTGGTCCTTTGCACTGCTCTGATAGCATCCCGGTCCATTTTCCTCTTGTCACTAAATGGCCCAAATTTCCCAATTTTCTTTTTTTTCTCCTCCAGTTGCAATTCCTTTGATGGGATCTCCATTCCAGCGTCTTTCTAAGTCCTTCTTATTTCTTTTGGCCTTCAGTGCGCACCACTTTTGGCAAGCTGTGCTGCATGTGCCTGCACTTGATAGCATATGGGTAAGATACTTCTCTTTTTTTGTTTTAGTTTTTTTTTCAGTGACCGTACCATGTGCCACATATCTTCCCCTGCAAGTTTCCTTTCTTCCTTGACATTTTCCCCTGCTTTTGCAACATCTGGGAGCTTAATTTTGGCATGTTTTGGTCTTTTGCAATGCAACTCATTTCCTCCCCGGCCATTTCTTGAAGACACTACAACTGCCAATTTTCTGGGTTTTGGGGCTTTTTTTCAATTGCATTTCATTTGATCCTATCTCCTTTCCAGAGTGTTTGTTAGCCTTTCTTTTGGGGTTCGCAAGATTCCGTTTCCCTTCCCGAAATTTCCTTTCGGGAAGGGAAACGGAATCTTGCGATTTCAATGGGGACCATGAGAGGAATCCTTGGTGCATGTCCCTGCACGTGATGACATGCCATGCCTTTTGATGGCTTTGACTTTGGGAAAGATTTTTTTCTTTTTTTTTTCCAATTTTTTTAGGCATCCATGTCATGTCTTTTCTAGCTTCCCCTGCAAGTTTTGTCTTGCTCCTTGACTTTTTCCCCATCTTTTGCAACATCTGGGAGCTTAGTTTTGGCATGTTTTGGTCCTTTGCACTGCTCTGATAGCATCCCGGTCCATTTTCCTCTTGTCACTAAATGGCCCAAATTTCCCAATTTTCTTTTTTTTCTCCTCCAGTTGCAATTCCTTTGATGGGATCTCCATTCCAGCGTCTTTCTAAGTCCTTCTTATTTCTTTTGGCCTTCAGTGCGCACCACTTTTGGCAAGCTGTGCTGCATGTGCCTGCACTTGATAGCATATGGGTAAGATATTTCTCTTTTTTTGTTTTAGTTTTTTTTCAGTGACCGTACCATGTGCCACATATCTTCCCCTGCAAGTTTCCTTTCTTCCTTGACATTTTCCCCTGCTTTTGCAACATCTGGGAGCTTAATTTTGGCATGTTTTGGTCTTTTGCAATGCAACTCATTTCCTCCCCGGCCATTTCTTGAAGACACTACAACTGCCAATTTTCTGGGTTTTGGGGCTTTTTTTCTATTGCATTTCATTTGATCCTATCTCCTTTCCAGAGTGTTTGTTAGCCTTTCTTTTGGGGTTCGCAAGATTCCGTTTCCCTTCCCGAAAGGAAATTTCATTTCCTTTCGGGAAGGGAAACGGAATCTTGCGATTTCAATGGGGACCATGAGAGGAATCCTTGGTGCATGTCCCTGCACGTGATGACATGCCATGCCTTTTGATGGCTTTGACTTTGGGAAAGATTTTTTTCTTTTTTTTTTCCAATTTTTTTAGGCATCCATGTCATGTCTTTTCTAGCTTCCCCTGCAAGTTTTGTCTTGCTCCTTGACTTTTTCCCCATCTTTTGCAACATCTGGGAGCTTAGTTTTGGCATGTTTTGGTCCTTTGCACTGCTCTGATAGCATCCCGGTCCATTTTCCTCTTGTCACTAAATGGCCCAAATTTCCCAATTTTCTTTTTTTTCTCCTCCAGTTGCAATTCCTTTGATGGGATCTCCATTCCAGCGTCTTTCTAAGTCCTTCTTATTTCTTTTGGCCTTCAGTGCGCACCACTTTTGGCAAGCTGTGCTGCATGTGCCTGCACTTGATAGCATATGGGTAAGATACTTCTCTTTTTTTGTTTTAGTTTTTTTTTCAGTGACCGTACCATGTGCCACATATCTTCCCCTGCAAGTTTCCTTTCTTCCTTGACATTTTCCCCTGCTTTTGCAACATCTGGGAGCTTAATTTTGGCATGTTTTGGTCTTTTGCAATGCAACTCATTTCCTCCCCGGCCATTTCTTGAAGACACTACAACTGCCAATTTTCTGGGTTTTGGGGCTTTTTTTCAATTGCATTTCATTTGATCCTATCTCCTTTCCAGAGTGTTTGTTAGCCTTTCTTTTGGGGTTCGCAAGATTCCGTTTCCCTTCGGGAAAGGAAATTTCATTTCCTTTCGGGAAGGGAAACGGAATCTTGCGATTTCAATGGGGACCATGAGAGAAATCCTTGGTGCATGTCCCTGCATGTGATGACATGCCATGCCTTTTGATGGCTTTGACTTTGGGAAAGATTTTTTTCTTTTTTTTTTCCAATTCTTTTAGGCATCCATGTCATGTCTTTTCTAGCTTCCCCTGCAAGTTTTGTCTTGCTCCTTGACTTTTTCCCCATCTTTTGCAACATCTGGGAGCTTAGTTTTGGCATGTTTTGGTCCTTTGCACTGCTCTGATAGCATCCCGGTCCATTTTCCTCTTGTCACTAAATGGCCCAAATTTCCCAATTTTCTTTTTTTTCTCCTCCAGTTGCAATTCCTTTGATGGGATCTCCATTCCAGCGTCTTTCTAAGTCCTTCTTATTTCTTTTGGCCTTCAGTGCACACCACTTTTGGCAAGCTGTGCTGCATGTGCCTGCACTTGATAGCATATGGGTAAGATATTTCTCTTTTTTTGTTTTAGTTTTTTTTCAGTGACCGTACCATGTGCCACATATCTTCCCCTGCAAGTTTCCTTTCTTCCTTGACATTTTCCCCTGCTTTTGCAACATCTGGGAGCTTAATTTTGGCATGTTTTGGTCTTTTGCAATGCAACTCATTTCCTCCCCGGCCATTTCTTGAAGACACTACAACTGCCAATTTTCTGGGTTTTGGGGCTTTTTTTCAATTGCATTTCATTTGATCCTATCTCCTTTCCAGAGTGTTTGTTAGCCTTTCTTTTGGGGTTCGCAAGATTCCGTTTCCCTTCCCGAAAGGAAATTTCATTTCCTTTCGGGAAGGGAAACGGAATCTTGCGATTTCAATGGGGACCATGAGAGGAATCCTTGGTGCATGTCCCTGCACGTGATGACATGCCATGCCTTTTGATGGCTTTGACTTTGGGAAAGATTTTTTTCTTTTTTTTTTCCAATTTTTTTAGGCATCCATGTCATGTCTTTTCTAGCTTCCCCTGCAAGTTTTGTCTTGCTCCTTGACTTTTTCCCCATCTTTTGCAACATCTGGGAGCTTAGTTTTGGCATGTTTTGGTCCTTTGCACTGCTCTGATAGCATCCCGGTCCATTTTCCTCTTGTCACTAAATGGCCCAAATTTCCCAATTTTCTTTTTTTTCTCCTCCAGTTGCAATTCCTTTGATGGGATCTCCATTCCAGCGTCTTTCTAAGTCCTTCTTATTTCTTTTGGCCTTCAGTGCGCACCACTTTTGGCAAGCTGTGCTGCATGTGCCTGCACTTGATAGCATATGGGTAAGATACTTCTCTTTTTTTGTTTTAGTTTTTTTTTCAGTGACCGTACCATGTGCCACATATCTTCCCCTGCAAGTTTCCTTTCTTCCTTGACATTTTCCCCTGCTTTTGCAACATCTGGGAGCTTAATTTTGGCATGTTTTGGTCTTTTGCAATGCAACTCATTTCCTCCCCGGCCATTTCTTGAAGACACTACAACTGCCAATTTTCTGGGTTTTGGGGCTTTTTTTCAATTGCATTTCATTTGATCCTATCTCCTTTCCAGAGTGTTTGTTAGCCTTTCTTTTGGGGTTCGCAAGATTCCGTTTCCCTTCCCGAAATTTCCTTTCGGGAAGGGAAACGGAATCTTGCGATTTCAATGGGGACCATGAGAGGAATCCTTGGTGCATGTCCCTGCACGTGATGACATGCCATGCCTTTTGATGGCTTTGACTTTGGGAAAGATTTTTTTCTTTTTTTTTTCCAATTCTTTTAGGCATCCATGTCATGTCTTTTCTAGCTTCCCCTGCAAGTTTTGTCTTGCTCCTTGACTTTTTCCCCATCTTTTGCAACATCTGGGAGCTTAGTTTTGGCATGTTTTGCTCCTTTGCACTGCTCTGATAGCATCCCGGTCCATTTTCCTCTTGTCACTAAATGGCCCAAATTTCCCAATTTTCTTTTTTTTCTCCTCCAGTTGCAATTCCTTTGATGGGATCTCCATTCCAGCGTCTTTCTAAGTCCTTCTTATTTCTTTTGGCCTTCAGTGCGCACCACTTTTGGCAAGCTGTGCTGCATGTGCCTGCACTTGATAGCATATGGGTAAGATATTTCTCTTTTTTTGTTTTAGTTTTTTTTTCAGTGACCGTACCATGTGCCACATATCTTCCCCTGCAAGTTTCCTTTCTTCCTTGACATTTTCCCCTGCTTTTGCAACATCTGGGAGCTTAATTTTGGCATGTTTTGGTCTTTTGCAATGCAACTCATTTCCTCCCCGGCCATTTCTTGAAGACACTATAACTGCCAATTTTCTGGGTTTTGGGGCTTTTTTTCAATTGCATTTCATTTGATCCTATCTCCTTGCCAGAGTGTTTGTTAGCCTTTCTTTTGGGGTTCGCAAGATTCCGTTTCCCTTCCCGAAAGGAAATTTCATTTCCTTTCGGGAAGGGAAACGGAATCTTGCGATTTCAATGGGGACCATGAGAGGAATCCTTGGTGCATGTCCCTGCACGTGATGACATGCCATGCCTTTTGATGGCTTTGACTTTGGGAAAGATTTTTTTCTTTTTTTTTTCCAATTCTTTTAGGCATCCATGTCATGTCTTTTCTAGCTTCCCCTGCAAGTTTTGTCTTGCTCCTTGACTTTTTCCCCATCTTTTGCAACATCTGGGAGCTTAGTTTTGGCATGTTTTGCTCCTTTGCACTGCTCTGATAGCATCCCGGTCCATTTTCCTCTTGTCACTAAATGGCCCAAATTTCCCAATTTTCTTTTTTTTCTCCTCCAGTTGCAATTCCTTTGATGGGATCTCCATTCCAGCGTCTTTCTAAGTCCTTCTTATTTCTTTTGGCCTTCAGTGCGCACCACTTTTGGCAAGCTGTGCTGCATGTGCCTGCACTTGATAGCATATGGGTAAGATATTTCTCTTTTTTTGTTTTAGTTTTTTTTTCAGTGACCGTACCATGTGCCACATATCTTCCCCTGCAAGTTTCCTTTCTTCCTTGACATTTTCCCCTGCTTTTGCAACATCTGGGAGCTTAATTTTGGCATGTTTTGGTCTTTTGCAATGCAACTCATTTCCTCCCCGGCCATTTCTTGAAGACACTACAACTGCCAATTTTCTGGGTTTTGGGGCTTTTTTTCAATTGCATTTCATTTGATCCTATCTCCTTTCCAGAGTGTTTGTTAGCCTTTCTTTTGGGGTTCGCAAGATTCCGTTTCCCTTCCCGAAAGGAAATTTCATTTCCTTTCGGGAAGGGAAACGGAATCTTGCGATTTCAATGGGGACCATGAGAGGAATCCTTGGTGCATGTCCCTGCACGTGATGACATGCCATGCCTTTTGATGGCTTTGACTTTGGGAAAGATTTTTTTCTTTTTTTTTTCCAATTCTTTTAGGCATCCATGTCATGTCTTTTCTAGCTTCCCCTGCAAGTTTTGTCTTGCTCCTTGACTTTTTCCCCATCTTTTGCAACATCTGGGAGCTTAGTTTTGGCATGTTTTGCTCCTTTGCACTGCTCTGATAGCATCCCGGTCCATTTTCCTCTTGTCACTAAATGGCCCAAATTTCCCAATTTTCTTTTTTTTCTCCTCCAGTTGCAATTCCTTTGATGGGATCTCCATTCCAGCGTCTTTCTAAGTCCTTCTTATTTCTTTTGGCCTTCAGTGCGCACCACTTTTGGCAAGCTGTGCTGCATGTGCCTGCACTTGATAGCATATGGGTAAGATATTTCTCTTTTTTTGTTTTAGTTTTTTTTCAGTGACCGTACCATGTGCCACATATCTTCCCCTGCAAGTTTCCTTTCTTCCTTGACATTTTCCCCTGCTTTTGCAACATCTGGGAGCTTAATTTTGGCATGTTTTGGTCTTTTGCAATGCAACTCATTTCCTCCCCGGCCATTTCTTGAAGACACTACAACTGCCAATTTTCTGGGTTTTGGGGCTTTTTTTCAATTGCATTTCATTTGATCCTATCTCCTTTCCAGAGTGTTTGTTAGCCTTTCTTTTGGGGTTCGCAAGATTCCGTTTCCCTTCCCAAAAGGAAATTTCATTTCCTTTCGGGAAGGGAAACGGAATCTTGCGATTTCAATGGGGACCATGAGAGGAATCCTTGGTGCATGTCCCTGCACGTGATGACATGCCATGCCTTTTGATGGCTTTGACTTTGGGAAAGATTTTTTTCTTTTTTTTTTCCAATTTTTTTAGGCATCCATGTCATGTCTTTTCTAGCTTCCCCTGCAAGCTTTGTCTTGCTCCTTGACTTTTTCCCCATCTTTTGCAACATCTGGGAGCTTCGTTTTGGCATGTTTTGGTCCTTTGCACTGCTCTGATAGCATCCCGGTCCATTTTCCTCTTGTCACTAAATGGCCCAAATTTCCCAATTTTCTTTTTTTTCTCCTCCAGTTGCAATTCCTTTGATGGGATCTCCATTCCAGCGTCTTTCTAAGTCCTTCTTATTTCTTTTGGCCTTCAGTGCGCACCACTTTTGGCAAGCTGTGCTGCATGTGCCTGCACTTGATAGCATATGGGTAAGATATTTCTCTTTTTTTGTTTTAGTTTTTTTTTCAGTGACCGTACCATGTGCCACATATCTTCCCCTGCAAGTTTCCTTTCTTCCTTGACATTTTCCCCTGCTTTTGCAACATCTGGGAGCTTAATTTTGGCATGTTTTGGTCTTTTGCAATGCAACTCATTTCCTCCCCGGCCATTTC
Organism: Molothrus aeneus; assembly: GCF_037042795.1. Taxonomy (NCBI): domain Eukaryota; kingdom Metazoa; phylum Chordata; class Aves; order Passeriformes; family Icteridae; genus Molothrus; species Molothrus aeneus. Next base: position 877,992 of record NW_027099176.1, on the reverse strand, counting down.
TTGAAGACACTACAACTGCCAATTTTCTGGGTTTTGGGGCTTTTTTTCAATTGCATTTCATTTGATCCTATCTCCTTTCCAGAGTGTTTGTTAGCCTTTCTTTTGGGGTTCGCAAGATTCCGTTTCCCTTCCTGAAAGGAAATTTCATTTCCTTTCGGGAAGGGAAACGGAATCTTGCGATTTCAATGGGGACCATGAGAGGAATCCTTGGTGCATGTCCCTGCACGTGATGACATGCCATGCCTTTTGATGGCTTTGACTTTGGGAAAGATTTTTTCTTTTTTTTTTCCAATTTTTTAGGCATCCATGTCATGTCTTTTCTAGCTTCCCCTGCAAGTTTTGTCTTGCTCCTTGACTTTTTCCCCATCTTTTGCAACATCTGGGAGCTTCGTTTTGGCATGTTTTGCTCCTTTGCACTGCTCTGATAGCATCCCGGTCCATTTTCCTCTTGTCACTAAATGGCCCAAATTTCCCAATTTTCTTTTTTTTCTCCTCCAGTTGCAATTCCTTTGATGGGATCTCCATTCCAGCGTCTTTCTAAGTCCTTCTTATTTCTTTTGGCCTTCAGTGCGCACCACTTTTGGCAAGCTGTGCTGCATGTGCCTGCACTTGATAGCATATGGGTAAGATATTTCTCTTTTTTTGTTTTAGTTTTTTTTCAGTGACCGTACCATGTGCCACATATCTTCCCCTGCAAGTTTCCTTTCTTCCTTGACATTTTCCCCTGCTTTTGCAACATCTGGGAGCTTAATTTTGGCATGTTTTGGTCTTTTGCAATGCAACTCATTTCCTCCCCGGCCATTTCTTGAAGACACTACAACTGCCAATTTTCTGGGTTTTGGGGTTTTTTTTCAATTGCATTTCATTTGATCCTATCTCCTTTCCAGAGTGTTTGTTAGCCTTTCTTTTGGGGTTCGCAAGATTCCGTTTCCCTTCCCGAAAGGAAATTTCATTTCCTTTCGGGAAGGGAAACGGAATCTTGCGATTTCAATGGGGACCATGAGAGGAATCCTTGGTGCATGTCCCTGCACGTGATGACATGCCATGCCTTTTGATGGCTTTGACTTTGGGAAAGATTTTTTTCTTTTTTTTTTCCAATTTTTTTAGGCATCCATGTCATGTCTTTTCTAGCTTCCCCTGCAAGTTTTGTCTTGCTCCTTGACTTTTTCCCCATCTTTTGCAACATCTGGGAGCTTAGTTTTGGCATGTTTTGGTCCTTTGCACTGCTCTGATAGCATCCCGGTCCATTTTCCTCTTGTCACTAAATGGCCCAAATTTCCCAATTTTCTTTTTTTTCTCCTCCAGTTGCAATTCCTTTGATGGGATCTCCATTCCAGCGTCTTTCTAAGTCCTTCTTATTTCTTTTGGCCTTCAGTGCACACCACTTTTGGCAAGCTGTGCTGCATGTGCCTGCACTTGATAGCATATGGGTAAGATATTTCTCTTTTTTTGTTTTAGTTTTTTTTTCAGTGACCGTACCATGTGCCACATATCTTCCCCTGCAAGTTTCCTTTCTTCCTTGACATTTTCCCCTGCTTTTGCAACATCTGGGAGCTTAATTTTGGCATGTTTTGGTCTTTTGCAATGCAACTCATTTCCTCCCCGGCCATTTCTTGAAGACACTACAACTGCCAATTTTCTGGGTTTTGGGGCTTTTTTTCAATTGCATTTCATTTGATCCTATCTCCTTTCCAGAGTGTTTGTTAGCCTTTCTTTTGGGGTTCGCAAGATTCCGTTTCCCTTCTTGAAAGGAAATTTCATTTCCTTTCGGGAAGGGAAACGGAATCTTGCGATTTCAATGGGGACCATGAGAGGAATCCTTGGTGCATGTCCCTGCACGTGATGACATGCCATGCCTTTTGATGGCTTTGACTTTGGGAAAGATTTTTTCTTTTTTTTTTCCAATTTTTTAGGCATCCATGTCATGTCTTTTCTAGCTTCCCCTGCAAGTTTTGTCTTGCTCCTTGACTTTTTCCCCATCTTTTGCAACATCTGGGAGCTTCGTTTTGGCATGTTTTGCTCCTTTGCACTGCTCTGATAGCATCCCGGTCCATTTTCCTCTTGTCACTAAATGGCCCAAATTTCCCAATTTTCTTTTTTTTCTCCTCCAGTTGCAATTCCTTTGATGGGATCTCCATTCCAGCGTCTTTCTAAGTCCTTCTTATTTCTTTTGGCCTTCAGTGCGCACCACTTTTGGCAAGCTGTGCTGCATGTGCCTGCACTTGATAGCATATGGGTAAGATATTTCTCTTTTTTTGTTTTAGTTTTTTTTCAGTGACCGTACCATGTGCCACATATCTTCCCCTGCAAGTTTCCTTTCTTCCTTGACATTTTCCCCTGCTTTTGCAACATCTGGGAGCTTAATTTTGGCATGTTTTGGTCTTTTGCAATGCAACTCATTTCCTCCCCGGCCATTTCTTGAAGACACTACAACTGCCAATTTTCTGGGTTTTGGGGTTTTTTTTCAATTGCATTTCATTTGATCCTATCTCCTTTCCAGAGTGTTTGTTAGCCTTTCTTTTGGGGTTCGCAAGATTCCGTTTCCCTTCCCGAAAGGAAATTTCATTTCCTTTCGGGAAGGGAAACGGAATCTTGCGATTTCAATGGGGACCATGAGAGGAATCCTTGGTGCATGTCCCTGCACGTGATGACATGCCATGCCTTTTGATGGCTTTGACTTTGGGAAAGATTTTTTTCTTTTTTTTTTCCAATTTTTTTAGGCATCCATGTCATGTCTTTTCTAGCTTCCCCTGCAAGTTTTGTCTTGCTCCTTGACTTTTTCCCCATCTTTTGCAACATCTGGGAGCTTAGTTTTGGCATGTTTTGGTCCTTTGCACTGCTCTGATAGCATCCCGGTCCATTTTCCTCTTGTCACTAAATGGCCCAAATTTCCCAATTTTCTTTTTTTTCTCCTCCAGTTGCAATTCCTTTGATGGGATCTCCATTCCAGCGTCTTTCTAAGTCCTTCTTATTTCTTTTGGCCTTCAGTGCACACCACTTTTGGCAAGCTGTGCTGCATGTGCCTGCACTTGATAGCATATGGGTAAGATATTTCTCTTTTTTTGTTTTAGTTTTTTTTTCAGTGACCGTACCATGTGCCACATATCTTCCCCTGCAAGTTTCCTTTCTTCCTTGACATTTTCCCCTGCTTTTGCAACATCTGGGAGCTTAATTTTGGCATGTTTTGGTCTTTTGCAATGCAACTCATTTCCTCCCCGGCCATTTCTTGAAGACACTACAACTGCCAATTTTCTGGGCTTTGGGGCTTTTTTTCAATTGCATTTCATTTGATCCTATCTCCTTTCCAGAGTATTTGTTAGCCTTTCTTTTGGGGTTCGCAAGATTCCGTTTCCCTTCCCGAAAGGAAATTTCATTTCCATTCGGGAAGGGAAACGGAATCTTGCGATTTCAATGGGGACCATGAGAGGAATCCTTGGTGCATGTCCCTGCACGTGATGACATGCCATGCCTTTTGATGGCTTTGACTTTGGGAAAGATTTTTTTCTTTTTTTTTTCCAATTTTTTTAGGCATCCATGTCATGTCTTTTCTAGCTTCCCCTGCAAGGTTTGTCTTGCTCCTTGACTTTTTCCCCATCTTTTGCAACATCTGGGAGCTTAGTTTTGGCATGTTTTGGTCCTTTGCACTGCTCTGATAGCATCCCGGTCCATTTTCCTCTTGTCACTAAATGGCCCAAATTTCCCAATTTTCTTTTTTTTCTCCTCCAGTTGCAATTCCTTTGATGGGATCTCCATTCCAGCGTCTTTCTAAGTCCTTCTTATTTCTTTTGGCCTTCAGTGCGCACCACTTTTGGCAAGCTGTGCTGCATGTGCCTGCACTTGATAGCATATGGGTAAGATATTTCTCTTTTTTTGTTTTAGTTTTTTTTCAGTGACCGTACCATGTGCCACATATCTTCCCCTGCAAGTTTCCTTTCTTCCTTGACATTTTCCCCTGCTTTTGCAACATCTGGGAGCTTAATTTTGGCATGTTTTGGTCTTTTGCAATGCAACTCATTTCCTCCCCGGCCATTTCTTGAAGACACTACAACTGCCAATTTTCTGGGTTTTGGGGTTTTTTTTCAATTGCATTTCATTTGATCCTATCTCCTTTCCAGAGTGTTTGTTAGCCTTTCTTTTGGGGTTCGCAAGATTCCGTTTCCCTTCCCGAAAGGAAATTTCATTTCCTTTCGGGAAGGGAAACGGAATCTTGCGATTTCAATGGGGACCATGAGAGGAATCCTTGGTGCATGTCCCTGCACGTGATGACATGCCATGCCTTTTGATGGCTTTGACTTTGGGAAAGATTTTTTTCTTTTTTTTTTCCAATTTTTTTAGGCATCCATGTCATGTCTTTTCTAGCTTCCCCTGCAAGTTTTGTCTTGCTCCTTGACTTTTTCCCCATCTTTTGCAACATCTGGGAGCTTAGTTTTGGCATGTTTTGGTCCTTTGCACTGCTCTGATAGCATCCCGGTCCATTTTCCTCTTGTCACTAAATGGCCCAAATTTCCCAATTTTCTTTTTTTTCTCCTCCAGTTGCAATTCCTTTGATGGGATCTCCATTCCAGCGTCTTTCTAAGTCCTTCTTATTTCTTTTGGCCTTCAGTGCACACCACTTTTGGCAAGCTGTGCTGCATGTGCCTGCACTTGATAGCATATGGGTAAGATATTTCTCTTTTTTTGTTTTAGTTTTTTTTTCAGTGACCGTACCATGTGCCACATATCTTCCCCTGCAAGTTTCCTTTCTTCCTTGACATTTTCCCCTGCTTTTGCAACATCTGGGAGCTTAATTTTGGCATGTTTTGGTCTTTTGCAATGCAACTCATTTCCTCCCCGGCCATTTCTTGAAGACACTACAACTGCCAATTTTCTGGGTTTTGGGGCTTTTTTTCAATTGCATTTCATTTGATCCTATCTCCTTTCCAGAGTGTTTGTTAGCCTTTCTTTTGGGGTTCGCAAGATTCCGTTTCCCTTCTTGAAAGGAAATTTCATTTCCTTTCGGGAAGGGAAACGGAATCTTGCGATTTCAATGGGGACCATGAGAGGAATCCTTGGTGCATGTCCCTGCACGTGATGACATGCCATGCCTTTTGATGGCTTTGACTTTGGGAAAGATTTTTTCTTTTTTTTTTCCAATTTTTTAGGCATCCATGTCATGTCTTTTCTAGCTTCCCCTGCAAGTTTTGTCTTGCTCCTTGACTTTTTCCCCATCTTTTGCAACATCTGGGAGCTTCGTTTTGGCATGTTTTGCTCCTTTGCACTGCTCTGATAGCATCCCGGTCCATTTTCCTCTTGTCACTAAATGGCCCAAATTTCCCAATTTTCTTTTTTTTCTCCTCCAGTTGCAATTCCTTTGATGGGATCTCCATTCCAGCGTCTTTCTAAGTCCTTCTTATTTCTTTTGGCCTTCAGTGCGCACCACTTTTGGCAAGCTGTGCTGCATGTGCCTGCACTTGATAGCATATGGGTAAGATATTTCTCTTTTTTTGTTTTAGTTTTTTTTCAGTGACCGTACCATGTGCCACATATCTTCCCCTGCAAGTTTCCTTTCTTCCTTGACATTTTCCCCTGCTTTTGCAACATCTGGGAGCTTAATTTTGGCATGTTTTGGTCTTTTGCAATGCAACTCATTTCCTCCCCGGCCATTTCTTGAAGACACTACAACTGCCAATTTTCTGGGTTTTGGGGTTTTTTTTCAATTGCATTTCATTTGATCCTATCTCCTTTCCAGAGTGTTTGTTAGCCTTTCTTTTGGGGTTCGCAAGATTCCGTTTCCCTTCCCGAAAGGAAATTTCATTTCCTTTCGGGAAGGGAAACGGAATCTTGCGATTTCAATGGGGACCATGAGAGGAATCCTTGGTGCATGTCCCTGCACGTGATGACATGCCATGCCTTTTGATGGCTTTGACTTTGGGAAAGATTTTTTTCTTTTTTTTTTCCAATTTTTTTAGGCATCCATGTCATGTCTTTTCTAGCTTCCCCTGCAAGTTTTGTCTTGCTCCTTGACTTTTTCCCCATCTTTTGCAACATCTGGGAGCTTAGTTTTGGCATGTTTTGGTCCTTTGCACTGCTCTGATAGCATCCCGGTCCATTTTCCTCTTGTCACTAAATGGCCCAAATTTCCCAATTTTCTTTTTTTTCTCCTCCAGTTGCAATTCCTTTGATGGGATCTCCATTCCAGCGTCTTTCTAAGTCCTTCTTATTTCTTTTGGCCTTCAGTGCACACCACTTTTGGCAAGCTGTGCTGCATGTGCCTGCACTTGATAGCATATGGGTAAGATATTTCTCTTTTTTTGTTTTAGTTTTTTTTTCAGTGACCGTACCATGTGCCACATATCTTCCCCTGCAAGTTTCCTTTCTTCCTTGACATTTTCCCCTGCTTTTGCAACATCTGGGAGCTTAATTTTGGCATGTTTTGGTCTTTTGCAATGCAACTCATTTCCTCCCCGGCCATTTCTTGAAGACACTACAACTGCCAATTTTCTGGGTTTTGGGGCTTTTTTTCAATTGCATTTCATTTGATCCTATCTCCTTTCCAGAGTGTTTGTTAGCCTTTCTTTTGGGGTTCGCAAGATTCCGTTTCCCTTCTTGAAAGGAAATTTCATTTCCTTTCGGGAAGGGAAACGGAATCTTGCGATTTCAATGGGGACCATGAGAGGAATCCTTGGTGCATGTCCCTGCACGTGATGACATGCCATGCCTTTTGATGGCTTTGACTTTGGGAAAGATTTTTTCTTTTTTTTTTCCAATTTTTTAGGCATCCATGTCATGTCTTTTCTAGCTTCCCCTGCAAGTTTTGTCTTGCTCCTTGACTTTTTCCCCATCTTTTGCAACATCTGGGAGCTTCGTTTTGGCATGTTTTGCTCCTTTGCACTGCTCTGATAGCATCCCGGTCCATTTTCCTCTTGTCACTAAATGGCCCAAATTTCCCAATTTTCTTTTTTTTCTCCTCCAGTTGCAATTCCTTTGATGGGATCTCCATTCCAGCGTCTTTCTAAGTCCTTCTTATTTCTTTTGGCCTTCAGTGCGCACCACTTTTGGCAAGCTGTGCTGCATGTGCCTGCACTTGATAGCATATGGGTAAGATATTTCTCTTTTTTTGTTTTAGTTTTTTTTCAGTGACCGTACCATGTGCCACATATCTTCCCCTGCAAGTTTCCTTTCTTCCTTGACATTTTCCCCTGCTTTTGCAACATCTGGGAGCTTAATTTTGGCATGTTTTGGTCTTTTGCAATGCAACTCATTTCCTCCCCGGCCATTTCTTGAAGACACTACAACTGCCAATTTTCTGGGTTTTGGGGTTTTTTTTCAATTGCATTTCATTTGATCCTATCTCCTTTCCAGAGTGTTTGTTAGCCTTTCTTTTGGGGTTCGCAAGATTCCGTTTCCCTTCCCGAAAGGAAATTTCATTTCCTTTCGGGAAGGGAAACGGAATCTTGCGATTTCAATGGGGACCATGAGAGGAATCCTTGGTGCATGTCCCTGCACGTGATGACATGCCATGCCTTTTGATGGCTTTGACTTTGGGAAAGATTTTTTTCTTTTTTTTTTCCAATTTTTTTAGGCATCCATGTCATGTCTTTTCTAGCTTCCCCTGCAAGTTTTGTCTTGCTCCTTGACTTTTTCCCCATCTTTTGCAACATCTGGGAGCTTAGTTTTGGCATGTTTTGGTCCTTTGCACTGCTCTGATAGCATCCCGGTCCATTTTCCTCTTGTCACTAAATGGCCCAAATTTCCCAATTTTCTTTTTTTTCTCCTCCAGTTGCAATTCCTTTGATGGGATCTCCATTCCAGCGTCTTTCTAAGTCCTTCTTATTTCTTTTGGCCTTCAGTGCACACCACTTTTGGCAAGCTGTGCTGCATGTGCCTGCACTTGATAGCATATGGGTAAGATATTTCTCTTTTTTTGTTTTAGTTTTTTTTTCAGTGACCGTACCATGTGCCACATATCTTCCCCTGCAAGTTTCCTTTCTTCCTTGACATTTTCCCCTGCTTTTGCAACATCTGGGAGCTTAATTTTGGCATGTTTTGGTCTTTTGCAATGCAACTCATTTCCTCCCCGGCCATTTCTTGAAGACACTACAACTGCCAATTTTCTGGGCTTTGGGGCTTTTTTTCAATTGCATTTCATTTGATCCTATCTCCTTTCCAGAGTATTTGTTAGCCTTTCTTTTGGGGTTCGCAAGATTCCGTTTCCCTTCCCGAAAGGAAATTTCATTTCCATTCGGGAAGGGAAACGGAATCTTGCGATTTCAATGGGGACCATGAGAGGAATCCTTGGTGCATGTCCCTGCACGTGATGACATGCCATGCCTTTTGATGGCTTTGACTTTGGGAAAGATTTTTTTCTTTTTTTTTTCCAATTTTTTTAGGCATCCATGTCATGTCTTTTCTAGCTTCCCCTGCAAGGTTTGTCTTGCTCCTTGACTTTTTCCCCATCTTTTGCAACATCTGGGAGCTTAGTTTTGGCATGTTTTGCTCCTTTGCACTGCTCTGATAGCATCCCGGTCCATTTTCCTCTTGTCACTAAATGGCCCAAATTTCCCAATTTTCTTTTTTTTCTCCTCCAGTTGCAATTCCTTTGATGGGATCTCCATTCCAGCGTCTTTCTAAGTCCTTCTTATTTCTTTTGGCCTTCAGTGCGCACCACTTTTGGCAAGCTGTGCTGCATGTGCCTGCACTTGATAGCATATGGGTAAGATACTTCTCTTTTTTTGTTTTAGTTTTTTTTTCAGTGACCGTACCATGTGCCACATATCTTCCCCTGCAAGTTTCCTTTCTTCCTTGACATTTTCCCCTGCTTTTGCAACATCTGGGAGCTTAATTTTGGCATGTTTTGGTCTTTTGTAATGCAACTCATTTCCTCCCCGGCCATTTCTTGAAGACACTACAACTGCCAATTTTCTGGGTTTTGGGGCTTTTTTTCAATTGCATTTCATTTGATCCTATCTCCTTTCCAGAGTGTTTGTTAGCCTTTCTTTTGGGGTTCGCAAGATTCCGTTTCCCTTCCCGAAAGGAAATGAAATTTCCTTTCGGGAAGGGAAACGGAATCTTGCGATTTCAATGGGGACCATGAGAGGAATCCTTGGTGCATGTCCCTGCACGTGATGACATGCCATGCCTTTTGATGGCTTTGACTTTGGGAAAGATTTTTTTCTTTTTTTTTTTCCAATTTTTTAGGCATCCATGTCATGTCTTTTCTAGCTTCCCCTGCAAGTTTTGTCTTGCTCCTTGACTTTTTCCCCATCTTTTGCAACATCTGGGAGCTTAGTTTTGGCATGTTTTGGTCCTTTGCACTGCTCTGATAGCATCCCGGTCCATTTTCCTCTTGTCACTAAATGGCCCAAATTTCCCAATTTTCTTTTTTTTCTCCTCCCGTTGCAATTCCTTTGATGGGATCTCCATTCCAGCGTCTTTCTAAGTCCTTCTTATTTCTTTTGGCCTTCAGTGCGCACCACTTTTGGCAAGCTGTGCTGCATGTGCCTGCACTTGATAGCATATGGGTAAGATATTTCTCTTTTTTTGTTTTAGTTTTTTTTTCAGTGACCGTACCATGTGCCACATATCTTCCCCTGCAAGTTTCCTTTCTTCCTTGACATTTTCCCCTGCTTTTGCAACATCTGGGAGCTTAATTTTGGCATGTTTTGGTCTTTTGCAATGCAACTCATTTCCTCCCCGGCCATTTCTTGAAGACACTACAACTGCCAATTTTCTGGCTTTTGGGGCTTTTTTTCAATTGCATTTCATTTGATCCTATCTCCTTTCCAGAGTGTTTGTTAGCCTTTCTTTTGGGGTTCGCAAGATTCCGTTTCCCTTCCCGAAAGGAAATTTCATTTCCTTTTGGGAAGGGAAACGGAATCTTGCGATTTCAATGGGGACCATGAGAGGAATCCTTGGTGCATGTCCCTGCACGTGATGACATGCCATGCCTTTTGATGGCTTTGACTTTGGGAAAGATTTTTTTCTTTTTTTTTTCCAATTTTTTTAGGCATCCATGTCATGTCTTTTCTAGCTTCCCCTGCAAGTTTTGTCTTGCTCCTTGACTTTTTCCCCATCTTTTGCAACATCTGGGAGCTTCGTTTTGGCATGTTTTGGTCCTTTGCACTGCTCTGATAGCATCCCGGTCCATTTTCCTCTTGTCACTAAATGGCCCAAATTTCCCAATTTTCTTTTGTTTCTCCTCCAGTTGCAATTCCTTTGATGGGATCTCCATTCCAGCGTCTTTCTAAGTCCTTCTTATTTCTTTTGGCCTTCAGTGCGCACCACTTTTGGCAAGCTGTGCTGCATGTGCCTGCACTTGATAGCATATGGGTAAGATATTTCTCTTTTTTTGTTTTAGTTTTTTTTTCAGTGACCGTACCATGTGCCACATATCTTCCCCTGCAAGTTTCCTTTCTTCCTTGACATTTTCCCCTGCTTTTGCAACATCTGGGAGCTTAATTTTGGCATGTTTTGGTCTTTTGCAATGCAACTCATTTCCTCCCCGGCCATTTCTTGAAGACACTACAACTGCCAGTTTTCTGGGTTTTGGGGCTTTTTTTCAATTGCATTTCATTTGATCCTATCTCCTTTCCAGAGTGTTTGTTAGCCTTTCTTTTGGGGTTCGCAAGATTCCGTTTCCCTTCCCGAAAGGAAATTTCATTTCCTTTCGGGAAGGGAAACGGAATCTTGCGATTTCAATGGGGACCATGAGAGGAATCCTTGGTGCATGTCCCTGCACGTGATGACATGCCATGCCTTTTGATGGCTTTGACTTTGGGAAAGATTTTTTTCTTTTTTTTTTCCAATTTTTTTAGGCATCCATGTCATGTCTTTTCTAGCTTCCCCTGCAAGGTTTGTCTTGCTCCTTGACTTTTTCCCCATCTTTTGCAACATCTGGGAGCTTAGTTTTGGCATGTTTTGCTCCTTTGCACTGCTCTGATAGCATCCCGGTCCATTTTCCTCTTGTCACTAAATGGCCCAAATTTCCCAATTTTCTTTTTTTTCTCCTCCAGTTGCAATTCCTTTGATGGGATCTCCATTCCAGCGTCTTTCTAAGTCCTTCTTATTTCTTTTGGCCTTCAGTGCGCACCACTTTTGGCAAGCTGTGCTGCATGTGCCTGCACTTGATAGCATATGGGTAAGATACTTCTCTTTTTTTGTTTTAGTTTTTTTTCAGTGACCGTACCATGTGCCACATATCTTCCCCTGCAAGTTTCCTTTCTTCCTTGACATTTTCCCCTGCTTTTGCAACATCTGGGAGCTTAATTTTGGCATGTTTTGGTCTTTTGTAATGCAACTCATTTCCTCCCCGGCCATTTCTTGAAGACACTACAACTGCCAATTTTCTGGGTTTTGGGGCTTTTTTTCAATTGCATTTCATTTGATCCTATCTCCTTTCCAGAGTGTTTGTTAGCCTTTCTTTTGGGGTTCGCAAGATTCCGTTTCCCTTCCCGAAAGGAAATGAAATTTCCTTTCGGGAAGGGAAACGGAATCTTGCGATTTCAATGGGGACCATGAGAGGAATCCTTGGTGCATGTCCCTGCACGTGATGACATGCCATGCCTTTTGATGGCTTTGACTTTGGGAAAGATTTTTTTCTTTTTTTTTTTCCAATTTTTTAGGCATCCATGTCATGTCTTTTCTAGCTTCCCCTGCAAGTTTTGTCTTGCTCCTTGACTTTTTCCCCATCTTTTGCAACATCTGGGAGCTTCGTTTTGGCATGTTTTGCTCCTTTGCACTGCTCTGATAGCATCCCGGTCCATTTTCCTCTTGTCACTAAATGGCCCAAATTTCCCAATTTTCTTTTGTTTCTCCTCCAGTTGCAATTCCTTTGATGGGATCTCCATTCCAGCGTCTTTCTAAGTCCTTCTTATTTCTTTTGGCCTTCAGTGCGCACCACTTTTGGCAAGCTGTGCTGCATGTGCCTGCACTTGATAGCATATGGGTAAGATATTTCTCTTTTTTTGTTTTAGTTTTTTTTTCAGTGACCGTACCATGTGCCACATATCTTCCCCTGCAAGTTTCCTTTCTTCCTTGACATTTTCCCCTGCTTTTGCAACATCTGGGAGCTTAATTTTGGCATGTTTTGGTCTTTTGCAATGCAACTCATTTCCTCCCCGGCCATTTCTTGAAGACACTACAACTGCCAGTTTTCTGGGTTTTGGGGCTTTTTTTCAATTGCATTTCATTTGATCCTATCTCCTTTCCAGAGTGTTTGTTAGCCTTTCTTTTGGGGTTCGCAAGATTCCGTTTCCCTTCCCGAAAGGAAATTTCATTTCCTTTCGGGAAGGGAAACGGAATCTTGCGATTTCAATGGGGACCATGAGAGGAATCCTTGGTGCATGTCCCTGCACGTGATGACATGCCATGCCTTTTGATGGCTTTGACTTTGGGAAAGATTTTTTTCTTTTTTTTTTCCAATTTTTTTAGGCATCCATGTCATGTCTTTTCTAGCTTCCCCTGCAAGTTTTGTCTTGCTCCTTGACTTTTTCCCCATCTTTTGCAACATCTGGGAGCTTAGTTTTGGCATGTTTTGGTCCTTTGCACTGCTCTGATAGCATCCCGGTCCATTTTCCTCTTGTCACTAAATGGCCCAAATTTCCCAATTTTCTTTTTTTTCTCCTCCAGTTGCAATTCCTTTGATGGGATCTCCATTCCAGCGTCTTTCTAAGTCCTTCTTATTTCTTTTGGCCTTCAGTGCGCACCACTTTTGGCAAGCTGTGCTGCATGTGCCTGCACTTGATAGCATATGGGTAAGATATTTCTCTTTTTTTGTTTTAGTTTTTTTTCAGTGACCGTACCATGTGCCACATATCTTCCCCTGCAAGTTTCCTTTCTTCCTTGACATTTTCCCCTGCTTTTGCAACATCTGGGAGCTTAATTTTGGCATGTTTTGGTCTTTTGCAATGCAACTCATTTCCTCCCCGGCCATTTCTTGAAGACACTACAACTGCCAATTTTCTGGGTTTTGGGGCTTTTTTTCAATTGCATTTCATTTGATCCTATCTCCTTTCCAGAGTGTTTGTTAGCCTTTCTTTTGGGGTTCGCAAGATTCCGTTTCCCTTCCCGAAAGGAAATTTCATTTCCTTTCGGGAAGGGAAACGGAATCTTGCGATTTCAGTGGGGACCATGAGAGGAATCCTTGGTGCATGTCCCTGCACGTGATGACATGCCATGCCTTTTGATGGCTTTGACTTTGGGAAAGATTTTTTTCTTTTTTTTTTTCCAATTTTTTTAGGCATCCATGTCATGTCTTTTCTAGCTTCCCCTGCAAGTTTTGTCTTGCTCCTTGACTTTTTCCCCATCTTTTGCAACATCTGGGAGCTTAGTTTTGGCATGTTTTGGTCCTTTGCACTGCTCTGATAGCATCCCGGTCCATTTTCCTCTTGTCACTAAATGGCCCAAATTTCCCAATTTTCTTTTTTTTCTCCTCCAGTTGCAATTCCTTTGATGGGATCTCCATTCCAGCGTCTTTCTAAGTCCTTCTTATTTCTTTTGGCCTTCAGTGCGCACCACTTTTGGCAAGCTGTGCTGCATGTGCCTGCACTTGATAGCATATGGGTAAGATATTTCTCTTTTTTTGTTTTAGTTTTTTTTTCAGTGACCGTACCATGTGCCACATATCTTCCCCTGCAAGTTTCCTTTCTTCCTTGACATTTTCCCCTGCTTTTGCAACATCTGGGAGCTTAATTTTGGCATGTTTTGGTCTTTTGCAATGCAACTCATTTCCTCCCCGGCCATTTCTTGAAGACACTACAACTGCCAATTTTCTGGGTTTTGGGGCTTTTTTTCAATTGCATTTCATTTGATCCTATCTCCTTTCCAGAGTGTTTGTTAGCCTTTCTTTTGGGGTTCGCAAGATTCCGTTTCCCTTCCCCATAGGAAATGAAATTTCCATTCGGGAAGGGAAACGGAATCTTGCGATTTCAATGGGGACCATGAGAGGAATCCTTGGTGCATGTCCCTGCACGTGATGACATGCCATGCCTTTTGATGGCTTTGACTTTGGGAAAGATTTTTTTCTTTTTTTTTTCCAATTTTTTTAGGCATCCATGTCATGTCTTTTCTAGCTTCCCCTGCAAGGTTTGTCTTGCTCCTTGACTTTTTCCCCATCTTTTGCAACATCTGGGAGCTTAGTTTTGGCATGTTTTGCTCCTTTGCACTGCTCTGATAGCATCCCGGTCCATTTTCCTCTTGTCACTAAATGGCCCAAATTTCCCAATTTTCTTTTTTTTCTCCTCCAGTTGCAATTCCTTTGATGGGATCTCCATTCCAGCGTCTTTCTAAGTCCTTCTTATTTCTTTTGGCCTTCAGTGCGCACCACTTTTGGCAAGCTGTGCTGCATGTGCCTGCACTTGATAGCATATGGGTAAGATACTTCTCTTTTTTTGTTTTAGTTTTTTTTCAGTGACCGTACCATGTGCCACATATCTTCCCCTGCAAGTTTCCTTTCTTCCTTGACATTTTCCCCTGCTTTTGCAACATCTGGGAGCTTAATTTTGGCATGTTTTGGTCTTTTGTAATGCAACTCATTTCCTCCCCGGCCATTTCTTGAAGACACTACAACTGCCAATTTTCTGGGTTTTGGGGCTTTTTTTCAATTGCATTTCATTTGATCCTATCTCCTTTCCAGAGTGTTTGTTAGCCTTTCTTTTGGGGTTCGCAAGATTCCGTTTCCCTTCCCGAAAGGAAATTTCATTTCCTTTCGGGAAGGGAAACGGAATCTTGCGATTTCAATGGGGACCATGAGAGGAATCCTTGGTGCATGTCCCTGCACGTGATGACATGCCATGCCTTTTGATGGCTTTGACTTTGGGAAAGATTTTTTTCTTTTTTTTTTTCCAATTTTTTAGGCATCCATGTCATGTCTTTTCTAGCTTCCCCTGCAAGTTTTGTCTTGCTCCTTGACTTTTTCCCCATCTTTTGCAACATCTGGGAGCTTAGTTTTGGCATGTTTTGCTCCTTTGCACTGCTCTGATAGCATCCCGGTCCATTTTCCTCTTGTCACTAAATGGCCCAAATTTCCCAATTTTCTTTTTTTTCTCCTCCCGTTGCAATTCCTTTGATGGGATCTCCATTCCAGCGTCTTTCTAAGTCCTTCTTATTTCTTTTGGCCTTCAGTGCGCACCACTTTTGGCAAGCTGTGCTGCATGTGCCTGCACTTGATAGCATATGGGTAAGATATTTCTCTTTTTTTGTTTTAGTTTTTTTTTCAGTGACCGTACCATGTGCCACATAGCTTCCCCTGCAAGTTTCCTTTCTTCCTTGACATTTTCCCCTGCTTTTGCAACATCTGGGAGCTTAATTTTGGCATGTTTTGGTCTTTTGCAATGCAACTCATTTCCTCCCCGGCCATTTCTTGAAGACACTACAACTGCCAATTTTCTGGGTTTTGGGGCTTTTTTTCAATTGCATTTCATTTGATCCTATCTCCTTTCCAGAGTGTTTGTTAGCCTTTCTTTTGGGGTTCGCAAGATTCCGTTTCCCTTCCCGAAAGGAAATGAAATTTCCTTTCGGGAAGGGAAACGGAATCTTGCGATTTCAATGGGGACCATGAGAGGAATCCTTGGTGCATGTCCCTGCACGTGATGACATGCCATGCCTTTTGATGGCTTTGACTTTGGGAAAGATTTTTTTCTTTTTTTTTTCCAATTTTTTTAGGCATCCATGTCATGTCTTTTCTAGCTTCCCCTGCAAGTTTTGTCTTGCTCCTTGACTTTTTCCCCATCTTTTGCAACATCTGGGAGCTTCGTTTTGGCATGTTTTGGTCCTTTGCACTGCTCTGATAGCATCCCGGTCCATTTTCCTCTTGTCACTAAATGGCCCAAATTTCCCAATTTTCTTTTTTTTCTCCTCCAGTTGCAATTCCTTTGATGGGATCTCCATTCCAGCGTCTTTCTAAGTCCTTCTTATTTCTTTTGGCCTTCAGTGCGCACCACTTTTGGCAAGCTGTGC
Organism: Molothrus aeneus; assembly: GCF_037042795.1. NCBI lineage: Eukaryota > Metazoa > Chordata > Aves > Passeriformes > Icteridae > Molothrus > Molothrus aeneus. Next base: position 862,059 of record NW_027099176.1, on the reverse strand, counting down.
TGCATGTGCCTGCACTTGATAGCATATGGGTAAGATATTTCTCTTTTTTTGTTTTAGTTTTTTTTCAGTGACCGTACCATGTGCCACATATCTTCCCCTGCAAGTTTCCTTTCTTCCTTGACATTTTCCCCTGCTTTTGCAACATCTGGGAGCTTAATTTTGGCATGTTTTGGTCTTTTGCAATGCAACTCATTTCCTCCCCGGCCATTTCTTGAAGACACTACAACTGCCAATTTTCTGGGTTTTGGGGCTTTTTTTCAATTGCATTTCATTTGATCCTATCTCCTTTCCAGAGTGTTTGTTAGCCTTTCTTTTGGGGTTCGCAAGATTCCGTTTCCCTTCCCGAAAGGAAATTTCATTTCCTTTCGGGAAGGGAAACGGAATCTTGCGATTTCAGTGGGGACCATGAGAGGAATCCTTGGTGCATGTCCCTGCACGTGATGACATGCCATGCCTTTTGATGGCTTTGACTTTGGGAAAGATTTTTTTCTTTTTTTTTTTCCAATTTTTTTAGGCATCCATGTCATGTCTTTTCTAGCTTCCCCTGCAAGTTTTGTCTTGCTCCTTGACTTTTTCCCCATCTTTTGCAACATCTGGGAGATTCGTTTTGGCATGTTTTGGTCCTTTGCACTGCTCTGATAGCATCCCGGTCCATTTTCCTCTTGTCACTAAATGGCCCAAATTTCCCAATTTTCTTTTTTTTCTCCTCCCGTTGCAATTCCTTTGATGGGATCTCCATTCCAGCGTCTTTCTAAGTCCTTCTTATTTCTTTTGGCCTTCAGTGCGCACCACTTTTGGCAAGCTGTGCTGCATGTGCCTGCACTTGATAGCATATGGGTAAGATATTTCTCTTTTTTTGTTTTAGTTTTTTTTTCAGTGACCGTACCATGTGCCACATATCTTCCCCTGCAAGTTTCCTTTCTTCCTTGACATTTTCCCCTGCTTTTGCAACATCTGGGAGCTTAATTTTGGCATGTTTTGGTCTTTTGCAATGCAACTCATTTCCTCCCCGGCCATTTCTTGAAGACACTACAACTGCCAATTTTCTGGGTTTTGGGGCTTTTTTTCAATTGCATTTCATTTGATCCTATCTCCTTTCCAGAGTGTTTGTTAGCCTTTCTTTTGGGGTTCGCAAGATTCCGTTTCCCTTCCCGAAAGGAAATTTCATTTCCTTTCGGGAAGGGAAACGGAATCTTGCGATTTCAATGGGGACCATGAGAGGAATCCTTGGTGCATGTCCCTGCACGTGATGACATGCCATGCCTTTTGATGGCTTTGACTTTGGGAAAGATTTTTTTCTTTTTTTTTTCCAATTTTTTTAGGCATCCATGTCATGTCTTTTCTAGCTTCCCCTGCAAGTTTTGTCTTGCTCCTTGACTTTTTCCCCATCTTTTGCAACATCTGGGAGCTTAGTTTTGGCATGTTTTGCTCCTTTGCACTGCTCTGATAGCATCCCGGTCCATTTTCCTCTTGTCACTAAATGGCCCAAATTTCCCAATTTTCTTTTTTTTCTCCTCCAGTTGCAATTCCTTTGATGGGATCTCCATTCCAGCGTCTTTCTAAGTCCTTCTTATTTCTTTTGGCCTTCAGTGCGCACCACTTTTGGCAAGCTGTGCTGCATGTGCCTGCACTTGATAGCATATGGGTAAGATATTTCTCTTTTTTTGTTTTAGTTTTTTTTTCAGTGACCGTACCATGTGCCACATATCTTCCCCTGCAAGTTTCCTTTCTTCCTTGACATTTTCCCCTGCTTTTGCAACATCTGGGAGCTTAATTTTGGCATGTTTTGGTCTTTTGCAATGCAACTCATTTCCTCCCCGGCCATTTCTTGAAGACACTACAACTGCCAATTTTCTGGGTTTTGGGGCTTTTTTTCAATTGCATTTCATTTGATCCTATCTCCTTTCCAGAGTGTTTGTTAGCCTTTCTTTTGGGGTTCGCAAGATTCCGTTTCCCTTCCCGAAAGGAAATTTCATTTCCTTTCGGGAAGGGAAACGGAATCTTGCGATTTCAATGGGGACCATGAGAGGAATCCTTGGTGCATGTCCCTGCACGTGATGACATGCCATGCCTTTTGATGGCTTTGACTTTGGGAAAGATTTTTTTCTATTTTTTTTCCAATTTTTTTAGGCATCCATGTCATGTCTTTTCTAGCTTCCCCTGCAAGGTTTGTCTTGCTCCTTGACTTTTTCCCCATCTTTTGCAACATCTGGGAGCTTCGTTTTGGCATGTTTTGGTCCTTTGCACTGCTCTGATAGCATCCCGGTCCATTTTCCTCTTGTCACTAAATGGCCCAAATTTCCCAATTTTCTTTTTTTTCTCCTCCAGTTGCAATTCCTTTGATGGGATCTCCATTCCAGCGTCTTTCTAAGTCCTTCTTATTTCTTTTGGCCTTCAGTGCGCACCACTTTTGGCAAGCTGTGCTGCATGTGCCTGCACTTGATAGCATATGGGTAAGATATTTCTCTTTTTTTGTTTTAGTTTTTTTTTCAGTGACCGTACCATGTGCCACATATCTTCCCCTGCAAGTTTCCTTTCTTCCTTGACATTTTCCCCTGCTTTTGCAACATCTGGGAGCTTAATTTTGGCATGTTTTGGTCTTTTGCAATGCAACTCATTTCCTCCCCGGCCATTTCTTGAAGACACTACAACTGCCAATTTTCTGGGTTTTGGGGCTTTTTTTCAATTGCATTTCATTTGATCCTATCTCCTTTCCAGAGTGTTTGTTAGCCTTTCTTTTGGGGTTCGCAAGATTCCGTTTCCCTTCCCGAAAGGAAATTTCATTTCCTTTCGGGAAGGGAAACGGAATCTTGCGATTTCAATGGGGACCATGAGAGGAATCCTTGGTGCATGTCCCTGCACGTGATGACATGCCATGCCTTTTGATGGCTTTGACTTTGGGAAAGATTTTTTTCTTTTTTTTTTCCAATTTTTTTAGGCATCCATGTCATGTCTTTTCTAGCTTCCCCTGCAAGGTTTGTCTTGCTCCTTGACTTTTTCCCCATCTTTTGCAACATCTGGGAGCTTAGTTTTGGCATGTTTTGGTCCTTTGCACTGCTCTGATAGCATCCCGGTCCATTTTCCTCTTGTCACTAAATGGCCCAAATTTCCCAATTTTCTTTTTTTTCTCCTCCAGTTGCAATTCCTTTGATGGGATCTCCATTCCAGCGTCTTTCTAAGTCCTTCTTATTTCTTTTGGCCTTCAGTGCGCACCACTTTTGGCAAGCTGTGCTGCATGTGCCTGCACTTGATAGCATATGGGTAAGATATTTCTCTTTTTTTGTTTTAGTTTTTTTTTCAGTGACCGTACCATGTGCCACATATCTTCCCCTGCAAGTTTCCTTTCTTCCTTGACATTTTCCCCTGCTTTTGCAACATCTGGGAGCTTAATTTTGGCATGTTTTGGTCTTTTGCAATGCAACTCATTTCCTCCCCGGCCATTTCTTGAAGACACTACAACTGCCAATTTTCTGGCTTTTGGGGCTTTTTTTCAATTGCATTTCATTTGATCCTATCTCCTTTCCAGAGTGTTTGTTAGCCTTTCTTTTGGGGTTCGCAAGATTCCGTTTCCCTTCCCGAAAGGAAATTTCATTTCCTTTCGGGAAGGGAAACGGAATCTTGCGATTTCAATGGGGACCATGAGAGGAATCCTTGGTGCATGTCCCTGCACGTGATGACATGCCATGCCTTTTGATGGCTTTGACTTTGGGAAAGATTTTTTTCTTTTTTTTTTCCAATTTTTTTAGGCATCCATGTCATGTCTTTTCTAGCTTCCCCTGCAAGTTTTGTCTTGCTCCTTGACTTTTTCCCCATCTTTTGCAACATCTGGGAGCTTAGTTTTGGCATGTTTTGGTCCTTTGCACTGCTCTGATAGCATCCCGGTCCATTTTCCTCTTGTCACTAAATGGCCCAAATTTCCCAATTTTCTTTTTTTTCTCCTCCAGTTGCAATTCCTTTGATGGGATCTCCATTCCAGCGTCTTTCTAAGTCCTTCTTATTTCTTTTGGCCTTCAGTGCGCACCACTTTTGGCAAGCTGTGCTGCATGTGCCTGCACTTGATAGCATATGGGTAAGATATTTCTCTTTTTTTGTTTTAGTTTTTTTTCAGTGACCCTACCATGTGCCACATATCTTCCCCTGCAAGTTTCCTTTCTTCCTTGACATTTTCCCCTGCTTTTGCAACATCTGGGAGCTTAATTTTGGCATGTTTTGGTCTTTTGCAATGCAACTCATTTCCTCCCCGGCCATTTCTTGAAGACACTACAACTGCCAATTTTCTGGGTTTTGGGGCTTTTTTTCAATTGCATTTCATTTGATCCTATCTCCTTTCCAGAGTGTTTGTTAGCCTTTCTTTTGGGGTTCGCAAGATTCCGTTTCCCTTCCCGAAAGGAAATTTCATTTCCTTTCGGGAAGGGAAACGGAATCTTGCGATTTCAATGGGGACCATGAGAGGAATCCTTGGTGCATGTCCCTGCACGTGATGACATGCCATGCCTTTTGATGGCTTTGACTTTGGGAAAGATTTTTTTCTTTTTTTTTTCCAATTTTTTTAGGCATCCATGTCATGTCTTTTCTAGCTTCCCCTGCAAGTTTTGTCTTGCTCCTTGACTTTTTCCCCATCTTTTGCAACATCTGGGAGCTTCGTTTTGGCATGTTTTGCTCCTTTGCACTGCTCTGATAGCATCCCGGTCCATTTTCCTCTTGTCACTAAATGGCCCAAATTTCCCAATTTTCTTTTTTTTCTCCTCCAGTTGCAATTCCTTTGATGGGATCTCCATTCCAGCGTCTTTCTAAGTCCTTCTTATTTCTTTTGGCCTTCAGTGCGCACCACTTTTGGCAAGCTGTGCTGCATGTGCCTGCACTTGATAGCATATGGGTAAGATATTTCTCTTTTTTTGTTTTAGTTTTTTTTTCAGTGACCGTACCATGTGCCACATATCTTCCCCTGCAAGTTTCCTTTCTTCCTTGACATTTTCCCCTGCTTTTGCAACATCTGGGAGCTTAATTTTGGCATGTTTTGGTCTTTTGCAATGCAACTCATTTCCTCCCCGGCCATTTCTTGAAGACACTACAACTGCCAATTTTCTGGGTTTTGGGGCTTTTTTTCAATTGCATTTCGTTTGATCCTATCTCCTTTCCAGAGTGTTTGTTAGCCTTTCTTTTGGGGTTCGCAAGATTCCGTTTCCCTTCCCGAAAGGAAATGAAATTTCCTTTCGGGAAGGGAAACGGAATCTTGCGATTTCAATGGGGACCATGAGAGGAATCCTTGGTGCATGTCCCTGCACGTGATGACATGCCATGCCTTTTGATGGCTTTGACTTTGGGAAAGATTTTTTTCTTTTTTTTTTCCAATTCTTTTAGGCATCCATGTCATGTCTTTTCTAGCTTCCCCTGCAAGTTTTGTCTTGCTCCTTGACTTTTTCCCCATCTTTTGCAACATCTGGGAGCTTCGTTTTGGCATGTTTTGCTCCTTTGCACTGCTCTGATAGCATCCCGGTCCATTTTCCTCTTGTCACTAAATGGCCCAAATTTCCCAATTTTCTTTTTTTTCTCCTCCAGTTGCAATTCCTTTGATGGGATCTCCATTCCAGCGTCTTTCTAAGTCCTTCTTATTTCTTTTGGCCTTCAGTGCGCACCACTTTTGGCAAGCTGTGCTGCATGTGCCTGCACTTGATAGCATATGGGTAAGATATTTCTCTTTTTTTGTTTTAGTTTTTTTTCAGTGACCCTACCATGTGCCACATATCTTCCCCTGCAAGTTTCCTTTCTTCCTTGACATTTTCCCCTGCTTTTGCAACATCTGGGAGCTTAATTTTGGCATGTTTTGGTCTTTTGCAATGCAACTCATTTCCTCCCCGGCCATTTCTTGAAGACACTACAACTGCCAATTTTCTGGGTTTTGGGGCTTTTTTTCAATTGCATTTCATTTGATCCTATCTCCTTTCCAGAGTGTTTGTTAGCCTTTCTTTTGGGGTTCGCAAGATTCCGTTTCCCTTCCCGAAAGGAAATTTCATTTCCTTTCGGGAAGGGAAACGGAATCTTGCGATTTCAATGGGGACCATGAGAGGAATCCTTGGTGCATGTCCCTGCACGTGATGACATGCCATGCCTTTTGATGGCTTTGACTTTGGGAAAGATTTTTTTCTTTTTTTTTTCCAATTTTTTTAGGCATCCATGTCATGTCTTTTCTAGCTTCCCCTGCAAGTTTTGTCTTGCTCCTTGACTTTTTCCCCATCTTTTGCAACATCTGGGAGCTTAGTTTTGGCATGTTTTGGTCCTTTGCACTGCTCTGATAGCATCCCGGTCCATTTTCCTCTTGTCACTAAATGGCCCAAATTTCCCAATTTTCTTTTTTTTCTCCTCCAGTTGCAATTCCTTTGATGGGATCTCCATTCCAGCGTCTTTCTAAGTCCTTCTTATTTCTTTTGGCCTTCAGTGCGCACCACTTTTGGCAAGCTGTGCTGCATGTGCCTGCACTTGATAGCATATGGGTAAGATATTTCTCTTTTTTTGTTTTAGTTTTTTTTCAGTGACCGTACCATGTGCCACATATCTTCCCCTGCAAGTTTCCTTTCTTCCTTGACATTTTCCCCTGCTTTTGCAACATCTGGGAGCTTAATTTTGGCATGTTTTGGTCTTTTGTAATGCAACTCATTTCCTCCCCGGCCATTTCTTGAAGACACTACAACTGCCAATTTTCTGGGTTTTGGGGCTTTTTTTCAATTGCATTTCATTTGATCCTATCTCCTTTCCAGAGTGTTTGTTAGCCTTTCTTTTGGGCTTCGCAAGATTCCGTTTCCCTTCCCGAAAGGAAATTTCATTTCCTTTCGGGAAGGGAAACGGAATCTTGCGATTTCAATGGGGACCATGAGAGGAATCCTTGGTGCATGTCCCTGCACGTGATGACATGCCATGCCTTTTGATGGCTTTGACTTTGGGAAAGATTTTTTTCTTTTTTTTTTCCAATTTTTTTAGGCATCCATGTCATGTCTTTTCTAGCTTCCCCTGCAAGTTTTGTCTTGCTCCTTGACTTTTTCCCCATCTTTTGCAACATCTGGGAGCTTCGTTTTGGCATGTTTTGCTCCTTTGCACTGCTCTGATAGCATCCCGGTCCATTTTCCTCTTGTCACTAAATGGCCCAAATTTCCCAATTTTCTTTTTTTTCTCCTCCAGTTGCAATTCCTTTGATGGGATCTCCATTCCAGCGTCTTTCTAAGTCCTTCTTATTTCTTTTGGCCTTCAGTGCGCACCACTTTTGGCAAGCTGTGCTGCATGTGCCTGCACTTGATAGCATATGGGTAAGATATTTCTCTTTTTTTGTTTTAGTTTTTTTTTCAGTGACCGTACCATGTGCCACATATCTTCCCCTGCAAGTTTCCTTTCTTCCTTGACATTTTCCCCTGCTTTTGCAACATCTGGGAGCTTAATTTTGGCATGTTTTGGTCTTTTGCAATGCAACTCATTTCCTCCCCGGCCATTTCTTGAAGACACTACAACTGCCAATTTTCTGGGTTTTGGGGCTTTTTTTCAATTGCATTTCATTTGATCCTATCTCCTTTCCAGAGTGTTTGTTAGCCTTTCTTTTGGGGTTCGCAAGATTCCGTTTCCCTTCCCGAAAGGAAATTTCATTTCCTTTCGGGAAGGGAAACGGAATCTTGCGATTTCAATGGGGACCATGAGAGGAATCCTTGGTGCATGTCCCTGCACGTGATGACATGCCATGCCTTTTGATGGCTTTGACTTTGGGAAAGATTTTTTTCTTTTTTTTTTCCAATTTTTTTAGGCATCCATGTCATGTCTTTTCTAGCTTCCCCTGCAAGGTTTGTCTTGCTCCTTGACTTTTTCCCCATCTTTTGCAACATCTGGGAGCTTCGTTTTGGCATGTTTTGGTCCTTTGCACTGCTCTGATAGCATCCCGGTCCATTTTCCTCTTGTCACTAAATGGCCCAAATTTCCCAATTTTCTTTTTTTTCTCCTCCAGTTGCAATTCCTTTGATGGGATCTCCATTCCAGCGTCTTTCTAAGTCCTTCTTATTTCTTTTGGCCTTCAGTGCGCACCACTTTTGGCAAGCTGTGCTGCATGTGCCTGCACTTGATAGCATATGGGTAAGATATTTCTCTTTTTTTGTTTTAGTTTTTTTTCAGTGACCCTACCATGTGCCACATATCTTCCCCTGCAAGTTTCCTTTCTTCCTTGACATTTTCCCCTGCTTTTGCAACATCTGGGAGCTTAATTTTGGCATGTTTTGGTCTTTTGCAATGCAACTCATTTCCTCCCCGGCCATTTCTTGAAGACACTACAACTGCCAATTTTCTGGGTTTTGGGGCTTTTTTTCAATTGCATTTCATTTGATCCTATCTCCTTTCCAGAGTGTTTGTTAGCCTTTCTTTTGGGGTTCGCAAGATTCCGTTTCCCTTCCCGAAAGGAAATTTCATTTCCTTTCGGGAAGGGAAACGGAATCTTGCGATTTCAATGGGGACCATGAGAGGAATCCTTGGTGCATGTCCCTGCACGTGATGACATGCCATGCCTTTTGATGGCTTTGACTTTGGGAAAGATTTTTTTCTTTTTTTTTTCCAATTTTTTTAGGCATCCATGTCATGTCTTTTCTAGCTTCCCCTGCAAGTTTTGTCTTGCTCCTTGACTTTTTCCCCATCTTTTGCAACATCTGGGAGCTTCGTTTTGGCATGTTTTGGTCCTTTGCACTGCTCTGATAGCATCCCGGTCCATTTTCCTCTTGTCACTAAATGGCCCAAATTTCCCAATTTTCTTTTTTTTCTCCTCCAGTTGCAATTCCTTTGATGGGATCTCCATTCCAGCGTCTTTCTAAGTCCTTCTTATTTCTTTTGGCCTTCAGTGCGCACCACTTTTGGCAAGCTGTGCTGCATGTGCCTGCACTTGATAGCATATGGGTAAGATATTTCTCTTTTTTTGTTTTAGTTTTTTTTCAGTGACCCTACCATGTGCCACATATCTTCCCCTGCAAGTTTCCTTTCTTCCTTGACATTTTCCCCTGCTTTTGCAACATCTGGGAGCTTAATTTTGGCATGTTTTGGTCTTTTGCAATGCAACTCATTTCCTCCCCGGCCATTTCTTGAAGACACTACAACTGCCAATTTTCTGGGTTTTGGGGCTTTTTTTCAATTGCATTTCATTTGATCCTATCTCCTTTCCAGAGTGTTTGTTAGCCTTTCTTTTGGGGTTCGCAAGATTCCGTTTCCCTTCCCGAAAGGAAATTTCATTTCCTTTCGGGAAGGGAAACGGAATCTTGCGATTTCAATGGGGACCATGAGAGGAATCCTTGGTGCATGTCCCTGCACGTGATGACATGCCATGCCTTTTGATGGCTTTGACTTTGGGAAAGATTTTTTTCTTTTTTTTTTCCAATTTTTTTAGGCATCCATGTCATGTCTTTTCTAGCTTCCCCTGCAAGTTTTGTCTTGCTCCTTGACTTTTTCCCCATCTTTTGCAACATCTGGGAGCTTCGTTTTGGCATGTTTTGGTCCTTTGCACTGCTCTGATAGCATCCCGGTCCATTTTCCTCTTGTCACTAAATGGCCCAAATTTCCCAATTTTCTTTTTTTTCTCCTCCAGTTGCAATTCCTTTGATGGGATCTCCATTCCAGCGTCTTTCTAAGTCCTTCTTATTTCTTTTGGCCTTCAGTGCGCACCACTTTTGGCAAGCTGTGCTGCATGTGCCTGCACTTGATAGCATATGGGTAAGATATTTCTCTTTTTTTGTTTTAGTTTTTTTTCAGTGACCGTACCATGTGCCACATATCTTCCCCTGCAAGTTTCCTTTCTTCCTTGACATTTTCCCCTGCTTTTGCAACATCTGGGAGCTTAATTTTGGCATGTTTTGGTCTTTTGCAATGCAACTCATTTCCTCCCCGGCCATTTCTTGAAGACACTACAACTGCCAATTTTCTGGGTTTTGGGGCTTTTTTTCAATTGCATTTCATTTGATCCTATCTCCTTTCCAGAGTGTTTGTTAGCCTTTCTTTTGGGGTTCGCAAGATTCCGTTTCCCTTCCCGAAAGGAAATTTCATTTCCTTTCGGGAAGGGAAACGGAATCTTGCGATTTCAATGGGGACCATGAGAGGAATCCTTGGTGCATGTCCCTGCACGTGATGACATGCCATGCCTTTTGATGGCTTTGACTTTGGGAAAGATTTTTTTCTTTTTTTTTTCCAATTTTTTTAGGCATCCATGTCATGTCTTTTCTAGCTTCCCCTGCAAGGTTTGTCTTGCTCCTTGACTTTTTCCCCATCTTTTGCAACATCTGGGAGCTTCGTTTTGGCATGTTTTGGTCCTTTGCACTGCTCTGATAGCATCCCGGTCCATTTTCCTCTTGTCACTAAATGGCCCAAATTTCCCAATTTTCTTTTTTTTCTCCTCCAGTTGCAATTCCTTTGATGGGATCTCCATTCCAGCGTCTTTCTAAGTCCTTCTTATTTCTTTTGGCCTTCAGTGCGCACCACTTTTGGCAAGCTGTGCTGCATGTGCCTGCACTTGATAGCGTATGGGTAAGATATTTCTCTTTTTTTGTTTTAGTTTTTTTTTCAGTGACCGTACCATGTGCCACATATCTTCCCCTGCAAGTTTCCTTTCTTCCTTGACATTTTCCCCTGCTTTTGCAACATCTGGGAGCTTAATTTTGGCATGTTTTGGTCTTTTGCAATGCAACTCATTTCCTCCCCGGCCATTTCTTGAAGACACTACAACTGCCAATTTTCTGGGTTTTGGGGCTTTTTTTCAATTGCATTTCATTTGATCCTATCTCCTTTCCAGAGTGTTTGTTAGCCTTTCTTTTGGGGTTCGCAAGATTCCGTTTCCCTTCCCGAAAGGAAATTTCATTTCCTTTCGGGAAGGGAAACGGAATCTTGCGATTTCAATGGGGACCATGAGAGGAATCCTTGGTGCATGTCCCTGCACGTGATGACATGCCATGCCTTTTGATGGCTTTGACTTTGGGAAAGATTTTTTTCTTTTTTTTTTCCAATTTTTTTAGGCATCCATGTCATGTCTTTTCTAGCTTCCCCTGCAAGTTTTGTCTTGCTCCTTGACTTTTTCCCCATCTTTTGCAACATCTGGGAGCTTCGTTTTGGCATGTTTTGGTCCTTTGCACTGCTCTGATAGCATCCCGGTCCATTTTCCTCTTGTCACTAAATGGCCCAAATTTCCCAATTTTCTTTTTTTTCTCCTCCAGTTGCAATTCCTTTGATGGGATCTCCATTCCAGCGTCTTTCTAAGTCCTTCTTATTTCTTTTGGCCTTCAGTGCGCACCACTTTTGGCAAGCTGTGCTGCATGTGCCTGCACTTGATAGCATATGGGTAAGATATTTCTCTTTTTTTGTTTTAGTTTTTTTTCAGTGACCCTACCATGTGCCACATATCTTCCCCTGCAAGTTTCCTTTCTTCCTTGACATTTTCCCCTGCTTTTGCAACATCTGGGAGCTTAATTTTGGCATGTTTTGGTCTTTTGCAATGCAACTCATTTCCTCCCCGGCCATTTCTTGAAGACACTACAACTGCCAATTTTCTGGGTTTTGGGGCTTTTTTTCAATTGCATTTCATTTGATCCTATCTCCTTTCCAGAGTGTTTGTTAGCCTTTCTTTTGGGGTTCGCAAGATTCCGTTTCCCTTCCCGAAAGGAAATTTCATTTCCTTTCGGGAAGGGAAACGGAATCTTGCGATTTCAATGGGGACCATGAGAGGAATCCTTGGTGCATGTCCCTGCACGTGATGACATGCCATGCCTTTTGATGGCTTTGACTTTGGGAAAGATTTTTTTCTTTTTTTTTTCCAATTTTTTTAGGCATCCATGTCATGTCTTTTCTAGCTTCCCCTGCAAGGTTTGTCTTGCTCCTTGACTTTTTCCCCATCTTTTGCAACATCTGGGAGCTTAGTTTTGGCATGTTTTGCTCCTTTGCACTGCTCTGATAGCATCCCGGTCCATTTTCCTCTTGTCACTAAATGGCCCAAATTTCCCAATTTTCTTTTTTTTCTCCTCCAGTTGCAATTCCTTTGATGGGATCTCCATTCCAGCGTCTTTCTAAGTCCTTCTTATTTCTTTTGGCCTTCAGTGCGCACCACTTTTGGCAAGCTGTGCTGCATGTGCCTGCACTTGATAGCATATGGGTAAGATATTTCTCTTTTTTTGTTTTAGTTTTTTTTTCAGTGACCGTACCATGTGCCACATATCTTCCCCTGCAAGTTTCCTTTCTTCCTTGACATTTTCCCCTGCTTTTGCAACATCTGGGAGCTTAATTTTGGCATGTTTTGGTCTTTTGCAATGCAACTCATTTCCTCCCCGGCCATTTCTTGAAGACACTACAACTGCCAATTTTCTGGGTTTTGGGGCTTTTTTTCAATTGCATTTCATTTGATCCTATCTCCTTTCCAGAGTGTTTGTTAGCCTTTCTTTTGGGGTTCGCAAGATTCCGTTTCCCTTCCCGAAAGGAAATTTCATTTCCTTTCGGGAAGGGAAACGGAATCTTGCGATTTCAATGGGGACCATGAGAGGAATCCTTGGTGCATGTCCCTGCACGTGATGACATGCCATGCCTTTTGATGGCTTTGACTTTGGGAAAGATTTTTTTCTTTTTTTTTTCCAATTTTTTTAGGCATCCATGTCATGTCTTTTCTAGCTTCCCCTGCAAGGTTTGTCTTGCTCCTTGACTTTTTCCCCATCTTTTGCAACATCTGGGAGCTTCGTTTTGGCATGTTTTGCTCCTTTGCACTGCTCTGATAGCATCCCGGTCCATTTTCCTCTTGTCACTAAATGGCCCAAATTTCCCAATTTTCTTTTTTTTCTCCTCCAGTTGCAATTCCTTTGATGGGATCTCCATTCCAGCGTCTTTCTAAGTCCTTCTTATTTCTTTTGGCCTTCAGTGCGCACCACTTTTGGCAAGCTGTGCTGCATGTGCCTGCACTTGATAGCATATGGGTAAGATATTTCTCTTTTTTTGTTTTAGTTTTTTTTCAGTGACCCTACCATGTGCCACATATCTTCCCCTGCAAGTTTCCTTTCTTCCTTGACATTTTCCCCTGCTTTTGCAACATCTGGGAGCTTAATTTTGGCATGTTTTGGTCTTTTGCAATGCAACTCATTTCCTCCCCGGCCATTTCTTGAAGACACTACAACTGCCAATTTTCTGGGTTTTGGGGCTTTTTTTCAATTGCATTTCATTTGATCCTATCTCCTTTCCAGAGTGTTTGTTAGCCTTTCTTTTGGGGTTCGCAAGATTCCGTTTCCCTTCCCGAAAGGAAATTTCATTTCCTTTCGGGAAGGGAAACGGAATCTTGCGATTTCAATGGGGACCATGAGAGGAATCCTTGGTGCATGTCCCTGCACGTGATGACATGCCATGCCTTTTGATGGCTTTGACTTTGGGAAAGATTTTTTTCTTTTTTTTTTCCAATTCTTTTAGGCATCCATGTCATGTCTTTTCTAGCTTCCCCTGCAAGGTTTGTCTTGCTCCTTGACTTTTTCCCCATCTTTTGCAACATCTGGGAGCTTCGTTTTGGCATGTTTTGGTCCTTTGCACTGCTCTGATAGCATCCCGGTCCATTTTCCTCTTGTCACTAAATGGCCCAAATTTCCCAATTTTCTTTTTTTTCTCCTCCAGTTGCAATTCCTTTGATGGGATCTCCATTCCAGCGTCTTTCTAAGTCCTTCTTATTTCTTTTGGCCTTCAGTGCGCACCACTTTTGGCAAGCTGTGCTGCATGTGCCTGCACTTGATAGCATATGGGTAAGATATTTCTCTTTTTTTGTTTTAGTTTTTTTTCAGTGACCCTACCATGTGCCACATATCTTCCCCTGCAAGTTTCCTTTCTTCCTTGACATTTTCCCCTGCTTTTGCAACATCTGGGAGCTTAATTTTGGCATGTTTTGGTCTTTTGCAATGCAACTCATTTCCTCCCCGGCCATTTCTTGAAGACACTACAACTGCCAATTTTCTGGGTTTTGGGGCTTTTTTTCAATTGCATTTCATTTGATCCTATCTCCTTTCCAGAGTGTTTGTTAGCCTTTCTTTTGGGGTTCGCAAGATTCCGTTTCCCTTCCCGAAAGGAAATTTCATTTCCTTTCGGGAAGGGAAACGGAATCTTGCGATTTCAATGGGGACCATGAGAGGAATCCTTGGTGCATGTCCCTGCACGTGATGACATGCCATGCCTTTTGATGGCTTTGACTTTGGGAAAGATTTTTTTCTTTTTTTTTTCCAATTTTTTTAGGCATCCATGTCATGTCTTTTCTAGCTTCCCCTGCAAGTTTTGTCTTGCTCCTTGACTTTTTCCCCATCTTTTGCAACATCTGGGAGCTTCGTTTTGGCATGTTTTGGTCCTTTGCACTGCTCTGATAGCATCCCGGTCCATTTTCCTCTTGTCACTAAATGGCCCAAATTTCCCAATTTTCTTTTTTTTCTCCTCCAGTTGCAATTCCTTTGATGGGATCTCCATTCCAGCGTCTTTCTAAGTCCTTCTTATTTCTTTTGGCCTTCAGTGCGCACCACTTTTGGCAAGCTGTGCTGCATGTGCCTGCACTTGATAGCATATGGGTAAGATATTTCTCTTTTTTTGTTTTAGTTTTTTTTCAGTGACCCTACCATGTGCCACATATCTTCCCCTGCAAGTTTCCTTTCTTCCTTGACATTTTCCCCTGCTTTTGCAACATCTGGGAGCTTAATTTTGGCATGTTTTGGTCTTTTGCAATGCAACTCATTTCCTCCCCGGCCATTTCTTGAAGACACTACAACTGCCAATTTTCTGGGTTTTGGGGCTTTTTTTCAATTGCATTTCATTTGATCCTATCTCCTTTCCAGAGTGTTTGTTAGCCTTTCTTTTGGGGTTCGCAAGATTCCGTTTCCCTTCCCGAAAGGAAATTTCATTTCCTTTCGGGAAGGGAAACGGAATCTTGCGATTTCAATGGGGACCATGAGAGGAATCCTTGGTGCATGTCCCTGCACGTGATGACATGCCATGCCTTTTGATGGCTTTGACTTTGGGAAAGATTTTTTTCTATTTTTTTTCCAATTTTTTTAGGCATCCATGTCATGTCTTTTCTAGCTTCCCCTGCAAGTTTTGTCTTGCTCCTTGACTTTTTCCCCATCTTTTGCAACATCTGGGAGCTTAGTTTTGGCATGTTTTGGTCCTTTGCACTGCTCTGATAGCATCCCGGTCCATTTTCCTCTTGTCACTAAATGGCCCAAATTTCCCAATTTTCTTTTTTTTCTCCTCCAGTTGCAATTCCTTTGATGGGATCTCCATTCCAGCGTCTTTCTAAGTCCTTCTTATTTCTTTTGGCCTTCAGTGCGCACCACTTTTGGCAAGCTGTGCTGCATGTGCCTGCACTTGATAGCATATGGGTAAGATATTTCTCTTTTTTTGTTTTAGTTTTTTTTTCAGTGACCGTACCATGTGCCACATATCTTCCCCTGCAAGTTTCCTTTCTTCCTTGACATTTTCCCCTGCTTTTGCAACATCTGGGAGCTTAATTTTGGCATGTTTTGGTCTTTTGCAATGCAACTCATTTCCTCCCCGGCCATTTCTTGAAGACACTACAACTGCCAATTTTCTGGGTTTTGGGGCTTTTTTTCAATTGCAGTTCATTTGATCCTATCTCCTTTCCAGAGTGTTTGTTAGCCTTTCTTTTGGGGTTCGCAAGATTCCGTTTCCCTTCCCGAAAGGAAATTTCATTTCCTTTCGGGAAGGGAAACGGAATCTTGCCATTTCAATGGGGACCATGAGAGGAATCCTTGGTGCATGTCCCTGCACGTGATGACATGCCATGCCTTTTGATGGCTTTGACTTTGGGAAAGATTTTTTTCTTTTTTTTTTTCCAATTTTTTTAGGCATCCATGTCATGTCTTTTCTAGCTTCCCCTGCAAGTTTTGTCTTGCTCCTTGACTTTTTCCCCATCTTTTGCAACATCTGGGAGCTTAGTTTTGGCATGTTTTGGTCCTTTGCACTGCTCTGATAGCATCCCGGTCCATTTTCCTCTTGTCACTAAATGGCCCAAATTTCCCAATTTTCTTTTTTTTCTCCTCCAGTTGCAATTCCTTTGATGGGATCTCCATTCCAGCGTCTTTCTAAGTCCTTCTTATTTCTTTTGGCCTTCAGTGCGCACCACTTTTGGCAAGCTGTGCTGCATGTGCCTGCACTTGATAGCATATGGGTAAGATATTTCTCTTTTTTTGTTTTAGTTTTTTTTCAGTGACCCTACCATGTGCCACATATCTTCCCCTGCAAGTTTCCTTTCTTCCTTGACATTTTCCCCTGCTTTTGCAACATCTGGGAGCTTAATTTTGGCATGTTTTGGTCTTTTGCAATGCAACTCATTTCCTCCCCGGCCATTTCTTGAAGACACTACAACTGCCAATTTTCTGGGTTTTGGGGCTTTTTTTCAATTGCATTTCATTTGATCCTATCTCCTTTCCAGAGTGTTTGTTAGCCTTTCTTTTGGGGTTCGCAAGATTCCGTTTCCCTTCCCGAAAGGAAATTTCATTTCCTTTCGGGAAGGGAAACGGAATCTTGCGATTTCAATGGGGACCATGAGAGGAATCCTTGGTGCATGTCCCTGCACGTGATGACATGCCATGCCTTTTGATGGCTTTGACTTTGGGAAAGATTTTTTTCTATTTTTTTTCCAATTTTTTTAGGCATCCATGTCATGTCTTTTCTAGCTTCCCCTGCAAGTTTTGTCTTGCTCCTTGACTTTTTCCCCATCTTTTGCAACATCTGGGAGCTTCGTTTTGGCATGTTTTGGTCCTTTGCACTGCTCTGATAGCATCCCGGTCCATTTTCCTCTTGTCACTAAATGGCCCAAATTTCCCAATTTTCTTTTTTTTCTCCTCCAGTTGCAATTCCTTTGATGGGATCTCCATTCCAGCGTCTTTCTAAGTCCTTCTTATTTCTTTTGGCCTTCAGTGCGCACCACTTTTGGCAAGCTGTGCTGCATGTGCCTGCACTTGATAGCATATGGGTAAGATATTTCTCTTTTTTTGTTTTAGTTTTTTTTTCAGTGACCGTACCATGTGCCACATATCTTCCCCTGCAAGTTTCCTTTCTTCCTTGACATTTTCCCCTGCTTTTGCAACATCTGGGAGCTTAATTTTGGCATGTTTTGGTCTTTTGCAATGCAACTCATTTCCTCCCCGGCCATTTCTTGAAGACACTACAACTGCCAATTTTCTGGGTTTTGGGGCTTTTTTTCAATTGCATTTCATTTGATCCTATCTCCTTTCCAGAGTGTTTGTTAGCCTTTCTTTTGGGGTTCGCAAGATTCCGTTTCCCTTCCCGAAAGGAAATTTCATTTCCTTTCGGGAAGGGAAACGGAATCTTGCGATTTCAATGGGGACCATGAGAGGAATCCTTGGTGCATGTCCCTGCACGTGATGACATGCCATGCCTTTTGATGGCTTTGACTTTGGGAAAGATTTTTTTCTTTTTTTTTTTCCAATTTTTTTAGGCATCCATGTCATGTCTTTTCTAGCTTCCCCTGCAAGTTTTGTCTTGCTCCTTGACTTTTTCCCCATCTTTTGCAACATCTGGGAGCTTAGTTTTGGCATGTTTTGGTCCTTTGCACTGCTCTGATAGCATCCCGGTCCATTTTCCTCTTGTCACTAAATGGCCCAAATTTCCCAATTTTCTTTTTTTTCTCCTCCAGTTGCAATTCCTTTGATGGGATCTCCATTCCAGCGTCTTTCTAAGTCCTTCTTATTTCTTTTGGCCTTCAGTGCGCACCACTTTTGGCAAGCTGTGCTGCATGTGCCTGCACTTGATAGCATATGGGTAAGATATTTCTCTTTTTTTGTTTTAGTTTTTTTTCAGTGACCCTACCATGTGCCACATATCTTCCCCTGCAAGTTTCCTTTCTTCCTTGACATTTTCCCCTGCTTTTGCAACATCTGGGAGCTTAATTTTGGCATGTTTTGGTCTTTTGCAATGCAACTCATTTCCTCCCCGGCCATTTCTTGAAGACACTACAACTGCCAATTTTCTGGGTTTTGGGGCTTTTTTTCAATTGCATTTCATTTGATCCTATCTCCTTTCCAGAGTGTTTGTTAGCCTTTCTTTTGGGGTTCGCAAGATTCCGTTTCCCTTCCCGAAAGGAAATTTCATTTCCTTTCGGGAAGGGAAACGGAATCTTGCCATTTCAATGGGGACCATGAGAGGAATCCTTGGTGCATGTCCCTGCACGTGATGACATGCCATGCCTTTTGATGGCTTTGACTTTGGGAAAGATTTTTTTCTTTTTTTTTTCCAATTTTTTTAGGCATCCATGTCATGTCTTTTCTAGCTTCCCCTGCAAGTTTTGTCTTGCTCCTTGACTTTTTCCCCATCTTTTGCAACATCTGGGAGCTTCGTTTTGGCATGTTTTGGTCCTTTGCACTGCTCTGATAGCATCCCGGTCCATTTTCCTCTTGTCACTAAATGGCCCAAATTTCCCAATTTTCTTTTTTTTCTCCTCCAGTTGCAATTCCTTTGATGGGATCTCCATTCCAGCGTCTTTCTAAGTCCTTCTTATTTCTTTTGGCCTTCAGTGCGCACCACTTTTGGCAAGCTGTGCTGCATGTGCCTGCACTTGATAGCATATGGGTAAGATATTTCTCTTTTTTTGTTTTAGTTTTTTTTCAGTGACCCTACCATGTGCCACATATCTTCCCCTGCAAGTTTCCTTTCTTCCTTGACATTTTCCCCTGCTTTTGCAACATCTGGGAGCTTAATTTTGGCATGTTTTGGTCTTTTGCAATGCAACTCATTTCCTCCCCGGCCATTTCTTGAAGACACTACAACTGCCAATTTTCTGGGTTTTGGGGCTTTTTTTCAATTGCATTTCATTTGATCCTATCTCCTTTCCAGAGTGTTTGTTAGCCTTTCTTTTGGGGTTCGCAAGATTCCGTTTCCCTTCCCGAAAGGAAATTTCATTTCCTTTCGGGAAGGGAAACGGAATCTTGCGATTTCAATGGGGACCATGAGAGGAATCCTTGGTGCATGTCCCTGCACGTGATGACATGCCATGCCTTTTGATGGCTTTGACTTTGGGAAAGATTTTTTTCTATTTTTTTTCCAATTTTTTTAGGCATCCATGTCATGTCTTTTCTAGCTTCCCCTGCAAGTTTTGTCTTGCTCCTTGACTTTTTCCCCATCTTTTGCAACATCTGGGAGCTTAGTTTTGGCATGTTTTGGTCCTTTGCACTGCTCTGATAGCATCCCGGTCCATTTTCCTCTTGTCACTAAATGGCCCAAATTTCCCAATTTTCTTTTTTTTCTCCTCCAGTTGCAATTCCTTTGATGGGATCTCCATTCCAGCGTCTTTCTAAGTCCTTCTTATTTCTTTTGGCCTTCAGTGCGCACCACTTTTGGCAAGCTGTGCTGCATGTGCCTGCACTTGATAGCATATGGGTAAGATATTTCTCTTTTTTTGTTTTAGTTTTTTTTTCAGTGACCGTACCATGTGCCACATATCTTCCCCTGCAAGTTTCCTTTCTTCCTTGACATTTTCCCCTGCTTTTGCAACATCTGGGAGCTTAATTTTGGCATGTTTTGGTCTTTTGCAATGCAACTCATTTCCTCCCCGGCCATTTCTTGAAGACACTACAACTGCCAATTTTCTGGGTTTTGGGGCTTTTTTTCAATTGCATTTCATTTGATCCTATCTCCTTTCCAGAGTGTTTGTTAGCCTTTCTTTTGGGGTTCGCAAGATTCCGTTTCCCTTCCCGAAAGGAAATTTCATTTCCTTTCGGGAAGGGAAACGGAATCTTGCGATTTCAATGGGGACCATGAGAGGAATCCTTGGTGCATGTCCCTGCACGTGATGACATGCCATGCCTTTTGATGGCTTTGACTTTGGGAAAGATTTTTTTCTTTTTTTTTTCCAATTTTTTTAGGCATCCATGTCATGTCTTTTCTAGCTTCCCCTGCAAGGTTTGTCTTGCTCCTTGACTTTTTCCCCATCTTTTGCAACATCTGGGAGCTTCGTTTTGGCATGTTTTGGTCCTTTGCACTGCTCTGATAGCATCCCGGTCCATTTTCCTCTTGTCACTAAATGGCCCAAATTTCCCAATTTTCTTTTTTTTCTCCTCCAGTTGCAATTCCTTTGATGGGATCTCCATTCCAGCGTCTTTCTAAGTCCTTCTTATTTCTTTTGGCCTTCAGTGCGCACCACTTTTGGCAAGCTGTGCTGCATGTGCCTGCACTTGATAGCATATGGGTAAGATATTTCTCTTTTTTTGTTTTAGTTTTTTTTCAGTGACCCTACCATGTGCCACATATCTTCCCCTGCAAGTTTCCTTTCTTCCTTGACATTTTCCCCTGCTTTTGCAACATCTGGGAGCTTAATTTTGGCATGTTTTGGTCTTTTGCAATGCAACTCATTTCCTCCCCGGCCATTTCTTGAAGACACTACAACTGCCAATTTTCTGGGTTTTGGGGCTTTTTTTCAATTGCATTTCATTTGATCCTATCTCCTTTCCAGAGTGTTTGTTAGCCTTTCTTTTGGGGTTCGCAAGATTCCGTTTCCCTTCCCGAAAGGAAATTTCATTTCCTTTCGGGAAGGGAAACGGAATCTTGCGATTTCAATGGGGACCATGAGAGGAATCCTTGGTGCATGTCCCTGCACGTGATGACATGCCATGCCTTTTGATGGCTTTGACTTTGGGAAAGATTTTTTTCTTTTTTTTTTCCAATTTTTTTAGGCATCCATGTCATGTCTTTTCTAGCTTCCCCTGCAAGTTTTGTCTTGCTCCTTGACTTTTTCCCCATCTTTTGCAACATCTGGGAGCTTCGTTTTGGCATGTTTTGGTCCTTTGCACTGCTCTGATAGCATCCCGGTCCATTTTCCTCTTGTCACTAAATGGCCCAAATTTCCCAATTTTCTTTTTTTTCTCCTCCAGTTGCAATTCCTTTGATGGGATCTCCATTCCAGCGTCTTTCTAAGTCCTTCTTATTTCTTTTGGCCTTCAGTGCGCACCACTTTTGGCAAGCTGTGCTGCATGTGCCTGCACTTGATAGCATATGGGTAAGATATTTCTCTTTTTTTGTTTTAGTTTTTTTTTCAGTGACCGTACCATGTGCCACATATCTTCCCCTGCAAGTTTCCTTTCTTCCTTGACATTTTCCCCTGCTTTTGCAACATCTGGGAGCTTAATTTTGGCATGTTTTGGTCTTTTGCAATGCAACTCATTTCCTCCCCGGCCATTTCTTGAAGACACTACAACTGCCAATTTTCTGGGTTTTGGGGCTTTTTTTCAATTGCATTTCATTTGATCCTATCTCCTTTCCAGAGTGTTTGTTAGCCTTTCTTTTGGGGTTCGCAAGATTCCGTTTCCCTTCCCGAAAGGAAATTTCATTTCCTTTCGGGAAGGGAAACGGAATCTTGCGATTTCAATGGGGACCATGAGAGGAATCCTTGGTGCATGTCCCTGCACGTGATGACATGCCATGCCTTTTGATGGCTTTGACTTTGGGAAAGATTTTTTTCTTTTTTTTTTCCAATTCTTTTAGGCATCCATGTCATGTCTTTTCTAGCTTCCCCTGCAAGTTTTGTCTTGCTCCTTGACTTTTTCCCCATCTTTTGCAACATCTGGGAGCTTCGTTTTGGCATGTTTTGGTCCTTTGCACTGCTCTGATAGCATCCCGGTCCATTTTCCTCTTGTCACTAAATGGCCCAAATTTCCCAATTTTCTTTTTTTTCTCCTCCAGTTGCAATTCCTTTGATGGGATCTCCATTCCAGCGTCTTTCTAAGTCCTTCTTATTTCTTTTGGCCTTCAGTGCGCACCACTTTTGGCAAGCTGTGCTGCATGTGCCTGCACTTGATAGCATATGGGTAAGATATTTCTCTTTTTTTGTTTTAGTTTTTTTTCAGTGACCCTACCATGTGCCACATATCTTCCCCTGCAAGTTTCCTTTCTTCCTTGACATTTTCCCCTGCTTTTGCAACATCTGGGAGCTTAATTTTGGCATGTTTTGGTCTTTTGCAATGCAACTCATTTCCTCCCCGGCCATTTCTTGAAGACACTACAACTGCCAATTTTCTGGGTTTTGGGGCTTTTTTTCAATTGCATTTCATTTGATCCTATCTCCTTTCCAGAGTGTTTGTTAGCCTTTCTTTTGGGGTTCGCAAGATTCCGTTTCCCTTCCCGAAAGGAAATTTCATTTCCTTTCGGGAAGGGAAACGGAATCTTGCGATTTCAATGGGGACCATGAGAGGAATCCTTGGTGCATGTCCCTGCACGTGATGACATGCCATGCCTTTTGATGGCTTTGACTTTGGGAAAGATTTTTTTCTTTTTTTTTTCCAATTTTTTTAGGCATCCATGTCATGTCTTTTCTAGCTTCCCCTGCAAGTTTTGTCTTGCTCCTTGACTTTTTCCCCATCTTTTGCAACATCTGGGAGCTTCGTTTTGGCATGTTTTGGTCCTTTGCACTGCTCTGATAGCATCCCGGTCCATTTTCCTCTTGTCACTAAATGGCCCAAATTTCCCAATTTTCTTTTTTTTCTCCTCCAGTTGCAATTCCTTTGATGGGATCTCCATTCCAGCGTCTTTCTAAGTCCTTCTTATTTCTTTTGGCCTTCAGTGCGCACCACTTTTGGCAAGCTGTGCTGCATGTGCCTGCACTTGATAGCATATGGGTAAGATATTTCTCTTTTTTTGTTTTAGTTTTTTTTCAGTGACCCTACCATGTGCCACATATCTTCCCCTGCAAGTTTCCTTTCTTCCTTGACATTTTCCCCTGCTTTTGCAACATCTGGGAGCTTAATTTTGGCATGTTTTGGTCTTTTGCAATGCAACTCATTTCCTCCCGGCCATTTCTTGAAGACACTACAACTGCCAATTTTCTGGGTTTTGGGGCTTTTTTTCAATTGCATTTCATTTGATCCTATCTCCTTTCCAGAGTGTTTGTTAGCCTTTCTTTTGGGGTTCGCAAGATTCCGTTTCCCTTCCCGAAAGGAAATTTCATTTCCTTTCGGGAAGGGAAACGGAATCTTGCGATTTCAATGGGGACCATGAGAGGAATCCTTGGTGCATGTCCCTGCACGTGATGACATGCCATGCCTTTTGATGGCTTTGACTTTGGGAAAGATTTTTTTCTATTTTTTTTCCAATTTTTTTAGGCATCCATGTCATGTCTTTTCTAGCTTCCCCTGCAAGTTTTGTCTTGCTCCTTGACTTTTTCCCCATCTTTTGCAACATCTGGGAGCTTAGTTTTGGCATGTTTTGGTCCTTTGCACTGCTCTGATAGCATCCCGGTCCATTTTCCTCTTGTCACTAAATGGCCCAAATTTCCCAATTTTCTTTTTTTTCTCCTCCAGTTGCAATTCCTTTGATGGGATCTCCATTCCAGCGTCTTTCTAAGTCCTTCTTATTTCTTTTGGCCTTCAGTGCGCACCACTTTTGGCAAGCTGTGCTGCATGTGCCTGCACTTGATAGCATATGGGTAAGATATTTCTCTTTTTTTGTTTTAGTTTTTTTTTCAGTGACCGTACCATGTGCCACATATCTTCCCCTGCAAGTTTCCTTTCTTCCTTGACATTTTCCCCTGCTTTTGCAACATCTGGGAGCTTAATTTTGGCATGTTTTGGTCTTTTGCAATGCAACTCATTTCCTCCCCGGCCATTTCTTGAAGACACTACAACTGCCAATTTTCTGGGTTTTGGGGCTTTTTTTCAATTGCATTTCATTTGATCCTATCTCCTTTCCAGAGTGTTTGTTAGCCTTTCTTTTGGGGTTCGCAAGATTCCGTTTCCCTTCCCGAAAGGAAATTTCATTTCCTTTCGGGAAGGGAAACGGAATCTTGCCATTTCAATGGGGACCATGAGAGGAATCCTTGGTGCATGTCCCTGCACGTGATGACATGCCATGCCTTTTGATGGCTTTGACTTTGGGAAAGATTTTTTTCTTTTTTTTTTCCAATTCTTTTAGGCATCCATGTCATGTCTTTTCTAGCTTCCCCTGCAAGTTTTGTCTTGCTCCTTGACTTTTTCCCCATCTTTTGCAACATCTGGGAGCTTCGTTTTGGCATGTTTTGGTCCTTTGCACTGCTCTGATAGCATCCCGGTCCATTTTCCTCTTGTCACTAAATGGCCCAAATTTCCCAATTTTCTTTTTTTTCTCCTCCAGTTGCAATTCCTTTGATGGGATCTCCATTCCAGCGTCTTTCTAAGTCCTTCTTATTTCTTTTGGCCTTCAGTGCGCACCACTTTTGGCAAGCTGTGCTGCATGTGCCTGCACTTGATAGCATATGGGTAAGATATTTCTCTTTTTTTGTTTTAGTTTTTTTTCAGTGACCCTACCATGTGCCACATATCATCCCCTGCAAGTTTCCTTTCTTCCTTGACATTTTCCCCTGCTTTTGCAACATCTGGGAGCTTAATTTTGGCATGTTTTGGTCTTTTGCAATGCAACTCATTTCCTCCCCGGCCATTTCTTGAAGACACTACAACTGCCAATTTTCTGGGTTTTGGGGCTTTTTTTCAATTGCATTTCATTTGATCCTATCTCCTTTCCAGAGTGTTTGTTAGCCTTTCTTTTGGGGTTCGCAAGATTCCGTTTCCCTTCCCGAAAGGAAATTTCATTTCCTTTCGGGAAGGGAAACGGAATCTTGCGATTTCAATGGGGACCATGAGAGGAATCCTTGGTGCATGTCCCTGCACGTGATGACATGCCATGCCTTTTGATGGCTTTGACTTTGGGAAAGATTTTTTTCTTTTTTTTTTCAATTTTTTTAGGCATCCATGTCATGTCTTTTCTAGCTTCCCCTGCAAGTTTTGTCTTGCTCCTTGACTTTTTCCCCATCTTTTGCAACATCTGGGAGCTTAGTTTTGGCATGTTTTGGTCCTTTGCACTGCTCTGATAGCATCCCGGTCCATTTTCCTCTTGTCACTAAATGGCCCAAATTTCCCAATTTTCTTTTTTTTCTCCTCCAGTTGCAATTCCTTTGATGGGATCTCCATTCCAGCGTCTTTCTAAGTCCTTCTTATTTCTTTTGGCCTTCAGTGCGCACCACTTTTGGCAAGCTGTGCTGCATGTGCCTGCACTTGATAGCATATGGGTAAGATATTTCTCTTTTTTTGTTTTAGTTTTTTTTTCAGTGACCGTACCATGTGCCACATATCTTCCCCTGCAAGTTTCCTTTCTTCCTTGACATTTTCCCCTGCTTTTGCAACATCTGGGAGCTTAATTTTGGCATGTTTTGGTCTTTTGCAATGCAACTCATTTCCTCCCCGGCCATTTCTTGAAGACACTACAACTGCCAATTTTCTGGGTTTTGGGGCTTTTTTTCAATTGCATTTCATTTGATCCTATCTCCTTTCCAGAGTGTTTGTTAGCCTTTCTTTTGGGGTTCGCAAGATTCCGTTTCCCTTCCCGAAAGGAAATTTCATTTCCTTTCGGGAAGGGAAACGGAATCTTGCGATTTCAATGGGGACCATGAGAGGAATCCTTGGTGCATGTCCCTGCACGTGATGACATGCCATGCCTTTTGATGGCTTTGACTTTGGGAAAGATTTTTTTCTTTTTTTTTTCCAATTTTTTTAGGCATCCATGTCATGTCTTTTCTAGCTTCCCCTGCAAGGTTTGTCTTGCTCCTTGACTTTTTCCCCATCTTTTGCAACATCTGGGAGCTTCGTTTTGGCATGTTTTGGTCCTTTGCACTGCTCTGATAGCATCCCGGTCCATTTTCCTCTTGTCACTAAATGGCCCAAATTTCCCAATTTTCTTTTTTTTCTCCTCCAGTTGCAATTCCTTTGATGGGATCTCCATTCCAGCGTCTTTCTAAGTCCTTCTTATTTCTTTTGGCCTTCAGTGCGCACCACTTTTGGCAAGCTGTGCTGCATGTGCCTGCACTTGATAGCATATGGGTAAGATATTTCTCTTTTTTTGTTTTAGTTTTTTTTCAGTGACCCTACCATGTGCCACATATCTTCCCCTGCAAGTTTCCTTTCTTCCTTGACATTTTCCCCTGCTTTTGCAACATCTGGGAGCTTAATTTTGGCATGTTTTGGTCTTTTGCAATGCAACTCATTTCCTCCCCGGCCATTTCTTGAAGACACTACAACTGCCAATTTTCTGGGTTTTGGGGCTTTTTTTCAATTGCATTTCATTTGATCCTATCTCCTTTCCAGAGTGTTTGTTAGCCTTTCTTTTGGGGTTCGCAAGATTCCGTTTCCCTTCCCGAAAGGAAATTTCATTTCCTTTCGGGAAGGGAAACGGAATCTTGCGATTTCAATGGGGACCATGAGAGGAATCCTTGGTGCATGTCCCTGCACGTGATGACATGCCATGCCTTTTGATGGCTTTGACTTTGGGAAAGATTTTTTTCTATTTTTTTTCCAATTTTTTTAGGCATCCATGTCATGTCTTTTCTAGCTTCCCCTGCAAGTTTTGTCTTGCTCCTTGACTTTTTCCCCATCTTTTGCAACATCTGGGAGCTTAGTTTTGGCATGTTTTGGTCCTTTGCACTGCTCTGATAGCATCCCGGTCCATTTTCCTCTTGTCACTAAATGGCCCAAATTTCCCAATTTTCTTTTTTTTCTCCTCCAGTTGCAATTCCTTTGATGGGATCTCCATTCCAGCGTCTTTCTAAGTCCTTCTTATTTCTTTTGGCCTTCAGTGCGCACCACTTTTGGCAAGCTGTGCTGCATGTGCCTGCACTTGATAGCATATGGGTAAGATATTTCTCTTTTTTTGTTTTAGTTTTTTTTTCAGTGACCGTACCATGTGCCACATATCTTCCCCTGCAAGTTTCCTTTCTTCCTTGACATTTTCCCCTGCTTTTGCAACATCTGGGAGCTTAATTTTGGCATGTTTTGGTCTTTTGCAATGCAACTCATTTCCTCCCCGGCCATTTCTTGAAGACACTACAACTGCCAATTTTCTGGGTTTTGGGGCTTTTTTTCAATTGCATTTCATTTGATCCTATCTCCTTTCCAGAGTGTTTGTTAGCCTTTCTTTTGGGGTTCGCAAGATTCCGTTTCCCTTCCCGAAAGGAAATTTCATTTCCTTTCGGGAAGGGAAACGGAATCTTGCGATTTCAATGGGGACCATGAGAGGAATCCTTGGTGCATGTCCCTGCACGTGATGACATGCCATGCCTTTTGATGGCTTTGACTTTGGGAAAGATTTTTTTCTTTTTTTTTTCCAATTTTTTTAGGCATCCATGTCATGTCTTTTCTAGCTTCCCCTGCAAGTTTTGTCTTGCTCCTTGACTTTTTCCCCATCTTTTGCAACATCTGGGAGCTTAGTTTTGGCATGTTTTGGTCCTTTGCACTGCTCTGATAGCATCCCGGTCCATTTTCCTCTTGTCACTAAATGGCCCAAATTTCCCAATTTTCTTTTTTTTCTCCTCCAGTTGCAATTCCTTTGATGAGATCTCCATTCCAGCGTCTTTCTAAGTCCTTCTTATTTCTTTTGGCCTTCAGTGCGCACCACTTTTGGCAAGCTGTGCTGCATGTGCCTGCACTTGATAGCATATGGGTAAGATATTTCTCTTTTTTTGTTTTAGTTTTTTTTCAGTGACCCTACCATGTGCCACATATCTTCCCCTGCAAGTTTCCTTTCTTCCTTGACATTTTCCCCTGCTTTTGCAACATCTGGGAGCTTAATTTTGGCATGTTTTGGTCTTTTGCAATGCAACTCATTTCCTCCCCGGCCATTTCTTGAAGACACTACAACTGCCAATTTTCTGGGTTTTGGGGCTTTTTTTCAATTGCATTTCATTTGATCCTATCTCCTTTCCAGAGTGTTTGTTAGCCTTTCTTTTGGGGTTCGCAAGATTCCGTTTCCCTTCCCGAAAGGAAATTTCATTTCCTTTCGGGAAGGGAAACGGAATCTTGCGATTTCAATGGGGACCATGAGAGGAATCCTTGGTGCATGTCCCTGCACGTGATGACATGCCATGCCTTTTGATGGCTTTGACTTTGGGAAAGATTTTTTTCTATTTTTTTTCCAATTTTTTTAGGCATCCATGTCATGTCTTTTCTAGCTTCCCCTGCAAGTTTTGTCTTGCTCCTTGACTTTTTCCCCATCTTTTGCAACATCTGGGAGCTTAGTTTTGGCATGTTTTGGTCCTTTGCACTGCTCTGATAGCATCCCGGTCCATTTTCCTCTTGTCACTAAATGGCCCAAATTTCCCAATTTTCTTTTTTTTCTCCTCCAGTTGCAATTCCTTTGATGGGATCTCCATTCCAGCGTCTTTCTAAGTCCTTCTTATTTCTTTTGGCCTTCAGTGCGCACCACTTTTGGCAAGCTGTGCTGCATGTGCCTGCACTTGATAGCATATGGGTAAGATATTTCTCTTTTTTTGTTTTAGTTTTTTTTTCAGTGACCGTACCATGTGCCACATATCTTCCCCTGCAAGTTTCCTTTCTTCCTTGACATTTTCCCCTGCTTTTGCAACATCTGGGAGCTTAATTTTGGCATGTTTTGGTCTTTTGCAATGCAACTCATTTCCTCCCCGGCCATTTCTTGAAGACACTACAACTGCCAATTTTCTGGGTTTTGGGGCTTTTTTTCAATTGCATTTCATTTGATCCTATCTCCTTTCCAGAGTGTTTGTTAGCCTTTCTTTTGGGGTTCGCAAGATTCCGTTTCCCTTCCCGAAAGGAAATTTCATTTCCTTTCGGGAAGGGAAACGGAATCTTGCCATTTCAATGGGGACCATGAGAGGAATCCTTGGTGCATGTCCCTGCACGTGATGACATGCCATGCCTTTTGATGGCTTTGACTTTGGGAAAGATTTTTTTCTTTTTTTTTTCCAATTTTTTTAGGCATCCATGTCATGTCTTTTCTAGCTTCCCCTGCAAGTTTTGTCTTGCTCCTTGACTTTTTCCCCATCTTTTGCAACATCTGGGAGCTTAGTTTTGGCATGTTTTGGTCCTTTGCACTGCTCTGATAGCATCCCGGTCCATTTTCCTCTTGTCACTAAATGGCCCAAATTTCCCAATTTTCTTTTTTTTCTCCTCCAGTTGCAATTCCTTTGATGGGATCTCCATTCCAGCGTCTTTCTAAGTCCTTCTTATTTCTTTTGGCCTTCAGTGCGCACCACTTTTGGCAAGCTGTGCTGCATGTGCCTGCACTTGATAGCATATGGGTAAGATATTTCTCTTTTTTTGTTTTAGTTTTTTTTCAGTGACCCTACCATGTGCCACATATCTTCCCCTGCAAGTTTCCTTTCTTCCTTGACATTTTCCCCTGCTTTTGCAACATCTGGGAGCTTAATTTTGGCATGTTTTGGTCTTTTGCAATGCAACTCATTTCCTCCCCGGCCATTTCTTGAAGACACTACAACTGCCAATTTTCTGGGTTTTGGGGCTTTTTTTCAATTGCATTTCATTTGATCCTATCTCCTTTCCAGAGTGTTTGTTAGCCTTTCTTTTGGGGTTCGCAAGATTCCGTTTCCCTTCCCGAAAGGAAATTTCATTTCCTTTCGGGAAGGGAAACGGAATCTTGCGATTTCAATGGGGACCATGAGAGGAATCCTTGGTGCATGTCCCTGCACGTGATGACATGCCATGCCTTTTGATGGCTTTGACTTTGGGAAAGATTTTTTTCTTTTTTTTTTCCAATTTTTTTAGGCATCCATGTCATGTCTTTTCTAGCTTCCCCTGCAAGGTTTGTCTTGCTCCTTGACTTTTTCCCCATCTTTTGCAACATCTGGGAGCTTCGTTTTGGCATGTTTTGGTCCTTTGCACTGCTCTGATAGCATCCCGGTCCATTTTCCTCTTGTCACTAAATGGCCCAAATTTCCCAATTTTCTTTTTTTTCTCCTCCAGTTGCAATTCCTTTGATGGGATCTCCATTCCAGCGTCTTTCTAAGTCCTTCTTATTTCTTTTGGCCTTCAGTGCGCACCACTTTTGGCAAGCTGTGCTGCATGTGCCTGCACTTGATAGCATATGGGTAAGATATTTCTCTTTTTTTGTTTTAGTTTTTTTTTCAGTGACCGTACCATGTGCCACATATCTTCCCCTGCAAGTTTCCTTTCTTCCTTGACATTTTCCCCTGCTTTTGCAACATCTGGGAGCTTAATTTTGGCATGTTTTGGTCTTTTGCAATGCAACTCATTTCCTCCCCGGCCATTTCTTGAAGACACTACAACTGCCAATTTTCTGGGTTTTGGGGCTTTTTTTCAATTGCATTTCATTTGATCCTATCTCCTTTCCAGAGTGTTTGTTAGCCTTTCTTTTGGGGTTCGCAAGATTCCGTTTCCCTTCCCGAAAGGAAATTTCATTTCCTTTCGGGAAGGGAAACGGAATCTTGCGATTTCAATGGGGACCATGAGAGGAATCCTTGGTGCATGTCCCTGCACGTGATGACATGCCATGCCTTTTGATGGCTTTGACTTTGGGAAAGATTTTTTTCTTTTTTTTTTCCAATTTTTTTAGGCATCCATGTCATGTCTTTTCTAGCTTCCCCTGCAAGGTTTGTCTTGCTCCTTGACTTTTTCCCCATCTTTTGCAACATCTGGGAGCTTCGTTTTGGCATGTTTTGGTCCTTTGCACTGCTCTGATAGCATCCCGGTCCATTTTCCTCTTGTCACTAAATGGCCCAAATTTCCCAATTTTCTTTTTTTTCTCCTCCAGTTGCAATTCCTTTGATGGGATCTCCATTCCAGCGTCTTTCTAAGTCCTTCTTATTTCTTTTGGCCTTCAGTGCGCACCACTTTTGGCAAGCTGTGCTGCATGTGCCTGCACTTGATAGCATATGGGTAAGATATTTCTCTTTTTTTGTTTTAGTTTTTTTTCAGTGACCCTACCATGTGCCACATATCTTCCCCTGCAAGTTTCCTTTCTTCCTTGACATTTTCCCCTGCTTTTGCAACATCTGGGAGCTTAATTTTGGCATGTTTTGGTCTTTTGCAATGCAACTCATTTCCTCCCCGGCCATTTCTTGAAGACACTACAACTGCCAATTTTCTGGGTTTTGGGGCTTTTTTTCAATTGCATTTCATTTGATCCTATCTCCTTTCCAGAGTGTTTGTTAGCCTTTCTTTTGGGGTTCGCAAGATTCCGTTTCCCTTCCCGAAAGGAAATTTCATTTCCTTTCGGGAAGGGAAACGGAATCTTGCGATTTCAATGGGGACCATGAGAGGAATCCTTGGTGCATGTCCCTGCACGTGATGACATGCCATGCCTTTTGATGGCTTTGACTTTGGGAAAGATTTTTTTCTTTTTTTTTTCCAATTTTTTTAGGCATCCATGTCATGTCTTTTCTAGCTTCCCCTGCAAGTTTTGTCTTGCTCCTTGACTTTTTCCCCATCTTTTGCAACATCTGGGAGCTTAGTTTTGGCATGTTTTGCTCCTTTGCACTGCTCTGATAGCATCCCGGTCCATTTTCCTCTTGTCACTAAATGGCCCAAATTTCCCAATTTTCTTTTTTTTCTCCTCCAGTTGCAATTCCTTTGATGGGATCTCCATTCCAGCGTCTTTCTAAGTCCTTCTTATTTCTTTTGGCCTTCAGTGCGCACCACTTTTGGCAAGCTGTGCTGCATGTGCCTGCACTTGATAGCATATGGGTAAGATATTTCTCTTTTTTTGTTTTAGTTTTTTTTCAGTGACCCTACCATGTGCCACATATCTTCCCCTGCAAGTTTCCTTTCTTCCTTGACATTTTCCCCTGCTTTTGCAACATCTGGGAGCTTAATTTTGGCATGTTTTGGTCTTTTGCAATGCAACTCATTTCCTCCCCGGCCATTTCTTGAAGACACTACAACTGCCAATTTTCTGGGTTTTGGGGCTTTTTTTCAATTGCATTTCATTTGATCCTATCTCCTTTCCAGAGTGTTTGTTAGCCTTTCTTTTGGGGTTCGCAAGATTCCGTTTCCCTTCCCGAAAGGAAATTTCATTTCCTTTCGGGAAGGGAAACGGAATCTTGCGATTTCAATGGGGACCATGAGAGGAATCCTTGGTTCATGTCCCTGCACGTGATGACATGCCATGCCTTTTGATGGCTTTGACTTTGGGAAAGATTTTTTTCTTTTTTTTTTCCAATTTTTTTAGGCATCCATGTCATGTCTTTTCTAGCTTCCCCTGCAAGTTTTGTCTTGCTCCTTGACTTTTTCCCCATCTTTTGCAACATCTGGGAGCTTAGTTTTGGCATGTTTTGGTCCTTTGCACTGCTCTGATAGCATCCCGGTCCATTTTCCTCTTGTCACTAAATGGCCCAAATTTCCCAATTTTCTTTTTTTTCTCCTCCAGTTGCAATTCCTTTGATGGGATCTCCATTCCAGCGTCTTTCTAAGTCCTTCTTATTTCTTTTGGCCTTCAGTGCGCACCACTTTTGGCAAGCTGTGCTGCATGTGCCTGCACTTGATAGCATATGGGTAAGATATTTCTCTTTTTTTGTTTTAGTTTTTTTTTCAGTGACCGTACCATGTGCCACATATCTTCCCCTGCAAGTTTCCTTTCTTCCTTGACATTTTCCCCTGCTTTTGCAACATCTGGGAGCTTAATTTTGGCATGTTTTGGTCTTTTGCAATGCAACTCATTTCCTCCCCGGCCATTTCTTGAAGACACTACAACTGCCAATTTTCTGGGTTTTGGGGCTTTTTTTCAATTGCATTTCATTTGATCCTATCTCCTTTCCAGAGTGTTTGTTAGCCTTTCTTTTGGGGTTCGCAAGATTCCGTTTCCCTTCCCGAAAGGAAATTTCATTTCCTTTCGGGAAGGGAAACGGAATCTTGCGATTTCAATGGGGACCATGAGAGGAATCCTTGGTGCATGTCCCTGCACGTGATGACATGCCATGCCTTTTGATGGCTTTGACTTTGGGAAAGATTTTTTTCTTTTTTTTTTCCAATTTTTTTAGGCATCCATGTCATGTCTTTTCTAGCTTCCCCTGCAAGGTTTGTCTTGCTCCTTGACTTTTTCCCCATCTTTTGCAACATCTGGGAGCTTCGTTTTGGCATGTTTTGGTCCTTTGCACTGCTCTGATAGCATCCCGGTCCATTTTCCTCTTGTCACTAAATGGCCCAAATTTCCCAATTTTCTTTTTTTTCTCCTCCAGTTGCAATTCCTTTGATGGGATCTCCATTCCAGCGTCTTTCTAAGTCCTTCTTATTTCTTTTGGCCTTCAGTGCGCACCACTTTTGGCAAGCTGTGCTGCATGTGCCTGCACTTGACAGCATATGGGTAAGATATTTCTCTTTTTTTGTTTTAGTTTTTTTTTCAGTGACCGTACCATGTGCCACATATCTTCCCCTGCAAGTTTCCTTTCTTCCTTGACATTTTCCCCTGCTTTTGCAACATCTGGGAGCTTAATTTTGGCATGTTTTGGTCTTTTGCAATGCAACTCATTTCCTCCCCGGCCATTTCTTGAAGACACTACAACTGCCAATTTTCTGGGTTTTGGGGCTTTTTTTCAATTGCATTTCATTTGATCCTATCTCCTTTCCAGAGTGTTTGTTAGCCTTTCTTTTGGGGTTCGCAAGATTCCGTTTCCCTTCTTGAAAGGAAATTTCATTTCCTTTCGGGAAGGGAAACGGAATCTTGCGATTTCAATGGGGACCATGAGAGGAATCCTTGGTGCATGTCCCTGCACGTGATGACATGCCATGCCTTTTGATGGCTTTGACTTTGGGAAAGATTTTTTTCTTTTTTTTTTCCAATTTTTTTAGGCATCCATGTCATGTCTTTTCTAGCTTCCCCTGCAAGGTTTGTCTTGCTCCTTGACTTTTTCCCCATCTTTTGCAACATCTGGGAGCTTCGTTTTGGCATGTTTTGGTCCTTTGCACTGCTCTGATAGCATCCCGGTCCATTTTCCTCTTGTCACTAAATGGCCCAAATTTCCCAATTTTCTTTTTTTTCTCCTCCAGTTGCAATTCCTTTGATGGGATCTCCATTCCAGCGTCTTTCTAAGTCCTTCTTATTTCTTTTGGCCTTCAGTGCGCACCACTTTTGGCAAGCTGTGCTGCATGTGCCTGCACTTGATAGCATATGGGTAAGATATTTCTCTTTTTTTGTTTTAGTTTTTTTTCAGTGACCCTACCATGTGCCACATATCTTCCCCTGCAAGTTTCCTTTCTTCCTTGACATTTTCCCCTGCTTTTGCAACATCTGGGAGCTTAATTTTGGCATGTTTTGGTCTTTTGCAATGCAACTCATTTCCTCCCCGGCCATTTCTTGAAGACACTACAACTGCCAATTTTCTGGGTTTTGGGGCTTTTTTTCAATTGCATTTCATTTGATCCTATCTCCTTTCCAGAGTGTTTGTTAGCCTTTCTTTTGGGGTTCGCAAGATTCCGTTTCCCTTCCCGAAAGGAAATTTCATTTCCTTTCGGGAAGGGAAACGGAATCTTGCGATTTCAATGGGGACCATGAGAGGAATCCTTGGTGCATGTCCCTGCACGTGATGACATGCCATGCCTTTTGATGGCTTTGACTTTGGGAAAGATTTTTTTCTTTTTTTTTTCCAATTTTTTTAGGCATCCATGTCATGTCTTTTCTAGCTTCCCCTGCAAGTTTTGTCTTGCTCCTTGACTTTTTCCCCATCTTTTGCAACATCTGGGAGCTTCGTTTTGGCATGTTTTGGTCCTTTGCACTGCTCTGATAGCATCCCGGTCCATTTTCCTCTTGTCACTAAATGGCCCAAATTTCCCAATTTTCTTTTTTTTCTCCTCCAGTTGCAATTCCTTTGATGGGATCTCCATTCCAGCGTCTTTCTAAGTCCTTCTTATTTCTTTTGGCCTTCAGTGCGCACCACTTTTGGCAAGCTGTGCTGCATGTGCCTGCACTTGATAGCATATGGGTAAGATATTTCTCTTTTTTTGTTTTAGTTTTTTTTTCAGTGACCGTACCATGTGCCACATATCTTCCCCTGCAAGTTTCCTTTCTTCCTTGACATTTTCCCCTGCTTTTGCAACATCTGGGAGCTTAATTTTGGCATGTTTTGGTCTTTTGTAATGCAACTCATTTCCTCCCCGGCCATTTCTTGAAGACACTACAACTGCCAATTTTCTGGGTTTTGGGGCTTTTTTTCAATTGCATTTCATTTGATCCTATCTCCTTTCCAGAGTGTTTGTTAGCCTTTCTTTTGGGGTTCGCAAGATTCCGTTTCCCTTCCCGAAAGGAAATTTCATTTCCTTTCGGGAAGGGAAACGGAATCTTGCGATTTCAATGGGGACCATGAGAGGAATCCTTGGTGCATGTCCCTGCACGTGATGACATGCCATGCCTTTTGATGGCTTTGACTTTGGGAAAGATTTTTTTCTTTTTTTTTTCCAATTTTTTTAGGCATCCATGTCATGTCTTTTCTAGCTTCCCCTGCAAGTTTTGTCTTGCTCCTTGACTTTTTCCCCATCTTTTGCAACATCTGGGAGCTTAGTTTTGGCATGTTTTGGTCCTTTGCACTGCTCTGATAGCATCCCGGTCCATTTTCCTCTTGTCACTAAATGGCCCAAATTTCCCAATTTTCTTTTTTTTCTCCTCCAGTTGCAATTCCTTTGATGGGATCTCCATTCCAGCGTCTTTCTAAGTCCTTCTTATTTCTTTTGGCCTTCAGTGCGCACCACTTTTGGCAAGCTGTGCTGCATGTGCCTGCACTTGATAGCATATGGGTAAGATATTTCTCTTTTTTTGTTTTAGTTTTTTTTTCAGTGACCGTACCATGTGCCACATATCTTCCCCTGCAAGTTTCCTTTCTTCCTTGACATTTTCCCCTGCTTTTGCAACATCTGGGAGCTTAATTTTGGCATGTTTTGGTCTTTTGCAATGCAACTCATTTCCTCCCCGGCCATTTCTTGAAGACACTACAACTGCCAATTTTCTGGGTTTTGGGGCTTTTTTTCAATTGCATTTCATTTGATCCTATCTCCTTTCCAGAGTGTTTGTTAGCCTTTCTTTTGGGGTTCGCAAGATTCCGTTTCCCTTCCCGAAAGGAAATGAAATTTCCTTTCGGGAAGGGAAACGGAATCTTGCGATTTCAATGGGGACCATGAGAGAAATCCTTGGTGCATGTCCCTGCACGTGATGACATGCCATGCCTTTTGATGGCTTTGACTTTGGGAAAGATTTTTTTCTTTTTTTTTTCAATTTTTTTAGGCATCCATGTCATGTCTTTTCTAGCTTCCCCTGCAAGTTTTGTCTTGCTCCTTGACTTTTTCCCCATCTTTTGCAACATCTGGGAGCTTAGTTTTGGCATGTTTTGGTCCTTTGCACTGCTCTGATAGCATCCCGGTCCATTTTCCTCTTGTCACTAAATGGCCCAAATTTCCCAATTTTCTTTTTTTTCTCCTCCAGTTGCAATTCCTTTGATGGGATCTCCATTCCAGCGTCTTTCTAAGTCCTTCTTATTTCTTTTGGCCTTCAGTGCGCACCACTTTTGGCAAGCTGTGCTGCATGTGCCTGCACTTGATAGCATATGGGTAAGATATTTCTCTTTTTTTGTTTTTGTTTTTTTTCAGTGACCCTACCATGTGCCACATATCTTCCCCTGCAAGTTTTCTTTCTTCCTTGACATTTTCCCCTGCTTTTGCAACATCTGGGAGCTTAATTTTGGCATGTTTTGGTCTTTTGCAATGCAACTCATTTCCTCCCCGGCCATTTCTTGAAGACACTACAACTGCCAATTTTCTGGGTTTTGGGGCTTTTTTTCAATTGCATTTCATTTGATCCTATCTCCTTTCCAGAGTGTTTGTTAGCCTTTCTTTTGGGGTTCGCAAGATTCCGTTTCCCTTCCCGAAAGGAAATTTCATTTCCTTTCGGGAAGGGAAACGGAATCTTGCGATTTCAATGGGGACCATGAGAGGAATCCTTGGTGCATGTCCCTGCACGTGATGACATGCCATGCCTTTTGATGGCTTTGACTTTGGGAAAGATTTTTTTCTTTTTTTTTTCCAATTTTTTTAGGCATCCATGTCATGTCTTTTCTAGCTTCCCCTGCAAGTTTTGTCTTGCTCCTTGACTTTTTCCCCATCTTTTGCAACATCTGGGAGCTTCGTTTTGGCATGTTTTGGTCCTTTGCACTGCTCTGATAGCATCCCGGTCCATTTTCCTCTTGTCACTAAATGGCCCAAATTTCCCAATTTTCTTTTTTTTCTCCTCCAGTTGCAATTCCTTTGATGGGATCTCCATTCCAGCGTCTTTCTAAGTCCTTCTTATTTCTTTTGGCCTTCAGTGCGCACCACTTTTGGCAAGCTGTGCTGCATGTGCCTGCACTTGATAGCATATGGGTAAGATATTTCTCTTTTTTTGTTTTAGTTTTTTTTTCAGTGACCGTACCATGTGCCACATATCTTCCCCTGCAAGTTTCCTTTCTTCCTTGACATTTTCCCCTGCTTTTGCAACATCTGGGAGCTTAATTTTGGCATGTTTTGGTCTTTTGTAATGCAACTCATTTCCTCCCCGGCCATTTCTTGAAGACACTACAACTGCCAATTTTCTGGGTTTTGGGGCTTTTTTTCAATTGCATTTCATTTGATCCTATCTCCTTTCCAGAGTGTTTGTTAGCCTTTCTTTTGGGGTTCGCAAGATTCCGTTTCCCTTCCCGAAAGGAAATTTCATTTCCTTTCGGGAAGGGAAACGGAATCTTGCGATTTCAATGGGGACCATGAGAGGAATCCTTGGTGCATGTCCCTGCACGTGATGACATGCCATGCCTTTTGATGGCTTTGACTTTGGGAAAGATTTTTTTCTTTTTTTTTTCCAATTTTTTTAGGCATCCATGTCATGTCTTTTCTAGCTTCCCCTGCAAGTTTTGTCTTGCTCCTTGACTTTTTCCCCATCTTTTGCAACATCTGGGAGCTTAGTTTTGGCATGTTTTGGTCCTTTGCACTGCTCTGATAGCATCCCGGTCCATTTTCCTCTTGTCACTAAATGGCCCAAATTTCCCAATTTTCTTTTTTTTCTCCTCCAGTTGCAATTCCTTTGATGGGATCTCCATTCCAGCGTCTTTCTAAGTCCTTCTTATTTCTTTTGGCCTTCAGTGCGCACCACTTTTGGCAAGCTGTGCTGCATGTGCCTGCACTTGATAGCATATGGGTAAGATATTTCTCTTTTTTTGTTTTAGTTTTTTTTTCAGTGACCGTACCATGTGCCACATATCTTCCCCTGCAAGTTTCCTTTCTTCCTTGACATTT
This sequence comes from Molothrus aeneus, assembly GCF_037042795.1. Taxonomy (NCBI): domain Eukaryota; kingdom Metazoa; phylum Chordata; class Aves; order Passeriformes; family Icteridae; genus Molothrus; species Molothrus aeneus. The sequence goes on along the minus strand of NW_027099176.1, from coordinate 823,981 downwards.
TCCCCTGCTTTTGCAACATCTGGGAGCTTAATTTTGGCATGTTTTGGTCTTTTGCAATGCAACTCATTTCCTCCCCGGCCATTTCTTGAAGACACTACAACTGCCAATTTTCTGGGTTTTGGGGCTTTTTTTCAATTGCATTTCATTTGATCCTATCTCCTTTCCAGAGTGTTTGTTAGCCTTTCTTTTGGGGTTCGCAAGATTCCGTTTCCCTTCCCGAAAGGAAATGAAATTTCCTTTCGGGAAGGGAAACGGAATCTTGCGATTTCAATGGGGACCATGAGAGAAATCCTTGGTGCATGTCCCTGCACGTGATGACATGCCATGCCTTTTGATGGCTTTGACTTTGGGAAAGATTTTTTTCTTTTTTTTTTCAATTTTTTTAGGCATCCATGTCATGTCTTTTCTAGCTTCCCCTGCAAGTTTTGTCTTGCTCCTTGACTTTTTCCCCATCTTTTGCAACATCTGGGAGCTTAGTTTTGGCATGTTTTGGTCCTTTGCACTGCTCTGATAGCATCCCGGTCCATTTTCCTCTTGTCACTAAATGGCCCAAATTTCCCAATTTTCTTTTTTTTCTCCTCCAGTTGCAATTCCTTTGATGGGATCTCCATTCCAGCGTCTTTCTAAGTCCTTCTTATTTCTTTTGGCCTTCAGTGCGCACCACTTTTGGCAAGCTGTGCTGCATGTGCCTGCACTTGATAGCATATGGGTAAGATATTTCTCTTTTTTTGTTTTTGTTTTTTTTCAGTGACCCTACCATGTGCCACATATCTTCCCCTGCAAGTTTTCTTTCTTCCTTGACATTTTCCCCTGCTTTTGCAACATCTGGGAGCTTAATTTTGGCATGTTTTGGTCTTTTGCAATGCAACTCATTTCCTCCCCGGCCATTTCTTGAAGACACTACAACTGCCAATTTTCTGGGTTTTGGGGCTTTTTTTCAATTGCATTTCATTTGATCCTATCTCCTTTCCAGAGTGTTTGTTAGCCTTTCTTTTGGGGTTCGCAAGATTCCGTTTCCCTTCCCGAAAGGAAATTTCATTTCCTTTCGGGAAGGGAAACGGAATCTTGCGATTTCAATGGGGACCATGAGAGAAATCCTTGGTGCATGTCCCTGCACGTGATGACATGCCATGCCTTTTGATGGCTTTGACTTTGGGAAAGATTTTTTTCTTTTTTTTTTCAATTTTTTTAGGCATCCATGTCATGTCTTTTCTAGCTTCCCCTGCAAGGTTTGTCTTGCTCCTTGACTTTTTCCCCATCTTTTGCAACATCTGGGAGCTTCGTTTTGGCATGTTTTGGTCCTTTGCACTGCTCTGATAGCATCCCGGTCCATTTTCCTCTTGTCACTAAATGGCCCAAATTTCCCAATTTTCTTTTTTTTCTCCTCCAGTTGCAATTCCTTTGATGGGATCTCCATTCCAGCGTCTTTCTAAGTCCTTCTTATTTCTTTTGGCCTTCAGTGCGCACCACTTTTGGCAAGCTGTGCTGCATGTGCCTGCACTTGATAGCATATGGGTAAGATATTTCTCTTTTTTTGTTTTAGTTTTTTTTTCAGTGACCGTACCATGTGCCACATATCTTCCCCTGCAAGTTTCCTTTCTTCCTTGACATTTTCCCCTGCTTTTGCAACATCTGGGAGCTTAATTTTGGCATGTTTTGGTCTTTTGTAATGCAACTCATTTCCTCCCCGGCCATTTCTTGAAGACACTACAACTGCCAATTTTCTGGGTTTTGGGGCTTTTTTTCAATTGCATTTCATTTGATCCTATCTCCTTTCCAGAGTGTTTGTTAGCCTTTCTTTTGGGGTTCGCAAGATTCCGTTTCCCTTCCCGAAAGGAAATTTCATTTCCTTTCGGGAAGGGAAACGGAATCTTGCGATTTCAATGGGGACCATGAGAGGAATCCTTGGTGCATGTCCCTGCACGTGATGACATGCCATGCCTTTTGATGGCTTTGACTTTGGGAAAGATTTTTTTCTTTTTTTTTTCCAATTTTTTTAGGCATCCATGTCATGTCTTTTCTAGCTTCCCCTGCAAGTTTTGTCTTGCTCCTTGACTTTTTCCCCATCTTTTGCAACATCTGGGAGCTTAGTTTTGGCATGTTTTGGTCCTTTGCACTGCTCTGATAGCATCCCGGTCCATTTTCCTCTTGTCACTAAATGGCCCAAATTTCCCAATTTTCTTTTTTTTCTCCTCCAGTTGCAATTCCTTTGATGGGATCTCCATTCCAGCGTCTTTCTAAGTCCTTCTTATTTCTTTTGGCCTTCAGTGCGCACCACTTTTGGCAAGCTGTGCTGCATGTGCCTGCACTTGATAGCATATGGGTAAGATATTTCTCTTTTTTTGATTTTGTTTTTTTTCAGTGACCCTACCATGTGCCACATATCTTCCCCTGCAAGTTTTCTTTCTTCCTTGACATTTTCCCCTGCTTTTGCAACATCTGGGAGCTTAATTTTGGCATGTTTTGGTCTTTTGCAATGCAACTCATTTCCTCCCCGGCCATTTCTTGAAGACACTACAACTGCCAATTTTCTGGGTTTTGGGGCTTTTTTTCAATTGCATTTCATTTGATCCTATCTCCTTTCCAGAGTGTTTGTTAGCCTTTCTTTTGGGGTTCGCAAGATTCCGTTTCCCTTCCCGAAAGGAAATTTCATTTCCTTTCGGGAAGGGAAACGGAATCTTGCGATTTCAATGGGGACCATGAGAGAAATCCTTGGTGCATGTCCCTGCACGTGATGACATGCCATGCCTTTTGATGGCTTTGACTTTGGGAAAGATTTTTTTCTTTTATTTTTCCAATTTTTTTAGGCATCCATGTCATGTCTTTTCTAGCTTCCCCTGCAAGTTTTGTCTTGCTCCTTGACTTTTTCCCCATCTTTTGCAACATCTGGGAGCTTCGTTTTGGCATGTTTTGGTCCTTTGCACTGCTCTGATAGCATCCCGGTCCATTTTCCTCTTGTCACTAAATGGCCCAAATTTCCCAATTTTCTTTTTTTTCTCCTCCAGTTGCAATTCCTTTGATGGGATCTCCATTCCAGCGTCTTTCTAAGTCCTTCTTATTTCTTTTGGCCTTCAGTGCGCACCACTTTTGGCAAGCTGTGCTGCATGTGCCTGCACTTGATAGCATATGGGTAAGATATTTCTCTTTTTTTGTTTTAGTTTTTTTTTCAGTGACCGTACCATGTGCCACATATCTTCCCCTGCAAGTTTCCTTTCTTCCTTGACATTTTCCCCTGCTTTTGCAACATCTGGGAGCTTAATTTTGGCATGTTTTGGTCTTTTGTAATGCAACTCATTTCCTCCCCGGCCATTTCTTGAAGACACTACAACTGCCAATTTTCTGGGTTTTGGGGCTTTTTTTCAATTGCATTTCATTTGATCCTATCTCCTTTCCAGAGTGTTTGTTAGCCTTTCTTTTGGGGTTCGCAAGATTCCGTTTCCCTTCCCGAAAGGAAATTTCATTTCCTTTCGGGAAGGGAAACGGAATCTTGCGATTTCAATGGGGACCATGAGAGGAATCCTTGGTGCATGTCCCTGCACGTGATGACATGCCATGCCTTTTGATGGCTTTGACTTTGGGAAAGATTTTTTTCTTTTTTTTTTCCAATTTTTTTAGGCATCCATGTCATGTCTTTTCTAGCTTCCCCTGCAAGGTTTGTCTTGCTCCTTGACTTTTTCCCCATCTTTTGCAACATCTGGGAGCTTCGTTTTGGCATGTTTTGGTCCTTTGCACTGCTCTGATAGCATCCCGGTCCATTTTCCTCTTGTCACTAAATGGCCCAAATTTCCCAATTTTCTTTTTTTTCTCCTCCAGTTGCAATTCCTTTGATGGGATCTCCATTCCAGCGTCTTTCTAAGTCCTTCTTATTTCTTTTGGCCTTCAGTGCGCACCACTTTTGGCAAGCTGTGCTGCATGTGCCTGCACTTGATAGCATATGGGTAAGATATTTCTCTTTTTTTGTTTTTGTTTTTTTTCAGTGACCCTACCATGTGCCACATATCTTCCCCTGCAAGTTTTCTTTCTTCCTTGACATTTTCCCCTGCTTTTGCAACATCTGGGAGCTTAATTTTGGCATGTTTTGGTCTTTTGCAATGCAACTCATTTCCTCCCCGGCCATTTCTTGAAGACACTACAACTGCCAATTTTCTGGGTTTTGGGGCTTTTTTTCAATTGCATTTCATTTGATCCTATCTCCTTTCCAGAGTGTTTGTTAGCCTTTCTTTTGGGGTTCGCAAGATTCCGTTTCCCTTCCCGAAAGGAAATTTCATTTCCTTTCGGGAAGGGAAACGGAATCTTGCGATTTCAATGGGGACCATGAGAGAAATCCTTGGTGCATGTCCCTGCACGTGATGACATGCCATGCCTTTTGATGGCTTTGACTTTGGGAAAGATTTTTTTCTTTTTTTTTTCAATTTTTTTAGGCATCCATGTCATGTCTTTTCTAGCTTCCCCTGCAAGTTTTGTCTTGCTCCTTGACTTTTTCCCCATCTTTTGCAACATCTGGGAGCTTCGTTTTGGCATGTTTTGGTCCTTTGCACTGCTCTGATAGCATCCCGGTCCATTTTCCTCTTGTCACTAAATGGCCCAAATTTCCCAATTTTCTTTTTTTTCTCCTCCAGTTGCAATTCCTTTGATGGGATCTCCATTCCAGCGTCTTTCTAAGTCCTTCTTATTTCTTTTGGCCTTCAGTGCGCACCACTTTTGGCAAGCTGTGCTGCATGTGCCTGCACTTGATAGCATATGGGTAAGATATTTCTCTTTTTTTGTTTTAGTTTTTTTTTCAGTGACCGTACCATGTGCCACATATCTTCCCCTGCAAGTTTCCTTTCTTCCTTGACATTTTCCCCTGCTTTTGCAACATCTGGGAGCTTAATTTTGGCATGTTTTGGTCTTTTGTAATGCAACTCATTTCCTCCCCGGCCATTTCTTGAAGACACTACAACTGCCAATTTTCTGGGTTTTGGGGCTTTTTTTCAATTGCATTTCATTTGATCCTATCTCCTTTCCAGAGTGTTTGTTAGCCTTTCTTTTGGGGTTCGCAAGATTCCGTTTCCCTTCCCGAAAGGAAATTTCATTTCCTTTCGGGAAGGGAAACGGAATCTTGCGATTTCAATGGGGACCATGAGAGGAATCCTTGGTGCATGTCCCTGCACGTGATGACATGCCATGCCTTTTGATGGCTTTGACTTTGGGAAAGATTTTTTTCTTTTTTTTTTCCAATTTTTTTAGGCATCCATGTCATGTCTTTTCTAGCTTCCCCTGCAAGGTTTGTCTTGCTCCTTGACTTTTTCCCCATCTTTTGCAACATCTGGGAGCTTCGTTTTGGCATGTTTTGGTCCTTTGCACTGCTCTGATAGCATCCCGGTCCATTTTCCTCTTGTCACTAAATGGCCCAAATTTCCCAATTTTCTTTTTTTTCTCCTCCAGTTGCAATTCCTTTGATGGGATCTCCATTCCAGCGTCTTTCTAAGTCCTTCTTATTTCTTTTGGCCTTCAGTGCGCACCACTTTTGGCAAGCTGTGCTGCATGTGCCTGCACTTGATAGCATATGGGTAAGATATTTCTCTTTTTTTGTTTTAGTTTTTTTTTCAGTGACCGTACCATGTGCCACATATCTTCCCCTGCAAGTTTCCTTTCTTCCTTGACATTTTCCCCTGCTTTTGCAACATCTGGGAGCTTAATTTTGGCATGTTTTGGTCTTTTGTAATGCAACTCATTTCCTCCCCGGCCATTTCTTGAAGACACTACAACTGCCAATTTTCTGGGTTTTGGGGCTTTTTTTCAATTGCATTTCATTTGATCCTATCTCCTTTCCAGAGTGTTTGTTAGCCTTTCTTTTGGGGTTCGCAAGATTCCGTTTCCCTTCCCGAAAGGAAATTTCATTTCCTTTCGGGAAGGGAAACGGAATCTTGCGATTTCAATGGGGACCATGAGAGGAATCCTTGGTGCATGTCCCTGCACGTGATGACATGCCATGCCTTTTGATGGCTTTGACTTTGGGAAAGATTTTTTTCTTTTTTTTTTCCAATTTTTTTAGGCATCCATGTCATGTCTTTTCTAGCTTCCCCTGCAAGGTTTGTCTTGCTCCTTGACTTTTTCCCCATCTTTTGCAACATCTGGGAGCTTCGTTTTGGCATGTTTTGGTCCTTTGCACTGCTCTGATAGCATCCCGGTCCATTTTCCTCTTGTCACTAAATGGCCCAAATTTCCCAATTTTCTTTTTTTTCTCCTCCAGTTGCAATTCCTTTGATGGGATCTCCATTCCAGCGTCTTTCTAAGTCCTTCTTATTTCTTTTGGCCTTCAGTGCGCACCACTTTTAGCAAGCTGTGCTGCATGTGCCTGCACTTGATAGCATATGGGTAAGATATTTCTCTTTTTTTGTTTTAGTTTTTTTTTCAGTGACCGTACCATGTGCCACATATCTTCCCCTGCAAGTTTCCTTTCTTCCTTGACATTTTCCCCTGCTTTTGCAACATCTGGGAGCTTAATTTTGGCATGTTTTGGTCTTTTGCAATGCAACTCATTTCCTCCCCGGCCATTTCTTGAAGACACTACAACTGCCAATTTTCTGGGTTTTGGGGCTTTTTTTCAATTGCATTTCATTTGATCCTATCTCCTTTCCAGAGTGTTTGTTAGCCTTTCTTTTGGGGTTCGCAAGATTCCGTTTCCCTTCCCGAAAGGAAATTTCATTTCCTTTCGGGAAGGGAAACGGAATCTTGCGATTTCAATGGGGACCATGAGAGGAATCCTTGGTGCATGTCCCTGCACGTGATGACATGCCATGCCTTTTGATGGCTTTGACTTTGGGAAAGATTTTTTTCTATTTTTTTTCCAATTTTTTTAGGCATCCATGTCATGTCTTTTCTAGCTTCCCCTGCAAGTTTTGTCTTGCTCCTTGACTTTTTCCCCATCTTTTGCAACATCTGGGAGCTTAGTTTTGGCATGTTTTGGTCCTTTGCACTGCTCTGATAGCATCCCGGTCCATTTTCCTCTTGTCACTAAATGGCCCAAATTTCCCAATTTTCTTTTTTTTCTCCTCCAGTTGCAATTCCTTTGATGGGATCTCCATTCCAGCGTCTTTCTAAGTCCTTCTTATTTCTTTTGGCCTTCAGTGCGCACCACTTTTGGCAAGCTGTGCTGCATGTGCCTGCACTTGATAGCATATGGGTAAGATATTTCTCTTTTTTTGTTTTAGTTTTTTTTTCAGTGACCGTACCATGTGCCACATATCTTCCCCTGCAAGTTTCCTTTCTTCCTTGACATTTTCCCCTGCTTTTGCAACATCTGGGAGCTTAATTTTGGCATGTTTTGGTCTTTTGCAATGCAACTCATTTCCTCCCCGGCCATTTCTTGAAGACACTACAACTGCCAATTTTCTGGGTTTTGGGGCTTTTTTTCAATTGCATTTCATTTGATCCTATCTCCTTTCCAGAGTGTTTGTTAGCCTTTCTTTTGGGGTTCGCAAGATTCCGTTTCCCTTCCCGAAAGGAAATTTCATTTCCTTTCGGGAAGGGAAACGGAATCTTGCGATTTCAATGGGGACCATGAGAGGAATCCTTGGTGCATGTCCCTGCACGTGATGACATGCCATGCCTTTTGATGGCTTTGACTTTGGGAAAGATTTTTTTCTTTTTTTTTTCCAATTTTTTTAGGCATCCATGTCATGTCTTTTCTAGCTTCCCCTGCAAGTTTTGTCTTGCTCCTTGACTTTTTCCCCATCTTTTGCAACATCTGGGAGCTTCGTTTTGGCATGTTTTGGTCCTTTGCACTGCTCTGATAGCATCCCGGTCCATTTTCCTCTTGTCACTAAATGGCCCAAATTTCCCAATTTTCTTTTTTTTCTCCTCCAGTTGCAATTCCTTTGATGGGATCTCCATTCCAGCGTCTTTCTAAGTCCTTCTTATTTCTTTTGGCCTTCAGTGCGCACCACTTTTGGCAAGCTGTGCTGCATGTGCCTGCACTTGATAGCATATGGGTAAGATATTTCTCTTTTTTTGTTTTAGTTTTTTTTTCAGTGACCGTACCATGTGCCACATATCTTCCCCTGCAAGTTTCCTTTCTTCCTTGACATTTTCCCCTGCTTTTGCAACATCTGGGAGCTTAATTTTGGCATGTTTTGGTCTTTTGCAATGCAACTCATTTCCTCCCCGGCCATTTCTTGAAGACACTACAACTGCCAATTTTCTGGGTTTTGGGGCTTTTTTTCAATTGCATTTCATTTGATCCTATCTCCTTTCCAGAGTGTTTGTTAGCCTTTCTTTTGGGGTTCGCAAGATTCCGTTTCCCTTCCCGAAAGGAAATTTCATTTCCTTTCGGGAAGGGAAACGGAATCTTGCGATTTCAATGGGGACCATGAGAGGAATCCTTGGTGCATGTCCCTGCACGTGATGACATGCCATGCCTTTTGATGGCTTTGACTTTGGGAAAGATTTTTTTCTTTTTTTTTTCCAATTTTTTTAGGCATCCATGTCATGTCTTTTCTAGCTTCCCCTGCAAGTTTTGTCTTGCTCCTTGACTTTTTCCCCATCTTTTGCAACATCTGGGAGCTTCGTTTTGGCATGTTTTGGTCCTTTGCACTGCTCTGATAGCATCCCGGTCCATTTTCCTCTTGTCACTAAATGGCCCAAATTTCCCAATTTTCTTTTTTTTCTCCTCCAGTTGCAATTCCTTTGATGGGATCTCCATTCCAGCGTCTTTCTAAGTCCTTCTTATTTCTTTTGGCCTTCAGTGCGCACCACTTTTGGCAAGCTGTGCTGCATGTGCCTGCACTTGATAGCATATGGGTAAGATATTTCTCTTTTTTTGTTTTAGTTTTTTTTTCAGTGACCGTACCATGTGCCACATATCTTCCCCTGCAAGTTTCCTTTCTTCCTTGACATTTTCCCCTGCTTTTGCAACATCTGGGAGCTTAATTTTGGCATGTTTTGGTCTTTTGCAATGCAACTCATTTCCTCCCCGGCCATTTCTTGAAGACACTACAACTGCCAATTTTCTGGGTTTTGGGGCTTTTTTTCAATTGCATTTCATTTGATCCTATCTCCTTTCCAGAGTGTTTGTTAGCCTTTCTTTTGGGGTTCGCAAGATTCCGTTTCCCTTCCCGAAAGGAAATTTCATTTCCTTTCGGGAAGGGAAACGGAATCTTGCGATTTCAATGGGGACCATGAGAGGAATCCTTGGTGCATGTCCCTGCACATGATGACATGCCATGCCTTTTGATGGCTTTGACTTTGGGAAAGATTTTTTTCTTTTTTTTTCCAATTTTTTTAGGCATCCATGTCATGTCTTTTCTAGCTTCCCCTGCAAGGTTTGTCTTGCTCCTTGACTTTTTCCCCATCTTTTGCAACATCTGGGAGCTTCGTTTTGGCATGTTTTGGTCCTTTGCACTGCTCTGATAGCATCCCGGTCCATTTTCCTCTTGTCACTAAATGGCCCAAATTTCCCAATTTTCTTTTTTTTCTCCTCCAGTTGCAATTCCTTTGATGGGATCTCCATTCCAGCGTCTTTCTAAGTCCTTCTTATTTCTTTTGGCCTTCAGTGCGCACCACTTTTGGCAAGCTGTGCTGCATGTGCCTGCACTTGATAGCATATGGGTAAGATATTTCTCTTTTTTTGTTTTAGTTTTTTTTCAGTGACCCTACCATGTGCCACATATCTTCCCCTGCAAGTTTCCTTTCTTCCTTGACATTTTCCCCTGCTTTTGCAACATCTGGGAGCTTAATTTTGGCATGTTTTGGTCTTTTGCAATGCAACTCATTTCCTCCCCGGCCATTTCTTGAAGACACTACAACTGCCAATTTTCTGGGTTTTGGGGCTTTTTTTCAATTGCAGTTCATTTGATCCTATCTCCTTTCCAGAGTGTTTGTTAGCCTTTCTTTTGGGGTTCGCAAGATTCCGTTTCCCTTCCCGAAAGGAAATTTCATTTCCTTTCGGGAAGGGAAACGGAATCTTGCGATTTCAATGGGGACCATGAGAGGAATCCTTGGTGCATGTCCCTGCACGTGATGACATGCCATGCCTTTTGATGGCTTTGACTTTGGGAAAGATTTTTTTCTTTTTTTTTTCCAATTTTTTTAGGCATCCATGTCATGTCTTTTCTAGCTTCCCCTGCAAGGTTTGTCTTGCTCCTTGACTTTTTCCCCATCTTTTGCAACATCTGGGAGCTTAGTTTTGGCATGTTTTGGTCCTTTGTACTGCTCTGATAGCATCCCGGTCCATTTTCCTCTTGTCACTAAATGGCCCAAATTTCCCAATTTTCTTTTTTTTCTCCTCCAGTTGCAATTCCTTTGATGGGATCTCCATTCCAGCGTCTTTCTAAGTCCTTCTTATTTCTTTTGGCCTTCAGTGCGCACCACTTTTGGCAAGCTGTGCTGCATGTGCCTGCACTTGATAGCATATGGGTAAGATATTTCTCTTTTTTTGTTTTAGTTTTTTTTTCAGTGACCGTACCATGTGCCACATATCTTCCCCTGCAAGTTTCCTTTCTTCCTTGACATTTTCCCCTGCTTTTGCAACATCTGGGAGCTTAATTTTGGCATGTTTTGGTCTTTTGCAATGCAACTCATTTCCTCCCCGGCCATTTCTTGAAGACACTACAACTGCCAATTTTCTGGGTTTTGGGGCTTTTTTTCAATTGCATTTCATTTGATCCTATCTCCTTTCCAGAGTGTTTGTTAGCCTTTCTTTTGGGGTTCGCAAGATTCCGTTTCCCTTCCCGAAAGGAAATTTCATTTCCTTTCGGGAAGGGAAACGGAATCTTGTGATTTCAATGGGGACCATGAGAGGAATCCTTGGTGCATGTCCCTGCACGTGATGACATGCCATGCCTTTTGATGGCTTTGACTTTGGGAAAGATTTTTTTCTTTTTTTTTTCCAATTTTTTTAGGCATCCATGTCATGTCTTTTCTAGCTTCCCCTGCAAGGTTTGTCTTGCTCCTTGACTTTTTCCCCATCTTTTGCAACATCTGGGAGCTTAGTTTTGGCATGTTTTGGTCCTTTGCACTGCTCTGATAGCATCCCGGTCCATTTTCCTCTTGTCACTAAATGGCCCAAATTTCCCAATTTTCTTTTTTTTCTCCTCCAGTTGCAATTCCTTTGATGGGATCTCCATTCCAGCGTCTTTCTAAGTCCTTCTTATTTCTTTTGGCCTTCAGTGCGCACCACTTTTGGCAAGCTGTGCTGCATGTGCCTGCACTTGATAGCATATGGGTAAGATATTTCTCTTTTTTTGTTTTAGTTTTTTTTTCAGTGACCGTACCATGTGCCACATATCTTCCCCTGCAAGTTTCCTTTCTTCCTTGACATTTTCCCCTGCTTTTGCAACATCTGGGAGCTTAATTTTGGCATGTTTTGGTCTTTTGCAATGCAACTCATTTCCTCCCCGGCCATTTCTTGAAGACACTACAACTGCCAATTTTCTGGGTTTTGGGGCTTTTTTTCAATTGCATTTCATTTGATCCTATCTCCTTTCCAGAGTGTTTGTTAGCCTTTCTTTTGGGGTTCGCAAGATTCCGTTTCCCTTCCCGAAAGGAAATTTCATTTCCTTTCGGGAAGGGAAACGGAATCTTGCGATTTCAATGGGGACCATGAGAGGAATCCTTGGTGCATGTCCCTGCACGTGATGACATGCCATGCCTTTTGATGGCTTTGACTTTGGGAAAGATTTTTTTCTTTTTTTTTTCCAATTTTTTTAGGCATCCATGTCATGTCTTTTCTAGCTTCCCCTGCAAGTTTTGTCTTGCTCCTTGACTTTTTCCCCATCTTTTGCAACATCTGGGAGCTTCGTTTTGGCATGTTTTGGTCCTTTGCACTGCTCTGATAGCATCCCGGTCCATTTTCCTCTTGTCACTAAATGGCCCAAATTTCCCAATTTTCTTTTTTTTCTCCTCCAGTTGCAATTCCTTTGATGGGATCTCCATTCCAGCGTCTTTCTAAGTCCTTCTTATTTCTTTTGGCCTTCAGTGCGCACCACTTTTGGCAAGCTGTGCTGCATGTGCCTGCACTTGATAGCATATGGGTAAGATATTTCTCTTTTTTTGTTTTAGTTTTTTTTTCAGTGACCGTACCATGTGCCACATATCTTCCCCTGCAAGTTTCCTTTCTTCCTTGACATTTTCCCCTGCTTTTGCAACATCTGGGAGCTTAATTTTGGCATGTTTTGGTCTTTTGCAATGCAACTCATTTCCTCCCCGGCCATTTCTTGAAGACACTACAACTGCCAATTTTCTGGGTTTTGGGGCTTTTTTTCAATTGCATTTCATTTGATCCTATCTCCTTTCCAGAGTGTTTGTTAGCCTTTCTTTTGGGGTTCGCAAGATTCCGTTTCCCTTCCCGAAAGGAAATTTCATTTCCTTTCGGGAAGGGAAACGGAATCTTGCGATTTCAATGGGGACCATGAGAGGAATCCTTGGTGCATGTCCCTGCACGTGATGACATGCCATGCCTTTTGATGGCTTTGACTTTGGGAAAGATTTTTTTCTTTTTTTTTTCCAATTTTTTTAGGCATCCATGTCATGTCTTTTCTAGCTTCCCCTGCAAGTTTTGTCTTGCTCCTTGACTTTTTCCCCATCTTTTGCAACATCTGGGAGCTTAGTTTTGGCATGTTTTGCTCCTTTGCACTGCTCTGATAGCATCCCGGTCCATTTTCCTCTTGTCACTAAATGGCCCAAATTTCCCAATTTTCTTTTTTTTCTCCTCCAGTTGCAATTCCTTTGATGGGATCTCCATTCCAGCGTCTTTCTAAGTCCTTCTTATTTCTTTTGGCCTTCAGTGCGCACCACTTTTGGCAAGCTGTGCTGCATGTGCCTGCACTTGATAGCATATGGGTAAGATATTTCTCTTTTTTTGTTTTAGTTTTTTTTTCAGTGACCGTACCATGTGCCACATATCTTCCCCTGCAAGTTTCCTTTCTTCCTTGACATTTTCCCCTGCTTTTGCAACATCTGGGAGCTTAATTTTGGCATGTTTTGGTCTTTTGCAATGCAACTCATTTCCTCCCCGGCCATTTCTTGAAGACACTACAACTGCCAATTTTCTGGGTTTTGGGGCTTTTTTTCAATTGCATTTCATTTGATCCTATCTCCTTTCCAGAGTGTTTGTTAGCCTTTCTTTTGGGGTTCGCAAGATTCCGTTTCCCTTCCCGAAAGGAAATTTCATTTCCTTTCGGGAAGGGAAACGGAATCTTGCGATTTCAATGGGGACCATGAGAGGAATCCTTGGTGCATGTCCCTGCACGTGATGACATGCCATGCCTTTTGATGGCTTTGACTTTGGGAAAGATTTTTTTCTTTTTTTTTTCCAATTTTTTTAGGCATCCATGTCATGTCTTTTCTAGCTTCCCCTGCAAGTTTTGTCTTGCTCCTTGACTTTTTCCCCATCTTTTGCAACATCTGGGAGCTTAGTTTTGGCATGTTTTGCTCCTTTGCACTGCTCTGATAGCATCCCGGTCCATTTTCCTCTTGTCACTAAATGGCCCAAATTTCCCAATTTTCTTTTTTTTCTCCTCCAGTTGCAATTCCTTTGATGGGATCTCCATTCCAGCGTCTTTCTAAGTCCTTCTTATTTCTTTTGGCCTTCAGTGCGCACCACTTTTGGCAAGCTGTGCTGCATGTGCCTGCACTTGATAGCATATGGGTAAGATATTTCTCTTTTTTTGTTTTAGTTTTTTTTTCAGTGACCGTACCATGTGCCACATATCTTCCCCTGCAAGTTTCCTTTCTTCCTTGACATTTTCCCCTGCTTTTGCAACATCTGGGAGCTTAATTTTGGCATGTTTTGGTCTTTTGCAATGCAACTCATTTCCTCCCCGGCCATTTCTTGAAGACACTACAACTGCCAATTTTCTGGGTTTTGGGGCTTTTTTTCAATTGCATTTCATTTGATCCTATCTCCTTTCCAGAGTGTTTGTTAGCCTTTCTTTTGGGGTTCGCAAGATTCCGTTTCCCTTCCCGAAAGGAAATTTCATTTCCTTTCGGGAAGGGAAACGGAATCTTGCGATTTCAATGGGGACCATGAGAGGAATCCTTGGTGCATGTCCCTGCACGTGATGACATGCCATGCCTTTTGATGGCTTTGACTTTGGGAAAGATTTTTTTCTTTTTTTTTTCCAATTTTTTTAGGCATCCATGTCATGTCTTTTCTAGCTTCCCCTGCAAGGTTTGTCTTGCTCCTTGACTTTTTCCCCATCTTTTGCAACATCTGGGAGCTTAGTTTTGGCATGTTTTGGTCCTTTGCACTGCTCTGATAGCATCCCGGTCCATTTTCCTCTTGTCACTAAATGGCCCAAATTTCCCAATTTTCTTTTTTTTCTCCTCCAGTTGCAATTCCTTTGATGGGATCTCCATTCCAGCGTCTTTCTAAGTCCTTCTTATTTCTTTTGGCCTTCAGTGCGCACCACTTTTGGCAAGCTGTGCTGCATGTGCCTGCACTTGATAGCATATGGGTAAGATATTTCTCTTTTTTTGTTTTAGTTTTTTTTTCAGTGACCGTACCATGTGCCACATATCTTCCCCTGCAAGTTTCCTTTCTTCCTTGACATTTTCCCCTGCTTTTGCAACATCTGGGAGCTTAATTTTGGCATGTTTTGGTCTTTTGCAATGCAACTCATTTCCTCCCCGGCCATTTCTTGAAGACACTACAACTGCCAATTTTCTGGGTTTTGGGGCTTTTTTTCAATTGCATTTCATTTGATCCTATCTCCTTTCCAGAGTGTTTGTTAGCCTTTCTTTTGGGGTTCGCAAGATTCCGTTTCCCTTCCCGAAAGGAAATTTCATTTCCTTTCGGGAAGGGAAACGGAATCTTGCGATTTCAATGGGGACCATGAGAGGAATCCTTGGTGCATGTCCCTGCACGTGATGACATGCCATGCCTTTTGATGGCTTTGACTTTGGGAAAGATTTTTTTCTTTTTTTTTTCCAATTTTTTTAGGCATCCATGTCATGTCTTTTCTAGCTTCCCCTGCAAGTTTTGTCTTGCTCCTTGACTTTTTCCCCATCTTTTGCAACATCTGGGAGCTTCGTTTTGGCATGTTTTGGTCCTTTGCACTGCTCTGATAGCATCCCGGTCCATTTTCCTCTTGTCACTAAATGGCCCAAATTTCCCAATTTTCTTTTTTTTCTCCTCCAGTTGCAATTCCTTTGATGGGATCTCCATTCCAGCGTCTTTCTAAGTCCTTCTTATTTCTTTTGGCCTTCAGTGCGCACCACTTTTGGCAAGCTGTGCTGCATGTGCCTGCACTTGATAGCATATGGGTAAGATATTTCTCTTTTTTTGTTTTAGTTTTTTTTTCAGTGACCGTACCATGTGCCACATATCTTCCCCTGCAAGTTTCCTTTCTTCCTTGACATTTTCCCCTGCTTTTGCAACATCTGGGAGCTTAATTTTGGCATGTTTTGGTCTTTTGTAATGCACCTCATTTCCTCCCCGGCCATTTCTTGAAGACACTACAACTGCCAATTTTCTGGGTTTTGGGGCTTTTTTTCAATTGCATTTCATTTGATCCTATCTCCTTTCCAGAGTGTTTGTTAGCCTTTCTTTTGGGGTTTGCAAGATTCCGTTTCCCTTCCCGAAAGGAAATTTCATTTCCTTTCGGGAAGGGAAACGGAATCTTGCGATTTCAATGGGGACCATGAGAGGAATCCTTGGTGCATGTCCCTGCACGTGATGACATGCCATGCCTTTTGATGGCTTTGACTTTGGGAAAGATTTTTTTCTTTTTTTTTTCCAATTTTTTTAGGCATCCATGTCATGTCTTTTCTAGCTTCCCCTGCAAGGTTTGTCTTGCTCCTTGACTTTTTCCCCATCTTTTGCAACATCTGGGAGCTTCGTTTTGGCATGTTTTGGTCCTTTGCACTGCTCTGATAGCATCCCGGTCCATTTTCCTCTTGTCACTAAATGGCCCAAATTTCCCAATTTTCTTTTTTTTCTCCTCCAGTTGCAATTCCTTTGATGGGATCTCCATTCCAGCGTCTTTCTAAGTCCTTCTTATTTCTTTTGGCCTTCAGTGCGCACCACTTTTGGCAAGCTGTGCTGCATGTGCCTGCACTTGATAGCATATGGGTAAGATATTTCTCTTTTTTTGTTTTAGTTTTTTTTTCAGTGACCGTACCATGTGCCACATATCTTCCCCTGCAAGTTTCCTTTCTTCCTTGACATTTTCCCCTGCTTTTGCAACATCTGGGAGCTTAATTTTGGCATGTTTTGGTCTTTTGCAATGCAACTCATTTCCTCCCTGGCCATTTCTTGAAGACACTACAACTGCCAATTTTCTGGGTTTTGGGGCTTTTTTTCAATTGCATTTCATTTGATCCTATCTCCTTTCCAGAGTGTTTGTTAGCCTTTCTTTTGGGGTTCGCAAGATTCCGTTTCCCTTCCCGAAAGGAAATTTCATTTCCTTTCGGGAAGGGAAACGGAATCTTGCGATTTCAATGGGGACCATGAGAGGAATCCTTGGTGCATGTCCCTGCACGTGATGACATGCCATGCCTTTTGATGGCTTTGACTTTGGGAAAGATTTTTTTCTTTTTTTTTTCCAATTTTTTAGGCATCCATGTCATGTCTTTTCTAGCTTCCCCTGCAAGTTTTGTCTTGCTCCTTGACTTTTTCCCCATCTTTTGCAACATCTGGGAGCTTAGTTTTGGCATGTTTTGGTCCTTTGCACTGCTCTGATAGCATCCCGGTCCATTTTCCTCTTGTCACTAAATGGCCCAAATTTCCCAATTTTCTTTTTTTTCTCCTCCAGTTGCAATTCCTTTGATGGGATCTCCATTCCAGCGTCTTTCTAAGTCCTTCTTATTTCTTTTGGCCTTCAGTGCGCACCACTTTTGGCAAGCTGTGCTGCATGTGCCTGCACTTGATAGCATATGGGTAAGATATTTCTCTTTTTTTGTTTTAGTTTTTTTTTCAGTGACCGTACCATGTGCCACATATCTTCCCCTGCAAGTTTCCTTTCTTCCTTGACATTTTCCCCTGCTTTTGCAACATCTGGGAGCTTAATTTTGGCATGTTTTGGTCTTTTGTAATGCAACTCATTTCCTCCCCGGCCATTTCTTGAAGACACTACAACTGCCAATTTTCTGGGTTTTGGGGCTTTTTTTCAATTGCATTTCATTTGATCCTATCTCCTTTCCAGAGTGTTTGTTAGCCTTTCTTTTGGGGTTCACAAGATTCCGTTTCCCTTCCCGAAAGGAAATTTCATTTCCTTTCGGGAAGGGAAACGGAATCTTGCGATTTCAATGGGGACCATGAGAGGAATCCTTGGTGCATGTCCCTGCACGTGATGACATGCCATGCCTTTTGATGGCTTTGACTTTGGGAAAGATTTTTTTCTTTTTTTTTTCCAATTTTTTTAGGCATCCATGTCATGTCTTTTCTAGCTTCCCCTGCAAGTTTTGTCTTGCTCCTTGACTTTTTCCCCATCTTTTGCAACATCTGGGAGCTTAGTTTTGGCATGTTTTGGTCCTTTGCACTGCTCTGATAGCATCCCGGTCCATCTTCCTCTTGTCACTAAATGGCCCAAATTTCCCAATTTTCTTTTTTTTCTCCTCCAGTTGCAATTCCTTTGATGGGATCTCCATTCCAGCGTCTTTCTAAGTCCTTCTTATTTCTTTTGGCCTTCAGTGCGCACCACTTTTGGCAAGCTGTGCTGCATGTGCCTGCACTTGATAGCATATGGGTAAGATATTTCTCTTTTTTTGTTTTAGTTTTTTTTCAGTGACCCTACCATGTGCCACATATCTTCCCCTGCAAGTTTCCTTTCTTCCTTGACATTTTCCCCTGCTTTTGCAACATCTGGGAGCTTAATTTTGGCATGTTTTGGTCTTTTGCAATGCAACTCATTTCCTCCCCGGCCATTTCTTGAAGACACTACAACTGCCAATTTTCTGGGTTTTGGGGCTTTTTTTCAATTGCAGTTCATTTGATCCTATCTCCTTTCCAGAGTGTTTGTTAGCCTTTCTTTTGGGGTTCGCAAGATTCCGTTTCCCTTCCCGAAAGGAAATTTCATTTCCTTTCGGGAAGGGAAACGGAATCTTGCGATTTCAATGGGGACCATGAGAGGAATCCTTGGTGCATGTCCCTGCACGTGATGACATGCCATGCCTTTTGATGGCTTTGACTTTGGGAAAGATTTTTTTCTTTTTTTTTTCCAATTTTTTTAGGCATCCATGTCATGTCTTTTCTAGCTTCCCCTGCAAGGTTTGTCTTGCTCCTTGACTTTTTCCCCATCTTTTGCAACATCTGGGAGCTTAGTTTTGGCATGTTTTGGTCCTTTGCACTGCTCTGATAGCATCCCGGTCCATTTTCCTCTTGTCACTAAATGGCCCAAATTTCCCAATTTTCTTTTTTTTCTCCTCCAGTTGCAATTCCTTTGATGGGATCTCCATTCCAGCGTCTTTCTAAGTCCTTCTTATTTCTTTTGGCCTTCAGTGCGCACCACTTTTGGCAAGCTGTGCTGCATGTGCCTGCACTTGATAGCATATGGGTAAGATATTTCTCTTTTTTTGTTTTAGTTTTTTTTTCAGTGACCGTACCATGTGCCACATATCTTCCCCTGCAAGTTTCCTTTCTTCCTTGACATTTTCCCCTGCTTTTGCAACATCTGGGAGCTTAATTTTGGCATGTTTTGGTCTTTTGCAATGCAACTCATTTCCTCCCCGGCCATTTCTTGAAGACACTACAACTGCCAATTTTCTGGGTTTTGGGGCTTTTTTTCAATTGCATTTCATTTGATCCTATCTCCTTTCCAGAGTGTTTGTTAGCCTTTCTTTTGGGGTTCGCAAGATTCCGTTTCCCTTCCCGAAAGGAAATTTCATTTCCTTTCGGGAAGGGAAACGGAATCTTGCGATTTCAATGGGGACCATGAGAGGAATCCTTGGTGCATGTCCCTGCACGTGATGACATGCCATGCCTTTTGATGGCTTTGACTTTGGGAAAGATTTTTTTCTTTTTTTTTTCCAATTTTTTTAGGCATCCATGTCATGTCTTTTCTAGCTTCCCCTGCAAGTTTTGTCTTGCTCCTTGACTTTTTCCCCATCTTTTGCAACATCTGGGAGCTTAGTTTTGGCATGTTTTGGTCCTTTGCACTGCTCTGATAGCATCCCGGTCCATTTTCCTCTTGTCACTAAATGGCCCAAATTTCCCAATTTTCTTTTTTTTCTCCTCCAGTTGCAATTCCTTTGATGGGATCTCCATTCCAGCGTCTTTCTAAGTCCTTCTTATTTCTTTTGGCCTTCAGTGCGCACCACTTTTGGCAAGCTGTGCTGCATGTGCCTGCACTTGATAGCATATGGGTAAGATATTTCTCTTTTTTTGTTTTAGTTTTTTTTTCAGTGACCGTACCATGTGCCACATATCTTCCCCTGCAAGTTTCCTTTCTTCCTTGACATTTTCCCCTGCTTTTGCAACATCTGGGAGCTTAATTTTGGCATGTTTTGGTCTTTTGTAATGCAACTCATTTCCTCCCCGGCCATTTCTTGAAGACACTACAACTGCCAATTTTCTGGGTTTTGGGGCTTTTTTTCAATTGCATTTCATTTGATCCTATCTCCTTTCCAGAGTGTTTGTTAGCCTTTCTTTTGGGGTTCGCAAGATTCCGTTTCCCTTCCCGAAAGGAAATTTCATTTCCTTTCGGGAAGGGAAACGGAATCTTGCGATTTCAATGGGGACCATGAGAGGAATCCTTGGTGCATGTCCCTGCACGTGATGACATGCCATGCCTTTTGATGGCTTTGACTTTGGGAAAGATTTTTTTCTTTTTTTTTTCCAATTTTTTTAGGCATCCATGTCATGTCTTTTCTAGCTTCCCCTGCAAGGTTTGTCTTGCTCCTTGACTTTTTCCCCATCTTTTGCAACATCTGGGAGCTTCGTTTTGGCATGTTTTGGTCCTTTGCACTGCTCTGATAGCATCCCGGTCCATTTTCCTCTTGTCACTAAATGGCCCAAATTTCCCAATTTTCTTTTTTTTCTCCTCCAGTTGCAATTCCTTTGATGGGATCTCCATTCCAGCGTCTTTCTAAGTCCTTCTTATTTCTTTTGGCCTTCAGTGCGCACCACTTTTGGCAAGCTGTGCTGCATGTGCCTGCACTTGATAGCATATGGGTAAGATATTTCTCTTTTTTTGTTTTAGTTTTTTTTCAGTGACCGTACCATGTGCCACATATCTTCCCCTGCAAGTTTCCTTTCTTCCTTGACATTTTCCCCTGCTTTTGCAACATCTGGGAGCTTAATTTTGGCATGTTTTGGTCTTTTGCAATGCAACTCATTTCCTCCCCGGCCATTTCTTGAAGACACTACAACTGCCAATTTTCTGGGTTTTGGGGCTTTTTTTCAATTGCATTTCATTTGATCCTATCTCCTTTCCAGAGTGTTTGTTAGCCTTTCTTTTGGGGTTCGCAAGATTCCGTTTCCCTTCCCGAAAGGAAATTTCATTTCCTTTCGGGAAGGGAAACGGAATCTTGCGATTTCAATGGGGACCATGAGAGGAATCCTTGGTGCATGTCCCTGCACGTGATGACATGCCATGCCTTTTGATGGCTTTGACTTTGGGAAAGATTTTTTTCTATTTTTTTTCCAATTTTTTTAGGCATCCATGTCATGTCTTTTCTAGCTTCCCCTGCAAGTTTTGTCTTGCTCCTTGACTTTTTCCCCATCTTTTGCAACATCTGGGAGCTTCGTTTTGGCATGTTTTGGTCCTTTGCACTGCTCTGATAGCATCCCGGTCCATTTTCCTCTTGTCACTAAATGGCCCAAATTTCCCAATTTTCTTTTTTTTCTCCTCCAGTTGCAATTCCTTTGATGGGATCTCCATTCCAGCGTCTTTCTAAGTCCTTCTTATTTCTTTTGGCCTTCAGTGCGCACCACTTTTGGCAAGCTGTGCTGCATGTGCCTGCACTTGATAGCATATGGGTAAGATATTTCTCTTTTTTTGTTTTAGTTTTTTTTTCAGTGACCGTACCATGTGCCACATATCTTCCCCTGCAAGTTTCCTTTCTTCCTTGACATTTTCCCCTGCTTTTGCAACATCTGGGAGCTTAATTTTGGCATGTTTTGGTCTTTTGTAATGCACCTCATTTCCTCCCCGGCCATTTCTTGAAGACACTACAACTGCCAATTTTCTGGGTTTTGGGGCTTTTTTTCAATTGCATTTCATTTGATCCTATCTCCTTTCCAGAGTGTTTGTTAGCCTTTCTTTTGGGGTTCGCAAGATTCCGTTTCCCTTCCCGAAAGGAAATTTCATTTCCTTTCGGGAAGGGAAACGGAATCTTGCGATTTCAATGGGGACCATGAGAGGAATCCTTGGTGCATGTCCCTGCACGTGATGACATGCCATGCCTTTTGATGGCTTTGACTTTGGGAAAGATTTTTTTCTTTTTTTTTTCCAATTTTTTTAGGCATCCATGTCATGTCTTTTCTAGCTTCCCCTGCAAGGTTTGTCTTGCTCCTTGACTTTTTCCCCATCTTTTGCAACATCTGGGAGCTTCGTTTTGGCATGTTTTGGTCCTTTGCACTGCTCTGATAGCATCCCGGTCCATTTTCCTCTTGTCACTAAATGGCCCAAATTTCCCAATTTTCTTTTTTTTCTCCTCCAGTTGCAATTCCTTTGATGGGATCTCCATTCCAGCGTCTTTCTAAGTCCTTCTTATTTCTTTTGGCCTTCAGTGCGCACCACTTTTGGCAAGCTGTGCTGCATGTGCCTGCACTTGATAGCATATGGGTAAGATATTTCTCTTTTTTTGTTTTAGTTTTTTTTTCAGTGACCGTACCATGTGCCACATATCTTCCCCTGCAAGTTTCCTTTCTTCCTTGACATTTTCCCCTGCTTTTGCAACATCTGGGAGCTTAATTTTGGCATGTTTTGGTCTTTTGCAATGCAACTCATTTCCTCCCTGGCCATTTCTTGAAGACACTACAACTGCCAATTTTCTGGGTTTTGGGGCTTTTTTTCAATTGCATTTCATTTGATCCTATCTCCTTTCCAGAGTGTTTGTTAGCCTTTCTTTTGGGGTTCGCAAGATTCCGTTTCCCTTCCCGAAAGGAAATTTCATTTCCTTTCGGGAAGGGAAACGGAATCTTGCGATTTCAATGGGGACCATGAGAGGAATCCTTGGTGCATGTCCCTGCACGTGATGACATGCCATGCCTTTTGATGGCTTTGACTTTGGGAAAGATTTTTTTCTATTTTTTTTCCAATTTTTTTAGGCATCCATGTCATGTCTTTTCTAGCTTCCCCTGCAAGTTTTGTCTTGCTCCTTGACTTTTTCCCCATCTTTTGCAACATCTGGGAGCTTAGTTTTGGCATGTTTTGGTCCTTTGCACTGCTCTGATAGCATCCCGGTCCATTTTCCTCTTGTCACTAAATGGCCCAAATTTCCCAATTTTCTTTTTTTTCTCCTCCAGTTGCAATTCCTTTGATGGGATCTCCATTCCAGCGTCTTTCTAAGTCCTTCTTATTTCTTTTGGCCTTCAGTGCGCACCACTTTTGGCAAGCTGTGCTGCATGTGCCTGCACTTGATAGCATATGGGTAAGATATTTCTCTTTTTTTGTTTTAGTTTTTTTTTCAGTGACCGTACCATGTGCCACATATCTTCCCCTGCAAGTTTCCTTTCTTCCTTGACATTTTCCCCTGCTTTTGCAACATCTGGGAGCTTAATTTTGGCATGTTTTGGTCTTTTGTAATGCAACTCATTTCCTCCCCGGCCATTTCTTGAAGACACTACAACTGCCAATTTTCTGGGTTTTGGGGCTTTTTTTCAATTGCATTTCATTTGATCCTATCTCCTTTCCAGAGTGTTTGTTAGCCTTTCTTTTGGGGTTCACAAGATTCCGTTTCCCTTCCCGAAAGGAAATTTCATTTCCTTTCGGGAAGGGAAACGGAATCTTGCGATTTCAATGGGGACCATGAGAGGAATCCTTGGTGCATGTCCCTGCACGTGATGACATGCCATGCCTTTTGATGGCTTTGACTTTGGGAAAGATTTTTTTCTTTTTTTTTTCCAATTTTTTTAGGCATCCGTGTCAGGTCTTTTCTAGCTTCCCCTGCAAGTTTTGTCTTGCTCCTTGACTTTTTCCCCATCTTTTGCAACATCTGGGAGCTTCGTTTTGGCATGTTTTGGTCCTTTGCACTGCTCTGATAGCATCCCGGTCCATCTTCCTCTTGTCACTAAATGGCCCAAATTTCCCAATTTTCTTTTTTTTCTCCTCCAGTTGCAATTCCTTTGATGGGATCTCCATTCCAGCGTCTTTCTAAGTCCTTCTTATTTCTTTTGGCCTTCAGTGCGCACCACTTTTGGCAAGCTGTGCTGCATGTGCCTGCACTTGATAGCATATGGGTAAGATATTTCTCTTTTTTTGTTTTAGTTTTTTTTCAGTGACCCTACCATGTGCCACATATCTTCCCCTGCAAGTTTCCTTTCTTCCTTGACATTTTCCCCTGCTTTTGCAACATCTGGGAGCTTAATTTTGGCATGTTTTGGTCTTTTGCAATGCAACTCATTTCCTCCCCGGCCATTTCTTGAAGACACTACAACTGCCAATTTTCTGGGTTTTGGGGCTTTTTTTCAATTGCAGTTCATTTGATCCTATCTCCTTTCCAGAGTGTTTGTTAGCCTTTCTTTTGGGGTTCGCAAGATTCCGTTTCCCTTCCCGAAAGGAAATTTCATTTCCTTTCGGGAAGGGAAACGGAATCTTGCGATTTCAATGGGGACCATGAGAGGAATCCTTGGTGCATGTCCCTGCACGTGATGACATGCCATGCCTTTTGATGGCTTTGACTTTGGGAAAGATTTTTTTCTTTTTTTTTTCCAATTTTTTTAGGCATCCATGTCATGTCTTTTCTAGCTTCCCCTGCAAGGTTTGTCTTGCTCCTTGACTTTTTCCCCATCTTTTGCAACATCTGGGAGCTTAGTTTTGGCATGTTTTGGTCCTTTGCACTGCTCTGATAGCATCCCGGTCCATTTTCCTCTTGTCACTAAATGGCCCAAATTTCCCAATTTTCTTTTTTTTCTCCTCCAGTTGCAATTCCTTTGATGGGATCTCCATTCCAGCGTCTTTCTAAGTCCTTCTTATTTCTTTTGGCCTTCAGTGCGCACCACTTTTGGCAAGCTGTGCTGCATGTGCCTGCACTTGATAGCATATGGGTAAGATATTTCTCTTTTTTTGTTTTAGTTTTTTTTTCAGTGACCGTACCATGTGCCACATATCTTCCCCTGCAAGTTTCCTTTCTTCCTTGACATTTTCCCCTGCTTTTGCAACATCTGGGAGCTTAATTTTGGCATGTTTTGGTCTTTTGCAATGCAACTCATTTCCTCCCCGGCCATTTCTTGAAGACACTACAACTGCCAATTTTCTGGGTTTTGGGGCTTTTTTTCAATTGCATTTCATTTGATCCTATCTCCTTTCCAGAGTGTTTGTTAGCCTTTCTTTTGGGGTTCGCAAGATTCCGTTTCCCTTCCCGAAAGGAAATTTCATTTCCTTTCGGGAAGGGAAACGGAATCTTGCGATTTCAATGGGGACCATGAGAGGAATCCTTGGTGCATGTCCCTGCACGTGATGACATGCCATGCCTTTTGATGGCTTTGACTTTGGGAAAGATTTTTTTCTTTTTTTTTTCCAATTTTTTTAGGCATCCATGTCATGTCTTTTCTAGCTTCCCCTGCAAGTTTTGTCTTGCTCCTTGACTTTTTCCCCATCTTTTGCAACATCTGGGAGCTTAGTTTTGGCATGTTTTGGTCCTTTGCACTGCTCTGATAGCATCCCGGTCCATTTTCCTCTTGTCACTAAATGGCCCAAATTTCCCAATTTTCTTTTTTTTCTCCTCCAGTTGCAATTCCTTTGATGGGATCTCCATTCCAGCGTCTTTCTAAGTCCTTCTTATTTCTTTTGGCCTTCAGTGCGCACCACTTTTGGCAAGCTGTGCTGCATGTGCCTGCACTTGATAGCATATGGGTAAGATATTTCTCTTTTTTTGTTTTAGTTTTTTTTTCAGTGACCGTACCATGTGCCACATATCTTCCCCTGCAAGTTTCCTTTCTTCCTTGACATTTTCCCCTGCTTTTGCAACATCTGGGAGCTTAATTTTGGCATGTTTTGGTCTTTTGTAATGCAACTCATTTCCTCCCCGGCCATTTCTTGAAGACACTACAACTGCCAATTTTCTGGGTTTTGGGGCTTTTTTTCAATTGCATTTCATTTGATCCTATCTCCTTTCCAGAGTGTTTGTTAGCCTTTCTTTTGGGGTTCGCAAGATTCCGTTTCCCTTCCCGAAAGGAAATTTCATTTCCTTTCGGGAAGGGAAACGGAATCTTGCGATTTCAATGGGGACCATGAGAGGAATCCTTGGTGCATGTCCCTGCACGTGATGACATGCCATGCCTTTTGATGGCTTTGACTTTGGGAAAGATTTTTTTCTTTTTTTTTTCCAATTTTTTTAGGCATCCATGTCATGTCTTTTCTAGCTTCCCCTGCAAGGTTTGTCTTGCTCCTTGACTTTTTCCCCATCTTTTGCAACATCTGGGAGCTTCGTTTTGGCATGTTTTGGTCCTTTGCACTGCTCTGATAGCATCCCGGTCCATTTTCCTCTTGTCACTAAATGGCCCAAATTTCCCAATTTTCTTTTTTTTCTCCTCCAGTTGCAATTCCTTTGATGGGATCTCCATTCCAGCGTCTTTCTAAGTCCTTCTTATTTCTTTTGGCCTTCAGTGCGCACCACTTTTGGCAAGCTGTGCTGCATGTGCCTGCACTTGATAGCATATGGGTAAGATATTTCTCTTTTTTTGTTTTAGTTTTTTTTCAGTGACCGTACCATGTGCCACATATCTTCCCCTGCAAGTTTCCTTTCTTCCTTGACATTTTCCCCTGCTTTTGCAACATCTGGGAGCTTAATTTTGGCATGTTTTGGTCTTTTGCAATGCAACTCATTTCCTCCCCGGCCATTTCTTGAAGACACTACAACTGCCAATTTTCTGGGTTTTGGGGCTTTTTTTCAATTGCATTTCATTTGATCCTATCTCCTTTCCAGAGTGTTTGTTAGCCTTTCTTTTGGGGTTCGCAAGATTCCGTTTCCCTTCCCGAAAGGAAATTTCATTTCCTTTCGGGAAGGGAAACGGAATCTTGCGATTTCAATGGGGACCATGAGAGGAATCCTTGGTGCATGTCCCTGCACGTGATGACATGCCATGCCTTTTGATGGCTTTGACTTTGGGAAAGATTTTTTTCTATTTTTTTTCCAATTTTTTTAGGCATCCATGTCATGTCTTTTCTAGCTTCCCCTGCAAGTTTTGTCTTGCTCCTTGACTTTTTCCCCATCTTTTGCAACATCTGGGAGCTTCGTTTTGGCATGTTTTGGTCCTTTGCACTGCTCTGATAGCATCCCGGTCCATTTTCCTCTTGTCACTAAATGGCCCAAATTTCCCAATTTTCTTTTTTTTCTCCTCCAGTTGCAATTCCTTTGATGGGATCTCCATTCCAGCGTCTTTCTAAGTCCTTCTTATTTCTTTTGGCCTTCAGTGCGCACCACTTTTGGCAAGCTGTGCTGCATGTGCCTGCACTTGATAGCATATGGGTAAGATATTTCTCTTTTTTTGTTTTAGTTTTTTTTTCAGTGACCGTACCATGTGCCACATATCTTCCCCTGCAAGTTTCCTTTCTTCCTTGACATTTTCCCCTGCTTTTGCAACATCTGGGAGCTTAATTTTGGCATGTTTTGGTCTTTTGCAATGCAACTCATTTCCTCCCCGGCCATTTCTTGAAGACACTACAACTGCCAATTTTCTGGGTTTTGGGGCTTTTTTTCAATTGCATTTCATTTGATCCTATCTCCTTTCCAGAGTGTTTGTTAGCCTTTCTTTTGGGGTTCGCAAGATTCCGTTTCCCTTCCCGAAAGGAAATTTCATTTCCTTTCGGGAAGGGAAACGGAATCTTGCGATTTCAATGGGGACCATGAGAGGAATCCTTGGTGCATGTCCCTGCACGTGATGACATGCCATGCCTTTTGATGGCTTTGACTTTGGGAAAGATTTTTTTCTTTTTTTTTTCCAATTTTTTTAGGCATCCATGTCATGTCTTTTCTAGCTTCCCCTGCAAGGTTTGTCTTGCTCCTTGACTTTTTCCCCATCTTTTGCAACATCTGGGAGCTTCGTTTTGGCATGTTTTGGTCCTTTGCACTGCTCTGATAGCATCCCGGTCCATTTTCCTCTTGTCACTAAATGGCCCAAATTTCCCAATTTTCTTTTTTTTCTCCTCCAGTTGCAATTCCTTTGATGGGATCTCCATTCCAGCGTCTTTCTAAGTCCTTCTTATTTCTTTTGGCCTTCAGTGCGCACCACTTTTGGCAAGCTGTGCTGCATGTGCCTGCACTTGATAGCATATGGGTAAGATATTTCTCTTTTTTTGTTTTAGTTTTTTTTTCAGTGACCGTACCATGTGCCACATATCTTCCCCTGCAAGTTTCCTTTCTTCCTTGACATTTTCCCCTGCTTTTGCAACATCTGGGAGCTTAATTTTGGCATGTTTTGGTCTTTTGCAATGCAACTCATTTCCTCCCCGGCCATTTCTTGAAGACACTACAACTGCCAATTTTCTGGGTTTTGGGGCTTTTTTTCAATTGCATTTCATTTGATCCTATCTCCTTTCCAGAGTGTTTGTTAGCCTTTCTTTTGGGGTTCGCAAGATTCCGTTTCCCTTCCCGAAAGGAAATTTCATTTCCTTTCGGGAAGGGAAACGGAATCTTGCGATTTCAATGGGGACCATGAGAGGAATCCTTGGTGCATGTCCCTGCACGTGATGACATGCCATGCCTTTTGATGGCTTTGACTTTGGGAAAGATTTTTTTCTTTTTTTTTTCCAATTTTTTTAGGCATCCATGTCATGTCTTTTCTAGCTTCCCCTGCAAGTTTTGTCTTGCTCCTTGACTTTTTCCCCATCTTTTGCAACATCTGGGAGCTTAGTTTTGGCATGTTTTGCTCCTTTGCACTGCTCTGATAGCATCCCGGTCCATTTTCCTCTTGTCACTAAATGGCCCAAATTTCCCAATTTTCTTTTTTTTCTCCTCCAGTTGCAATTCCTTTGATGGGATCTCCATTCCAGCGTCTTTCTAAGTCCTTCTTATTTCTTTTGGCCTTCAGTGCGCACCACTTTTGGCAAGCTGTGCTGCATGTGCCTGCACTTGATAGCATATGGGTAAGATATTTCTCTTTTTTTGTTTTAGTTTTTTTTTCAGTGACCGTACCATGTGCCACATATCTTCCCCTGCAAGTTTCCTTTCTTCCTTGACATTTTCCCCTGCTTTTGCAACATCTGGGAGCTTAATTTTGGCATGTTTTGGTCTTTTGCAATGCAACTCATTTCCTCCCCGGCCATTTCTTGAAGACACTACAACTGCCAATTTTCTGGGTTTTGGGGCTTTTTTTCAATTGCATTTCATTTGATCCTATCTCCTTTCCAGAGTGTTTGTTAGCCTTTCTTTTGGGGTTCGCAAGATTCCGTTTCCCTTCCCGAAAGGAAATTTCATTTCCTTTCGGGAAGGGAAACGGAATCTTGCGATTTCAATGGGGACCATGAGAGGAATCCTTGGTGCATGTCCCTGCACGTGATGACATGCCATGCCTTTTGATGGCTTTGACTTTGGGAAAGATTTTTTTCTTTTTTTTTTCCAATTTTTTTAGGCATCCATGTCATGTCTTTTCTAGCTTCCCCTGCAAGGTTTGTCTTGCTCCTTGACTTTTTCCCCATCTTTTGCAACATCTGGGAGCTTAGTTTTGGCATGTTTTGGTCCTTTGCACTGCTCTGATAGCATCCCGGTCCATTTTCCTCTTGTCACTAAATGGCCCAAATTTCCCAATTTTCTTTTTTTTCTCCTCCAGTTGCAATTCCTTTGATGGGATCTCCATTCCAGCGTCTTTCTAAGTCCTTCTTATTTCTTTTGGCCTTCAGTGCGCACCACTTTTGGCAAGCTGTGCTGCATGTGCCTGCACTTGATAGCATATGGGTAAGATATTTCTCTTTTTTTGTTTTAGTTTTTTTTTCAGTGACCGTACCATGTGCCACATATCTTCCCCTGCAAGTTTCCTTTCTTCCTTGACATTTTCCCCTGCTTTTGCAACATCTGGGAGCTTAATTTTGGCATGTTTTGGTCTTTTGCAATGCAACTCATTTCCTCCCCGGCCATTTCTTGAAGACACTACAACTGCCAATTTTCTGGGTTTTGGGGCTTTTTTTCAATTGCATTTCATTTGATCCTATCTCCTTTCCAGAGTGTTTGTTAGCCTTTCTTTTGGGGTTCGCAAGATTCCGTTTCCCTTCCCGAAAGGAAATTTCATTTCCTTTCGGGAAGGGAAACGGAATCTTGCGATTTCAATGGGGACCATGAGAGGAATCCTTGGTGCATGTCCCTGCACGTGATGACATGCCATGCCTTTTGATGGCTTTGACTTTGGGAAAGATTTTTTTCTTTTTTTTTTCCAATTTTTTTAGGCATCCATGTCATGTCTTTTCTAGCTTCCCCTGCAAGTTTTGTCTTGCTCCTTGACTTTTTCCCCATCTTTTGCAACATCTGGGAGCTTAGTTTTGGCATGTTTTGGTCCTTTGCACTGCTCTGATAGCATCCCGGTCCATTTTCCTCTTGTCACTAAATGGCCCAAATTTCCCAATTTTCTTTTTTTTCTCCTCCAGTTGCAATTCCTTTGATGGGATCTCCATTCCAGCGTCTTTCTAAGTCCTTCTTATTTCTTTTGGCCTTCAGTGCGCACCACTTTTGGCAAGCTGTGCTGCATGTGCCTGCACTTGATAGCATATGGGTAAGATATTTCTCTTTTTTTGTTTTAGTTTTTTTTTCAGTGACCGTACCATGTGCCACATATCTTCCCCTGCAAGTTTCCTTTCTTCCTTGACATTTTCCCCTGCTTTTGCAACATCTGGGAGCTTAATTTTGGCATGTTTTGGTCTTTTGTAATGCACCTCATTTCCTCCCCGGCCATTTCTTGAAGACACTACAACTGCCAATTTTCTGGGTTTTGGGGCTTTTTTTCAATTGCATTTCATTTGATCCTATCTCCTTTCCAGAGTGTTTGTTAGCCTTTCTTTTGGGGTTCGCAAGATTCCGTTTCCCTTCCCGAAAGGAAATTTCATTTCCTTTCGGGAAGGGAAACGGAATCTTGCGATTTCAATGGGGACCATGAGAGGAATCCTTGGTGCATGTCCCTGCACGTGATGACATGCCATGCCTTTTGATGGCTTTGACTTTGGGAAAGATTTTTTTCTTTTTTTTTTCCAATTTTTTTAGGCATCCATGTCATGTCTTTTCTAGCTTCCCCTGCAAGGTTTGTCTTGCTCCTTGACTTTTTCCCCATCTTTTGCAACATCTGGGAGCTTCGTTTTGGCATGTTTTGGTCCTTTGCACTGCTCTGATAGCATCCCGGTCCATTTTCCTCTTGTCACTAAATGGCCCAAATTTCCCAATTTTCTTTTTTTTCTCCTCCAGTTGCAATTCCTTTGATGGGATCTCCATTCCAGCGTCTTTCTAAGTCCTTCTTATTTCTTTTGGCCTTCAGTGCGCACCACTTTTGGCAAGCTGTGCTGCATGTGCCTGCACTTGATAGCATATGGGTAAGATATTTCTCTTTTTTTGTTTTAGTTTTTTTTTCAGTGACCGTACCATGTGCCACATATCTTCCCCTGCAAGTTTCCTTTCTTCCTTGACATTTTCCCCTGCTTTTGCAACATCTGGGAGCTTAATTTTGGCATGTTTTGGTCTTTTGCAATGCAACTCATTTCCTCCCTGGCCATTTCTTGAAGACACTACAACTGCCAATTTTCTGGGTTTTGGGGCTTTTTTTCAATTGCATTTCATTTGATCCTATCTCCTTTCCAGAGTGTTTGTTAGCCTTTCTTTTGGGGTTCGCAAGATTCCGTTTCCCTTCCCGAAAGGAAATTTCATTTCCTTTCGGGAAGGGAAACGGAATCTTGCGATTTCAATGGGGACCATGAGAGGAATCCTTGGTGCATGTCCCTGCACGTGATGACATGCCATGCCTTTTGATGGCTTTGACTTTGGGAAAGATTTTTTTCTTTTTTTTTTCCAATTTTTTTAGGCATCCATGTCATGTCTTTTCTAGCTTCCCCTGCAAGTTTTGTCTTGCTCCTTGACTTTTTCCCCATCTTTTGCAACATCTGGGAGCTTAGTTTTGGCATGTTTTGGTCCTTTGCACTGCTCTGATAGCATCCCGGTCCATTTTCCTCTTGTCACTAAATGGCCCAAATTTCCCAATTTTCTTTTTTTTCTCCTCCAGTTGCAATTCCTTTGATGGGATCTCCATTCCAGCGTCTTTCTAAGTCCTTCTTATTTCTTTTGGCCTTCAGTGCGCACCACTTTTGGCAAGCTGTGCTGCATGTGCCTGCACTTGATAGCATATGGGTAAGATATTTCTCTTTTTTTGTTTTAGTTTTTTTTTCAGTGACCGTACCATGTGCCACATATCTTCCCCTGCAAGTTTCCTTTCTTCCTTGACATTTTCCCCTGCTTTTGCAACATCTGGGAGCTTAATTTTGGCATGTTTTGGTCTTTTGCAATGCAACTCATTTCCTCCCCGGCCATTTCTTGAAGACACTACAACTGCCAATTTTCTGGGTTTTGGGGCTTTTTTTCAATTGCATTTCATTTGATCCTAGCTCCTTTCCAGAGTGTTTGTTAGCCTTTCTTTTGGGGTTCGCAAGATTCCGTTTCCCTTCCCGAAAGGAAATTTCATTTCCTTTCGGGAAGGGAAACGGAATCTTGCGATTTCAATGGGGACCATGAGAGAAATCCTTGGTGCATGTCCCTGCACGTGATGACATGCCATGCCTTTTGATGGCTTTGACTTTGGGAAAGATTTTTTTCTTTTTTTTTTCCAATTTTTTTAGGCATCCATGTCATGTCTTTTCTAGCTTCCCCTGCAAGTTTTGTCTTGCTCCTTGACTTTTTCCCCATCTTTTGCAACATCTGGGAGCTTAGTTTTGGCATGTTTTGGTCCTTTGCACTGCTCTGATAGCATCCCGGTCCATTTTCCTCTTGTCACTAAATGGCCCAAATTTCCCAATTTTCTTTTTTTTCTCCTCCAGTTGCAATTCCTTTGATGGGATCTCCATTCCAGCGTCTTTCTAAGTCCTTCTTATTTCTTTTGGCCTTCAGTGCGCACCACTTTTGGCAAGCTGTGCTGCATGTGCCTGCACTTGATAGCATATGGGTAAGATATTTCTCTTTTTTTGTTTTTGTTTTTTTTCAGTGACCCTACCATGTGCCACATATCTTCCCCTGCAAGTTTTCTTTCTTCCTTGACATTTTCCCCTGCTTTTGCAACATCTGGGAGCTTAATTTTGGCATGTTTTGGTCTTTTGCAATGCAACTCATTTCCTCCCCGGCCATTTCTTGAAGACACTACAACTGCCAATTTTCTGGGTTTTGGGGCTTTTTTTCAATTGCATTTCATTTGATCCTATCTCCTTTCCAGAGTGTTTGTTAGCCTTTCTTTTGGGGTTCGCAAGATTCCGTTTCCCTTCCCGAAAGGAAATTTCATTTCCTTTCGGGAAGGGAAACGGAATCTTGCGATTTCAATGGGGACCATGAGAGAAATCCTTGGTGCATGTCCCTGCACGTGATGACATGCCATGCCTTTTGATGGCTTTGACTTTGGGAAAGATTTTTTTCTTTTTTTTTTCCAATTTTTTTAGGCATCCATGTCATGTCTTTTCTAGCTTCCCCTGCAAGTTTTGTCTTGCTCCTTGACTTTTTCCCCATCTTTTGCAACATCTGGGAGCTTCGTTTTGGCATGTTTTGGTCCTTTGCACTGCTCTGATAGCATCCCGGTCCATTTTCCTCTTGTCACTAAATGGCCCAAATTTCCCAATTTTCTTTTTTTTCTCCTCCAGTTGCAATTCCTTTGATGGGATCTCCATTCCAGCGTCTTTCTAAGTCCTTCTTATTTCTTTTGGCCTTCAGTGCGCACCACTTTTGGCAAGCTGTGCTGCATGTGCCTGCACTTGATAGCATATGGGTAAGATATTTCTCTTTTTTTGTTTTAGTTTTTTTTTCAGTGACCGTACCATGTGCCACATATCTTCCCCTGCAAGTTTCCTTTCTTCCTTGACATTTTCCCCTGCTTTTGCAACATCTGGGAGCTTAATTTTGGCATGTTTTGGTCTTTTGCAATGCAACTCATTTCCTCCCCGGCCATTTCTTGAAGACACTACAACTGCCAATTTTCTGGGTTTTGGGGCTTTTTTTCAATTGCATTTCATTTGATCCTATCTCCTTTCCAGAGTGTTTGTTAGCCTTTCTTTTGGGGTTCGCAAGATTCCGTTTCCCTTCCCGAAAGGAAATTTCATTTCCTTTCGGGAAGGGAAACGGAATCTTGTGATTTCAATGGGGACCATGAGAGGAATCCTTGGTGCATGTCCCTGCACGTGATGACATGCCATGCCTTTTGATGGCTTTGACTTTGGGAAAGATTTTTTTCTTTTTTTTTTCCAATTTTTTTAGGCATCCATGTCATGTCTTTTCTAGCTTCCCCTGCAAGGTTTGTCTTGCTCCTTGACTTTTTCCCCATCTTTTGCAACATCTGGGAGCTTCGTTTTGGCATGTTTTGGTCCTTTGCACTGCTCTGATAGCATCCCGGTCCATTTTCCTCTTGTCACTAAATGGCCCAAATTTCCCAATTTTCTTTTTTTTCTCCTCCAGTTGCAATTCCTTTGATGGGATCTCCATTCCAGCGTCTTTCTAAGTCCTTCTTATTTCTTTTGGCCTTCAGTGCGCACCACTTTTGGCAAGCTGTGCTGCATGTGCCTGCACTTGATAGCATATGGGTAAGATATTTCTCTTTTTTTGTTTTAGTTTTTTTTTCAGTGACCGTACCATGTGCCACATATCTTCCCCTGCAAGTTTCCTTTCTTCCTTGACATTTTCCCCTGCTTTTGCAACATCTGGGAGCTTAATTTTGGCATGTTTTGGTCTTTTGCAATGCAACTCATTTCCTCCCCGGCCATTTCTTGAAGACACTACAACTGCCAATTTTCTGGGTTTTGGGGCTTTTTTTCAATTGCATTTCATTTGATCCTATCTCCTTTCCAGAGTGTTTGTTAGCCTTTCTTTTGGGGTTCGCAAGATTCCGTTTCCCTTCCCGAAAGGAAATTTCATTTCCTTTTGGGAAGGGAAACGGAATCTTGCGATTTCAATGGGGACCATGAGAGGAATCCTTGGTGCATGTCCCTGCACGTGATGACATGCCATGCCTTTTGATGGCTTTGACTTTGGGAAAGATTTTTTTCTTTTTTTTTTCCAATTTTTTTAGGCATCCATGTCATGTCTTTTCTAGCTTCCCCTGCAAGTTTTGTCTTGCTCCTTGACTTTTTCCCCATCTTTTGCAACATCTGGGAGCTTCGTTTTGGCATGTTTTGGTCCTTTGCACTGCTCTGATAGCATCCCGGTCCATTTTCCTCTTGTCACTAAATGGCCCAAATTTCCCAATTTTCTTTTTTTTCTCCTCCAGTTGCAATTCCTTTGATGGGATCTCCATTCCAGCGTCTTTCTAAGTCCTTCTTATTTCTTTTGGCCTTCAGTGCGCACCACTTTTGGCAAGCTGTGCTGCATGTGCCTGCACTTGATAGCATATGGGTAAGATATTTCTCTTTTTTTGTTTTAGTTTTTTTTTCAGTGACCGTACCATGTGCCACATATCTTCCCCTGCAAGTTTCCTTTCTTCCTTGACATTTTCCCCTGCTTTTGCAACATCTGGGAGCTTAATTTTGGCATGTTTTGGTCTTTTGCAATGCAACTCATTTCCTCCCCGGCCATTTCTTGAAGACACTACAACTGCCAATTTTCTGGGTTTTGGGGCTTTTTTTCAATTGCATTTCATTTGATCCTATCTCCTTTCCAGAGTGTTTGTTAGCCTTTCTTTTGGGGTTCGCAAGATTCCGTTTCCCTTCCCGAAAGGAAATTTCATTTCCTTTCGGGAAGGGAAACGGAATCTTGCGATTTCAATGGGGACCATGAGAGGAATCCTTGGTGCATGTCCCTGCACGTGATGACATGCCATGCCTTTTGATGGCTTTGACTTTGGGAAAGATTTTTTTCTTTTTTTTTTCCAATTTTTTTAGGCATCCATGTCATGTCTTTTCTAGCTTCCCCTGCAAGTTTTGTCTTGCTCCTTGACTTTTTCCCCATCTTTTGCAACATCTGGGAGCTTCGTTTTGGCATGTTTTGCTCCTTTGCACTGCTCTGATAGCATCCCGGTCCATTTTCCTCTTGTCACTAAATGGCCCAAATTTCCCAATTTTCTTTTTTTTCTCCTCCAGTTGCAATTCCTTTGATGGGATCTCCATTCCAGCGTCTTTCTAAGTCCTTCTTATTTCTTTTGGCCTTCAGTGCGCACCACTTTTGGCAAGCTGTGCTGCATGTGCCTGCACTTGATAGCATATGGGTAAGATATTTCTCTTTTTTTGTTTTAGTTTTTTTTTCAGTGACCGTACCATGTGCCACATATCTTCCCCTGCAAGTTTCCTTTCTTCCTTGACATTTTCCCCTGCTTTTGCAACATCTGGGAGCTTAATTTTGGCATGTTTTGGTCTTTTGCAATGCAACTCATTTCCTCCCCGGCCATTTCTTGAAGACACTACAACTGCCAATTTTCTGGGTTTTGGGGCTTTTTTTCAATTGCATTTCATTTGATCCTATCTCCTTTCCAGAGTGTTTGTTAGCCTTTCTTTTGGGGTTCGCAAGATTCCGTTTCCCTTCCCGAAAGGAAATTTCATTTCCTTTCGGGAAGGGAAACGGAATCTTGCGATTTCAATGGGGACCATGAGAGGAATCCTTGGTGCATGTCCCTGCACGTGATGACATGCCATGCCTTTTGATGGCTTTGACTTTGGGAAAGATTTTTTTCTTTTTTTTTTCCAATTTTTTTAGGCATCCATGTCATGTCTTTTCTAGCTTCCCCTGCAAGTTTTGTCTTGCTCCTTGACTTTTTCCCCATCTTTTGCAACATCTGGGAGCTTAGTTTTGGCATGTTTTGCTCCTTTGCACTGCTCTGATAGCATCCCGGTCCATTTTCCTCTTGTCACTAAATGGCCCAAATTTCCCAATTTTCTTTTTTTTCTCCTCCAGTTGCAATTCCTTTGATGGGATCTCCATTCCAGCGTCTTTCTAAGTCCTTCTTATTTCTTTTGGCCTTCAGTGCGCACCACTTTTGGCAAGCTGTGCTGCATGTGCCTGCACTTGATAGCATATGGGTAAGATATTTCTCTTTTTTTGTTTTAGTTTTTTTTTCAGTGACCGTACCATGTGCCACATATCTTCCCCTGCAAGTTTCCTTTCTTCCTTGACATTTTCCCCTGCTTTTGCAACATCTGGGAGCTTAATTTTGGCATGTTTTGGTCTTTTGCAATGCAACTCATTTCCTCCCCGGCCATTTCTTGAAGACACTACAACTGCCAATTTTCTGGGTTTTGGGGCTTTTTTTCAATTGCATTTCATTTGATCCTATCTCCTTTCCAGAGTGTTTGTTAGCCTTTCTTTTGGGGTTCGCAAGATTCCGTTTCCCTTCCCGAAAGGAAATTTCATTTCCTTTCGGGAAGGGAAACGGAATCTTGCGATTTCAATGGGGACCATGAGAGGAATCCTTGGTGCATGTCCCTGCACGTGATGACATGCCATGCCTTTTGATGGCTTTGACTTTGGGAAAGATTTTTTTCTTTTTTTTTTCCAATTTTTTTAGGCATCCATGTCATGTCTTTTCTAGCTTCCCCTGCAAGGTTTGTCTTGCTCCTTGACTTTTTCCCCATCTTTTGCAACATCTGGGAGCTTAGTTTTGGCATGTTTTGGTCCTTTGCACTGCTCTGATAGCATCCCGGTCCATTTTCCTCTTGTCACTAAATGGCCCAAATTTCCCAATTTTCTTTTTTTTCTCCTCCAGTTGCAATTCCTTTGATGGGATCTCCATTCCAGCGTCTTTCTAAGTCCTTCTTATTTCTTTTGGCCTTCAGTGCGCACCACTTTTGGCAAGCTGTGCTGCATGTGCCTGCACTTGATAGCATATGGGTAAGATATTTCTCTTTTTTTGTTTTAGTTTTTTTTTCAGTGACCGTACCATGTGCCACATATCTTCCCCTGCAAGTTTCCTTTCTTCCTTGACATTTTCCCCTGCTTTTGCAACATCTGGGAGCTTAATTTTGGCATGTTTTGGTCTTTTGCAATGCAACTCATTTCCTCCCCGGCCATTTCTTGAAGACACTACAACTGCCAATTTTCTGGGTTTTGGGGCTTTTTTTCAATTGCATTTCATTTGATCCTATCTCCTTTCCAGAGTGTTTGTTAGCCTTTCTTTTGGGGTTCGCAAGATTCCGTTTCCCTTCCCGAAAGGAAATTTCATTTCCTTTCGGGAAGGGAAACGGAATCTTGCGATTTCAATGGGGACCATGAGAGGAATCCTTGGTGCATGTCCCTGCACGTGATGACATGCCATGCCTTTTGATGGCTTTGACTTTGGGAAAGATTTTTTTCTTTTTTTTTTCCAATTTTTTTAGGCATCCATGTCATGTCTTTTCTAGCTTCCCCTGCAAGTTTTGTCTTGCTCCTTGACTTTTTCCCCATCTTTTGCAACATCTGGGAGCTTCGTTTTGGCATGTTTTGGTCCTTTGCACTGCTCTGATAGCATCCCGGTCCATTTTCCTCTTGTCACTAAATGGCCCAAATTTCCCAATTTTCTTTTTTTTCTCCTCCAGTTGCAATTCCTTTGATGGGATCTCCATTCCAGCGTCTTTCTAAGTCCTTCTTATTTCTTTTGGCCTTCAGTGCGCACCACTTTTGGCAAGCTGTGCTGCATGTGCCTGCACTTGATAGCATATGGGTAAGATATTTCTCTTTTTTTGTTTTAGTTTTTTTTTCAGTGACCGTACCATGTGCCACATATCTTCCCCTGCAAGTTTCCTTTCTTCCTTGACATTTTCCCCTGCTTTTGCAACATCTGGGAGCTTAATTTTGGCATGTTTTGGTCTTTTGTAATGCACCTCATTTCCTCCCCGGCCATTTCTTGAAGACACTACAACTGCCAATTTTCTGGGTTTTGGGGCTTTTTTTCAATTGCATTTCATTTGATCCTATCTCCTTTCCAGAGTGTTTGTTAGCCTTTCTTTTGGGGTTCGCAAGATTCCGTTTCCCTTCCCGAAAGGAAATTTCATTTCCTTTCGGGAAGGGAAACGGAATCTTGCGATTTCAATGGGGACCATGAGAGGAATCCTTGGTGCATGTCCCTGCACGTGATGACATGCCATGCCTTTTGATGGCTTTGACTTTGGGAAAGATTTTTTTCTTTTTTTTTTCCAATTTTTTTAGGCATCCGTGTCATGTCTTTTCTAGCTTCCCCTGCAAGGTTTGTCTTGCTCCTTGACTTTTTCCCCATCTTTTGCAACATCTGGGAGCTTAGTTTTGGCATGTTTTGGTCCTTTGCACTGCTCTGATAGCATCCCGGTCCATTTTCCTCTTGTCACTAAATGGCCCAAATTTCCCAATTTTCTTTTTTTTCTCCTCCAGTTGCAATTCCTTTGATGGGATCTCCATTCCAGCGTCTTTCTAAGTCCTTCTTATTTCTTTTGGCCTTCAGTGCGCACCACTTTTGGCAAGCTGTGCTGCATGTGCCTGCACTTGATAGCATATGGGTAAGATATTTCTCTTTTTTTGTTTTAGTTTTTTTTTCAGTGACCGTACCATGTGCCACATATCTTCCCCTGCAAGTTTCCTTTCTTCCTTGACATTTTCCCCTGCTTTTGCAACATCTGGGAGCTTAATTTTGGCATGTTTTGGTCTTTTGCAATGCAACTCATTTCCTCCCTGGCCATTTCTTGAAGACACTACAACTGCCAATTTTCTGGGTTTTGGGGCTTTTTTTCAATTGCATTTCATTTGATCCTATCTCCTTTCCAGAGTGTTTGTTAGCCTTTCTTTTGGGGTTCGCAAGATT
Organism: Molothrus aeneus; assembly: GCF_037042795.1. Lineage (NCBI taxonomy): Eukaryota > Metazoa > Chordata > Aves > Passeriformes > Icteridae > Molothrus > Molothrus aeneus. The sequence goes on along the minus strand of NW_027099176.1, from coordinate 785,007 downwards.
CCGTTTCCCTTCCCGAAAGGAAATTTCATTTCCTTTCGGGAAGGGAAACGGAATCTTGCGATTTCAATGGGGACCATGAGAGGAATCCTTGGTGCATGTCCCTGCACGTGATGACATGCCATGCCTTTTGATGGCTTTGACTTTGGGAAAGATTTTTTTCTTTTTTTTTTCCAATTTTTTTAGGCATCCATGTCATGTCTTTTCTAGCTTCCCCTGCAAGTTTTGTCTTGCTCCTTGACTTTTTCCCCATCTTTTGCAACATCTGGGAGCTTAGTTTTGGCATGTTTTGGTCCTTTGCACTGCTCTGATAGCATCCCGGTCCATTTTCCTCTTGTCACTAAATGGCCCAAATTTCCCAATTTTCTTTTTTTTCTCCTCCAGTTGCAATTCCTTTGATGGGATCTCCATTCCAGCGTCTTTCTAAGTCCTTCTTATTTCTTTTGGCCTTCAGTGCGCACCACTTTTGGCAAGCTGTGCTGCATGTGCCTGCACTTGATAGCATATGGGTAAGATATTTCTCTTTTTTTGTTTTAGTTTTTTTTTCAGTGACCGTACCATGTGCCACATATCTTCCCCTGCAAGTTTCCTTTCTTCCTTGACATTTTCCCCTGCTTTTGCAACATCTGGGAGCTTAATTTTGGCATGTTTTGGTCTTTTGCAATGCAACTCATTTCCTCCCCGGCCATTTCTTGAAGACACTACAACTGCCAATTTTCTGGGTTTTGGGGCTTTTTTTCAATTGCATTTCATTTGATCCTATCTCCTTTCCAGAGTGTTTGTTAGCCTTTCTTTTGGGGTTCGCAAGATTCCGTTTCCCTTCCCGAAAGGAAATTTCATTTCCTTTCGGGAAGGGAAACGGAATCTTGCGATTTCAATGGGGACCATGAGAGGAATCCTTGGTGCATGTCCCTGCACGTGATGACATGCCATGCCTTTTGATGGCTTTGACTTTGGGAAAGATTTTTTTCTATTTTTTTTCCAATTTTTTTAGGCATCCATGTCATGTCTTTTCTAGCTTCCCCTGCAAGTTTTGTCTTGCTCCTTGACTTTTTCCCCATCTTTTGCAACATCTGGGAGCTTCGTTTTGGCATGTTTTGGTCCTTTGCACTGCTCTGATAGCATCCCGGTCCATTTTCCTCTTGTCACTAAATGGCCCAAATTTCCCAATTTTCTTTTTTTTCTCCTCCAGTTGCAATTCCTTTGATGGGATCTCCATTCCAGCGTCTTTCTAAGTCCTTCTTATTTCTTTTGGCCTTCAGTGCGCACCACTTTTGGCAAGCTGTGCTGCATGTGCCTGCACTTGATAGCATATGGGTAAGATATTTCTCTTTTTTTGTTTTAGTTTTTTTTTCAGTGACCGTACCATGTGCCACATATCTTCCCCTGCAAGTTTCCTTTCTTCCTTGACATTTTCCCCTGCTTTTGCAACATCTGGGAGCTTAATTTTGGCATGTTTTGGTCTTTTGTAATGCAACTCATTTCCTCCCCGGCCATTTCTTGAAGACACTACAACTGCCAATTTTCTGGGTTTTGGGGCTTTTTTTCAATTGCATTTCATTTGATCCTATCTCCTTTCCAGAGTGTTTGTTAGCCTTTCTTTTGGGGTTCGCAAGATTCCGTTTCCCTTCCCGAAAGGAAATTTCATTTCCTTTCGGGAAGGGAAACGGAATCTTGCGATTTCAATGGGGACCATGAGAGGAATCCTTGGTGCATGTCCCTGCACGTGATGACATGCCATGCCTTTTGATGGCTTTGACTTTGGGAAAGATTTTTTTCTTTTTTTTTTCCAATTTTTTTAGGCATCCATGTCATGTCTTTTCTAGCTTCCCCTGCAAGTTTTGTCTTGCTCCTTGACTTTTTCCCCATCTTTTGCAACATCTGGGAGCTTAGTTTTGGCATGTTTTGGTCCTTTGCACTGCTCTGATAGCATCCCGGTCCATTTTCCTCTTGTCACTAAATGGCCCAAATTTCCCAATTTTCTTTTTTTTCTCCTCCAGTTGCAATTCCTTTGATGGGATCTCCATTCCAGCGTCTTTCTAAGTCCTTCTTATTTCTTTTGGCCTTCAGTGCGCACCACTTTTGGCAAGCTGTGCTGCATGTGCCTGCACTTGATAGCATATGGGTAAGATATTTCTCTTTTTTTGTTTTTGTTTTTTTTCAGTGACCCTACCATGTGCCACATATCTTCCCCTGCAAGTTTTCTTTCTTCCTTGACATTTTCCCCTGCTTTTGCAACATCTGGGAGCTTAATTTTGGCATGTTTTGGTCTTTTGCAATGCAACTCATTTCCTCCCCGGCCATTTCTTGAAGACACTACAACTGCCAATTTTCTGGGTTTTGGGGCTTTTTTTCAATTGCAGTTCATTTGATCCTATCTCCTTTCCAGAGTGTTTGTTAGCCTTTCTTTTGGGGTTCGCAAGATTCCGTTTCCCTTCCCGAAAGGAAATTTCATTTCCTTTCGGGAAGGGAAACGGAATCTTGCGATTTCAATGGGGACCATGAGAGGAATCCTTGGTGCATGTCCCTGCACATGATGACATGCCATGCCTTTTGATGGCTTTGACTTTGGGAAAGATTTTTTTCTTTTTTTTTCCAATTTTTTTAGGCATCCATGTCATGTCTTTTCTAGCTTCCCCTGCAAGGTTTGTCTTGCTCCTTGACTTTTTCCCCATCTTTTGCAACATCTGGGAGCTTCGTTTTGGCATGTTTTGGTCCTTTGCACTGCTCTGATAGCATCCCGGTCCATTTTCCTCTTGTCACTAAATGGCCCAAATTTCCCAATTTTCTTTTTTTTCTCCTCCAGTTGCAATTCCTTTGATGGGATCTCCATTCCAGCGTCTTTCTAAGTCCTTCTTATTTCTTTTGGCCTTCAGTGCGCACCACTTTTGGCAAGCTGTGCTGCATGTGCCTGCACTTGATAGCATATGGGTAAGATATTTCTCTTTTTTTGTTTTAGTTTTTTTTCAGTGACCCTACCATGTGCCACATATCTTCCCCTGCAAGTTTCCTTTCTTCCTTGACATTTTCCCCTGCTTTTGCAACATCTGGGAGCTTAATTTTGGCATGTTTTGGTCTTTTGCAATGCAACTCATTTCCTCCCCGGCCATTTCTTGAAGACACTACAACTGCCAATTTTCTGGGTTTTGGGGCTTTTTTTCAATTGCATTTCATTTGATCCTATCTCCTTTCCAGAGTGTTTGTTAGCCTTTCTTTTGGGGTTCGCAAGATTCCGTTTCCCTTCCCGAAAGGAAATTTCATTTCCTTTCGGGAAGGGAAACGGAATCTTGTGATTTCAATGGGGACCATGAGAGGAATCCTTGGTGCATGTCCCTGCACGTGATGACATGCCATGCCTTTTGATGGCTTTGACTTTGGGAAAGATTTTTTTCTTTTTTTTTTCCAATTTTTTTAGGCATCCATGTCATGTCTTTTCTAGCTTCCCCTGCAAGGTTTGTCTTGCTCCTTGACTTTTTCCCCATCTTTTGCAACATCTGGGAGCTTCGTTTTGGCATGTTTTGGTCCTTTGCACTGCTCTGATAGCATCCCGGTCCATTTTCCTCTTGTCACTAAATGGCCCAAATTTCCCAATTTTCTTTTTTTTCTCCTCCAGTTGCAATTCCTTTGATGGGATCTCCATTCCAGCGTCTTTCTAAGTCCTTCTTATTTCTTTTGGCCTTCAGTGCGCACCACTTTTGGCAAGCTGTGCTGCATGTGCCTGCACTTGATAGCATATGGGTAAGATATTTCTCTTTTTTTGTTTTAGTTTTTTTTTCAGTGACCGTACCATGTGCCACATATCTTCCCCTGCAAGTTTCCTTTCTTCCTTGACATTTTCCCCTGCTTTTGCAACATCTGGGAGCTTAATTTTGGCATGTTTTGGTCTTTTGCAATGCAACTCATTTCCTCCCCGGCCATTTCTTGAAGACACTACAACTGCCAATTTTCTGGGTTTTGGGGCTTTTTTTCAATTGCATTTCATTTGATCCTATCTCCTTTCCAGAGTGTTTGTTAGCCTTTCTTTTGGGGTTCGCAAGATTCCGTTTCCCTTCCCGAAAGGAAATTTCATTTCCTTTCGGGAAGGGAAACGGAATCTTGCGATTTCAATGGGGACCATGAGAGGAATCCTTGGTGCATGTCCCTGCACGTGATGACATGCCATGCCTTTTGATGGCTTTGACTTTGGGAAAGATTTTTTTCTTTTTTTTTTCCAATTTTTTTAGGCATCCATGTCATGTCTTTTCTAGCTTCCCCTGCAAGTTTTGTCTTGCTCCTTGACTTTTTCCCCATCTTTTGCAACATCTGGGAGCTTCGTTTTGGCATGTTTTGGTCCTTTGCACTGCTCTGATAGCATCCCGGTCCATTTTCCTCTTGTCACTAAATGGCCCAAATTTCCCAATTTTCTTTTTTTTCTCCTCCAGTTGCAATTCCTTTGATGGGATCTCCATTCCAGCGTCTTTCTAAGTCCTTCTTATTTCTTTTGGCCTTCAGTGCGCACCACTTTTGGCAAGCTGTGCTGCATGTGCCTGCACTTGATAGCATATGGGTAAGATATTTCTCTTTTTTTGTTTTAGTTTTTTTTTCAGTGACCGTACCATGTGCCACATATCTTCCCCTGCAAGTTTCCTTTCTTCCTTGACATTTTCCCCTGCTTTTGCAACATCTGGGAGCTTAATTTTGGCATGTTTTGGTCTTTTGCAATGCAACTCATTTCCTCCCCGGCCATTTCTTGAAGACACTACAACTGCCAATTTTCTGGGTTTTGGGGCTTTTTTTCAATTGCATTTCATTTGATCCTATCTCCTTTCCAGAGTGTTTGTTAGCCTTTCTTTTGGGGTTCGCAAGATTCCGTTTCCCTTCCCGAAAGGAAATTTCATTTCCTTTCGGGAAGGGAAACGGAATCTTGCGATTTCAATGGGGACCATGAGAGGAATCCTTGGTGCATGTCCCTGCACGTGATGACATGCCATGCCTTTTGATGGCTTTGACTTTGGGAAAGATTTTTTTCTTTTTTTTTTCCAATTTTTTTAGGCATCCATGTCATGTCTTTTCTAGCTTCCCCTGCAAGTTTTGTCTTGCTCCTTGACTTTTTCCCCATCTTTTGCAACATCTGGGAGCTTCGTTTTGGCATGTTTTGCTCCTTTGCACTGCTCTGATAGCATCCCGGTCCATTTTCCTCTTGTCACTAAATGGCCCAAATTTCCCAATTTTCTTTTTTTTCTCCTCCAGTTGCAATTCCTTTGATGGGATCTCCATTCCAGCGTCTTTCTAAGTCCTTCTTATTTCTTTTGGCCTTCAGTGCGCACCACTTTTGGCAAGCTGTGCTGCATGTGCCTGCACTTGATAGCATATGGGTAAGATATTTCTCTTTTTTTGTTTTAGTTTTTTTTTCAGTGACCGTACCATGTGCCACATATCTTCCCCTGCAAGTTTCCTTTCTTCCTTGACATTTTCCCCTGCTTTTGCAACATCTGGGAGCTTAATTTTGGCATGTTTTGGTCTTTTGCAATGCAACTCATTTCCTCCCCGGCCATTTCTTGAAGACACTACAACTGCCAATTTTCTGGGTTTTGGGGCTTTTTTTCAATTGCATTTCATTTGATCCTATCTCCTTTCCAGAGTGTTTGTTAGCCTTTCTTTTGGGGTTCGCAAGATTCCGTTTCCCTTCCCGAAAGGAAATTTCATTTCCTTTCGGGAAGGGAAACGGAATCTTGCGATTTCAATGGGGACCATGAGAGGAATCCTTGGTGCATGTCCCTGCACGTGATGACATGCCATGCCTTTTGATGGCTTTGACTTTGGGAAAGATTTTTTTCTTTTTTTTTTCCAATTTTTTTAGGCATCCATGTCATGTCTTTTCTAGCTTCCCCTGCAAGGTTTGTCTTGCTCCTTGACTTTTTCCCCATCTTTTGCAACATCTGGGAGCTTCGTTTTGGCATGTTTTGGTCCTTTGCACTGCTCTGATAGCATCCCGGTCCATTTTCCTCTTGTCACTAAATGGCCCAAATTTCCCAATTTTCTTTTTTTTCTCCTCCAGTTGCAATTCCTTTGATGGGATCTCCATTCCAGCGTCTTTCTAAGTCCTTCTTATTTCTTTTGGCCTTCAGTGCGCACCACTTTTGGCAAGCTGTGCTGCATGTGCCTGCACTTGATAGCATATGGGTAAGATATTTCTCTTTTTTTGTTTTAGTTTTTTTTTCAGTGACCGTACCATGTGCCACATATCTTCCCCTGCAAGTTTCCTTTCTTCCTTGACATTTTCCCCTGCTTTTGCAACATCTGGGAGCTTAATTTTGGCATGTTTTGGTCTTTTGCAATGCAACTCATTTCCTCCCTGGCCATTTCTTGAAGACACTACAACTGCCAATTTTCTGGGTTTTGGGGCTTTTTTTCAATTGCATTTCATTTGATCCTATCTCCTTTCCAGAGTGTTTGTTAGCCTTTCTTTTGGGGTTCGCAAGATTCCGTTTCCCTTCCCGAAAGGAAATTTCATTTCCTTTCGGGAAGGGAAACGGAATCTTGCGATTTCAATGGGGACCATGAGAGGAATCCTTGGTGCATGTCCCTGCACGTGATGACATGCCATGCCTTTTGATGGCTTTGACTTTGGGAAAGATTTTTTTCTTTTTTTTTTCCAATTTTTTTAGGCATCCATGTCATGTCTTTTCTAGCTTCCCCTGCAAGTTTTGTCTTGCTCCTTGACTTTTTCCCCATCTTTTGCAACATCTGGGAGCTTAGTTTTGGCATGTTTTGGTCCTTTGCACTGCTCTGATAGCATCCCGGTCCATTTTCCTCTTGTCACTAAATGGCCCAAATTTCCCAATTTTCTTTTTTTTCTCCTCCAGTTGCAATTCCTTTGATGGGATCTCCATTCCAGCGTCTTTCTAAGTCCTTCTTATTTCTTTTGGCCTTCAGTGCGCACCACTTTTGGCAAGCTGTGCTGCATGTGCCTGCACTTGATAGCATATGGGTAAGATATTTCTCTTTTTTTGTTTTAGTTTTTTTTTCAGTGACCGTACCATGTGCCACATATCTTCCCCTGCAAGTTTCCTTTCTTCCTTGACATTTTCCCCTGCTTTTGCAACATCTGGGAGCTTAATTTTGGCATGTTTTGGTCTTTTGTAATGCAACTCATTTCCTCCCCGGCCATTTCTTGAAGACACTACAACTGCCAATTTTCTGGGTTTTGGGGCTTTTTTTCAATTGCATTTCATTTGATCCTATCTCCTTTCCAGAGTGTTTGTTAGCCTTTCTTTTGGGGTTCACAAGATTCCGTTTCCCTTCCCGAAAGGAAATTTCATTTCCTTTCGGGAAGGGAAACGGAATCTTGCGATTTCAATGGGGACCATGAGAGGAATCCTTGGTGCATGTCCCTGCACGTGATGACATGCCATGCCTTTTGATGGCTTTGACTTTGGGAAAGATTTTTTTCTTTTTTTTTTCCAATTTTTTTAGGCATCCGTGTCAGGTCTTTTCTAGCTTCCCCTGCAAGCTTTGTCTTGCTCCTTGACTTTTTCCCCATCTTTTGCAACATCTGGGAGCTTAGTTTTGGCATGTTTTGGTCCTTTGCACTGCTCTGATAGCATCCCGGTCCATCTTCCTCTTGTCACTAAATGGCCCAAATTTCCCAATTTTCTTTTTTTTCTCCTCCAGTTGCAATTCCTTTGATGGGATCTCCATTCCAGCGTCTTTCTAAGTCCTTCTTATTTCTTTTGGCCTTCAGTGCGCACCACTTTTGGCAAGCTGTGCTGCATGTGCCTGCACTTGATAGCATATGGGTAAGATATTTCTCTTTTTTTGTTTTAGTTTTTTTTTCAGTGACCGTACCATGTGCCACATATCTTCCCCTGCAAGTTTCCTTTCTTCCTTGACATTTTCCCCTGCTTTTGCAACATCTGGGAGCTTAATTTTGGCATGTTTTGGTCTTTTGCAATGCAACTCATTTCCTCCCCGGCCATTTCTTGAAGACACTACAACTGCCAATTTTCTGGGTTTTGGGGCTTTTTTTCAATTGCATTTCATTTGATCCTATCTCCTTTCCAGAGTGTTTGTTAGCCTTTCTTTTGGGGTTCGCAAGATTCCGTTTCCCTTCCCGAAAGGAAATTTCATTTCCTTTCGGGAAGGGAAACGGAATCTTGCGATTTCAATGGGGACCATGAGAGGAATCCTTGGTGCATGTCCCTGCACGTGATGACATGCCATGCCTTTTGATGGCTTTGACTTTGGGAAAGATTTTTTTCTTTTTTTTTTCCAATTTTTTTAGGCATCCATGTCATGTCTTTTCTAGCTTCCCCTGCAAGTTTTGTCTTGCTCCTTGACTTTTTCCCCATCTTTTGCAACATCTGGGAGCTTCGTTTTGGCATGTTTTGGTCCTTTGCACTGCTCTGATAGCATCCCGGTCCATTTTCCTCTTGTCACTAAATGGCCCAAATTTCCCAATTTTCTTTTTTTTCTCCTCCAGTTGCAATTCCTTTGATGGGATCTCCATTCCAGCGTCTTTCTAAGTCCTTCTTATTTCTTTTGGCCTTCAGTGCGCACCACTTTTGGCAAGCTGTGCTGCATGTGCCTGCACTTGATAGCATATGGGTAAGATATTTCTCTTTTTTTGTTTTAGTTTTTTTTTCAGTGACCGTACCATGTGCCACATATCTTCCCCTGCAAGTTTCCTTTCTTCCTTGACATTTTCCCCTGCTTTTGCAACATCTGGGAGCTTAATTTTGGCATGTTTTGGTCTTTTGCAATGCAACTCATTTCCTCCCCGGCCATTTCTTGAAGACACTACAACTGCCAATTTTCTGGGTTTTGGGGCTTTTTTTCAATTGCATTTCATTTGATCCTATCTCCTTTCCAGAGTGTTTGTTAGCCTTTCTTTTGGGGTTCGCAAGATTCCGTTTCCCTTCCCGAAAGGAAATTTCATTTCCTTTCGGGAAGGGAAACGGAATCTTGCGATTTCAATGGGGACCATGAGAGGAATCCTTGGTGCATGTCCCTGCACGTGATGACATGCCATGCCTTTTGATGGCTTTGACTTTGGGAAAGATTTTTTTCTTTTTTTTTTCCAATTTTTTTAGGCATCCATGTCATGTCTTTTCTAGCTTCCCCTGCAAGTTTTGTCTTGCTCCTTGACTTTTTCCCCATCTTTTGCAACATCTGGGAGCTTCGTTTTGGCATGTTTTGGTCCTTTGCGCTGCTCTGATAGCATCCCGGTCCATTTTCCTCTTGTCACTAAATGGCCCAAATTTCCCAATTTTCTTTTTTTTCTCCTCCAGTTGCAATTCCTTTGATGGGATCTCCATTCCAGCGTCTTTCTAAGTCCTTCTTATTTCTTTTGGCCTTCAGTGCGCACCACTTTTGGCAAGCTGTGCTGCATGTGCCTGCACTTGATAGCATATGGGTAAGATATTTCTCTTTTTTTGTTTTAGTTTTTTTTTCAGTGACCGTACCATGTGCCACATATCTTCCCCTGCAAGTTTCCTTTCTTCCTTGACATTTTCCCCTGCTTTTGCAACATCTGGGAGCTTAATTTTGGCATGTTTTGGTCTTTTGCAATGCAACTCATTTCCTCCCCGGCCATTTCTTGAAGACACTACAACTGCCAATTTTCTGGGTTTTGGGGCTTTTTTTCAATTGCATTTCATTTGATCCTATCTCCTTTCCAGAGTGTTTGTTAGCCTTTCTTTTGGGGTTCGCAAGATTCCGTTTCCCTTCCCGAAAGGAAATTTCATTTCCTTTCGGGAAGGGAAACGGAATCTTGCGATTTCAATGGGGACCATGAGAGGAATCCTTGGTGCATGTCCCTGCACGTGATGACATGCCATGCCTTTTGATGGCTTTGACTTTGGGAAAGATTTTTTTCTTTTTTTTTTCCAATTTTTTTAGGCATCCATGTCATGTCTTTTCTAGCTTCCCCTGCAAGTTTTGTCTTGCTCCTTGACTTTTTCCCCATCTTTTGCAACATCTGGGAGCTTCGTTTTGGCATGTTTTGGTCCTTTGCACTGCTCTGATAGCATCCCGGTCCATTTTCCTCTTGTCACTAAATGGCCCAAATTTCCCAATTTTCTTTTTTTTCTCCTCCAGTTGCAATTCCTTTGATGGGATCTCCATTCCAGCGTCTTTCTAAGTCCTTCTTATTTCTTTTGGCCTTCAGTGCGCACCACTTTTGGCAAGCTGTGCTGCATGTGCCTGCACTTGATAGCATATGGGTAAGATATTTCTCTTTTTTTGTTTTAGTTTTTTTTTCAGTGACCGTACCATGTGCCACATATCTTCCCCTGCAAGTTTCCTTTCTTCCTTGACATTTTCCCCTGCTTTTGCAACATCTGGGAGCTTAATTTTGGCATGTTTTGGTCTTTTGCAATGCAACTCATTTCCTCCCCGGCCATTTCTTGAAGACACTACAACTGCCAATTTTCTGGGTTTTGGGGCTTTTTTTCAATTGCATTTCATTTGATCCTATCTCCTTTCCAGAGTGTTTGTTAGCCTTTCTTTTGGGGTTCGCAAGATTCCGTTTCCCTTCCCGAAAGGAAATTTCATTTCCTTTCGGGAAGGGAAACGGAATCTTGCGATTTCAATGGGGACCATGAGAGGAATCCTTGGTGCATGTCCCTGCACGTGATGACATGCCATGCCTTTTGATGGCTTTGACTTTGGGAAAGATTTTTTTCTTTTTTTTTTCCAATTTTTTTAGGCATCCATGTCATGTCTTTTCTAGCTTCCCCTGCAAGTTTTGTCTTGCTCCTTGACTTTTTCCCCATCTTTTGCAACATCTGGGAGCTTCGTTTTGGCATGTTTTGGTCCTTTGCACTGCTCTGATAGCATCCCGGTCCATTTTCCTCTTGTCACTAAATGGCCCAAATTTCCCAATTTTCTTTTTTTTCTCCTCCAGTTGCAATTCCTTTGATGGGATCTCCATTCCAGCGTCTTTCTAAGTCCTTCTTATTTCTTTTGGCCTTCAGTGCGCACCACTTTTGGCAAGCTGTGCTGCATGTGCCTGCACTTGATAGCATATGGGTAAGATATTTCTCTTTTTTTGTTTTAGTTTTTTTTTCAGTGACCGTACCATGTGCCACATATCTTCCCCTGCAAGTTTCCTTTCTTCCTTGACATTTTCCCCTGCTTTTGCAACATCTGGGAGCTTAATTTTGGCATGTTTTGGTCTTTTGCAATGCAACTCATTTCCTCCCCGGCCATTTCTTGAAGACACTACAACTGCCAATTTTCTGGGTTTTGGGGCTTTTTTTCAATTGCATTTCATTTGATCCTATCTCCTTTCCAGAGTGTTTGTTAGCCTTTCTTTTGGGGTTCGCAAGATTCCGTTTCCCTTCCCGAAAGGAAATTTCATTTCCTTTCGGGAAGGGAAACGGAATCTTGCGATTTCAGTGGGGACCATGAGAGGAATCCTTGGTGCATGTCCCTGCACGTGATGACATGCCATGCCTTTTGATGGCTTTGACTTTGGGAAAGATTTTTTTCTTTTTTTTTTCCAATTTTTTTAGGCATCCATGTCATGTCTTTTCTAGCTTCCCCTGCAAGGTTTGTCTTGCTCCTTGACTTTTTCCCCATCTTTTGCAACATCTGGGAGCTTAGTTTTGGCATGTTTTGGTCCTTTGCACTGCTCTGATAGCATCCCGGTCCATTTTCCTCTTGTCACTAAATGGCCCAAATTTCCCAATTTTCTTTTTTTTCTCCTCCAGTTGCAATTCCTTTGATGGGATCTCCATTCCAGCGTCTTTCTAAGTCCTTCTTATTTCTTTTGGCCTTCAGTGCGCACCACTTTTGGCAAGCTGTGCTGCATGTGCCTGCACTTGATAGCATATGGGTAAGATATTTCTCTTTTTTTGTTTTAGTTTTTTTTTCAGTGACCGTACCATGTGCCACATATCTTCCCCTGCAAGTTTCCTTTCTTCCTTGACATTTTCCCCTGCTTTTGCAACATCTGGGAGCTTAATTTTGGCATGTTTTGGTCTTTTGCAATGCAACTCATTTCCTCCCCGGCCATTTCTTGAAGACACTACAACTGCCAATTTTCTGGGTTTTGGGGCTTTTTTTCAATTGCATTTCATTTGATCCTATCTCCTTTCCAGAGTGTTTGTTAGCCTTTCTTTTGGGGTTCGCAAGATTCCGTTTCCCTTCCCGAAAGGAAATTTCATTTCCTTTCGGGAAGGAAAACGGAATCTTGCGATTTCAATGGGGACCATGAGAGGAATCCTTGGTGCATGTCCCTGCACGTGATGACATGCCATGCCTTTTGATGGCTTTGACTTTGGGAAAGATTTTTTTCTTTTTTTTTTCCAATTTTTTTAGGCATCCATGTCATGTCTTTTCTAGCTTCCCCTGCAAGTTTTGTCTTGCTCCTTGACTTTTTCCCCATCTTTTGCAACATCTGGGAGCTTAGTTTTGGCATGTTTTGGTCCTTTGCACTGCTCTGATAGCATCCCGGTCCATTTTCCTCTTGTCACTAAATGGCCCAAATTTCCCAATTTTCTTTTTTTTCTCCTCCAGTTGCAATTCCTTTGATGGGATCTCCATTCCAGCGTCTTTCTAAGTCCTTCTTATTTCTTTTGGCCTTCAGTGCGCACCACTTTTGGCAAGCTGTGCTGCATGTGCCTGCACTTGATAGCATATGGGTAAGATATTTCTCTTTTTTTGTTTTAGTTTTTTTTTCAGTGACCGTACCATGTGCCACATATCTTCCCCTGCAAGTTTCCTTTCTTCCTTGACATTTTCCCCTGCTTTTGCAACATCTGGGAGCTTAATTTTGGCATGTTTTGGTCTTTTGTAATGCACCTCATTTCCTCCCCGGCCATTTCTTGAAGACACTACAACTGCCAATTTTCTGGGTTTTGGGGCTTTTTTTCAATTGCATTTCATTTGATCCTATCTCCTTTCCAGAGTGTTTGTTAGCCTTTCTTTTGGGGTTCGCAAGATTCCGTTTCCCTTCCCGAAAGGAAATTTCATTTCCTTTCGGGAAGGGAAACGGAATCTTGCGATTTCAATGGGGACCATGAGAGGAATCCTTGGTGCATGTCCCTGCACGTGATGACATGCCATGCCTTTTGATGGCTTTGACTTTGGGAAAGATTTTTTTCTTTTTTTTTTCCAATTTTTTTAGGCATCCATGTCATGTCTTTTCTAGCTTCCCCTGCAAGGTTTGTCTTGCTCCTTGACTTTTTCCCCATCTTTTGCAACATCTGGGAGCTTCGTTTTGGCATGTTTTGGTCCTTTGCACTGCTCTGATAGCATCCCGGTCCATTTTCCTCTTGTCACTAAATGGCCCAAATTTCCCAATTTTCTTTTTTTTCTCCTCCAGTTGCAATTCCTTTGATGGGATCTCCATTCCAGCGTCTTTCTAAGTCCTTCTTATTTCTTTTGGCCTTCAGTGCGCACCACTTTTGGCAAGCTGTGCTGCATGTGCCTGCACTTGATAGCATATGGGTAAGATATTTCTCTTTTTTTGTTTTAGTTTTTTTTTCAGTGACCGTACCATGTGCCACATATCTTCCCCTGCAAGTTTCCTTTCTTCCTTGACATTTTCCCCTGCTTTTGCAACATCTGGGAGCTTAATTTTGGCATGTTTTGGTCTTTTGCAATGCAACTCATTTCCTCCCCGGCCATTTCTTGAAGACACTACAACTGCCAATTTTCTGGGTTTTGGGGCTTTTTTTCAATTGCATTTCATTTGATCCTATCTCCTTTCCAGAGTGTTTGTTAGCCTTTCTTTTGGGGTTCGCAAGATTCCGTTTCCCTTCCCGAAAGGAAATTTCATTTCCTTTCGGGAAGGGAAACGGAATCTTGCGATTTCAATGGGGACCATGAGAGGAATCCTTGGTGCATGTCCCTGCACGTGATGACATGCCATGCCTTTTGATGGCTTTGACTTTGGGAAAGATTTTTTTCTTTTTTTTTTCCAATTTTTTTAGGCATCCATGTCATGTCTTTTCTAGCTTCCCCTGCAAGTTTTGTCTTGCTCCTTGACTTTTTCCCCATCTTTTGCAACATCTGGGAGCTTAGTTTTGGCATGTTTTGGTCCTTTGCACTGCTCTGATAGCATCCCGGTCCATTTTCCTCTTGTCACTAAATGGCCCAAATTTCCCAATTTTCTTTTTTTTCTCCTCCAGTTGCAATTCCTTTGATGGGATCTCCATTCCAGCGTCTTTCTAAGTCCTTCTTATTTCTTTTGGCCTTCAGTGCGCACCACTTTTGGCAAGCTGTGCTGCATGTGCCTGCACTTGATAGCATATGGGTAAGATATTTCTCTTTTTTTGTTTTAGTTTTTTTTTCAGTGACCGTACCATGTGCCACATATCTTCCCCTGCAAGTTTCCTTTCTTCCTTGACATTTTCCCCTGCTTTTGCAACATCTGGGAGCTTAATTTTGGCATGTTTTGGTCTTTTGTAATGCAACTCATTTCCTCCCCGGCCATTTCTTGAAGACACTACAACTGCCAATTTTCTGGGTTTTGGGGCTTTTTTTCAATTGCATTTCATTTGATCCTATCTCCTTTCCAGAGTGTTTGTTAGCCTTTCTTTTGGGGTTCACAAGATTCCGTTTCCCTTCCCGAAAGGAAATTTCATTTCCTTTCGGGAAGGGAAACGGAATCTTGCGATTTCAATGGGGACCATGAGAGGAATCCTTGGTGCATGTCCCTGCACGTGATGACATGCCATGCCTTTTGATGGCTTTGACTTTGGGAAAGATTTTTTTCTTTTTTTTTTCCAATTTTTTTAGGCATCCGTGTCAGGTCTTTTCTAGCTTCCCCTGCAAGTTTTGTCTTGCTCCTTGACTTTTTCCCCATCTTTTGCAACATCTGGGAGCTTCGTTTTGGCATGTTTTGGTCCTTTGCACTGCTCTGATAGCATCCCGGTCCATCTTCCTCTTGTCACTAAATGGCCCAAATTTCCCAATTTTCTTTTTTTTCTCCTCCAGTTGCAATTCCTTTGATGGGATCTCCATTCCAGCGTCTTTCTAAGTCCTTCTTATTTCTTTTGGCCTTCAGTGCGCACCACTTTTGGCAAGCTGTGCTGCATGTGCCTGCACTTGATAGCATATGGGTAAGATATTTCTCTTTTTTTGTTTTAGTTTTTTTTCAGTGACCCTACCATGTGCCACATATCTTCCCCTGCAAGTTTCCTTTCTTCCTTGACATTTTCCCCTGCTTTTGCAACATCTGGGAGCTTAATTTTGGCATGTTTTGGTCTTTTGCAATGCAACTCATTTCCTCCCCGGCCATTTCTTGAAGACACTACAACTGCCAATTTTCTGGGTTTTGGGGCTTTTTTTCAATTGCAGTTCATTTGATCCTATCTCCTTTCCAGAGTGTTTGTTAGCCTTTCTTTTGGGGTTCGCAAGATTCCGTTTCCCTTCCCGAAAGGAAATTTCATTTCCTTTCGGGAAGGGAAACGGAATCTTGCGATTTCAATGGGGACCATGAGAGGAATCCTTGGTGCATGTCCCTGCACGTGATGACATGCCATGCCTTTTGATGGCTTTGACTTTGGGAAAGATTTTTTTCTTTTTTTTTTTCAATTTTTTTAGGCATCCATGTCATGTCTTTTCTAGCTTCCCCTGCAAGGTTTGTCTTGCTCCTTGACTTTTTCCCCATCTTTTGCAACATCTGGGAGCTTAGTTTTGGCATGTTTTGCTCCTTTGCACTGCTCTGATAGCATCCCGGTCCATTTTCCTCTTGTCACTAAATGGCCCAAATTTCCCAATTTTCTTTTTTTTCTCCTCCAGTTGCAATTCCTTTGATGGGATCTCCATTCCAGCGTCTTTCTAAGTCCTTCTTATTTCTTTTGGCCTTCAGTGCGCACCACTTTTGGCAAGCTGTGCTGCATGTGCCTGCACTTGATAGCATATGGGTAAGATATTTCTCTTTTTTTGTTTTAGTTTTTTTTCAGTGACCCTACCATGTGCCACATATCTTCCCCTGCAAGTTTCCTTTCTTCCTTGACATTTTCCCCTGCTTTTGCAACATCTGGGAGCTTAATTTTGGCATGTTTTGGTCTTTTGCAATGCAACTCATTTCCTCCCCGGCCATTTCTTGAAGACACTACAACTGCCAGTTTTCTGGGTTTTGGGGCTTTTTTTCAATTGCATTTCATTTGATCCTATCTCCTTTCCAGAGTGTTTGTTAGCCTTTCTTTTGGGGTTCGCAAGATTCCGTTTCCCTTCCCGAAAGGAAATGAAATTTCCTTTCGGGAAGGGAAACGGAATCTTGCGATTTCAATGGGGACCATGAGAGAAATCCTTGGTGCATGTCCCTGCACGTGATGACATGCCATGCCTTTTGATGGCTTTGACTTTGGGAAAGATTTTTTTCTTTTTTTTTTCCAATTTTTTTAGGCATCCATGTCATGTCTTTTCTAGCTTCCCCTGCAAGTTTTGTCTTGCTCCTTGACTTTTTCCCCATCTTTTGCAACATCTGGGAGCTTAGTTTTGGCATGTTTTGGTCCTTTGCACTGCTCTGATAGCATCCCGGTCCATTTTCCTCTTGTCACTAAATGGCCCAAATTTCCCAATTTTCTTTTTTTTCTCCTCCAGTTGCAATTCCTTTGATGGGATCTCCATTCCAGCGTCTTTCTAAGTCCTTCTTATTTCTTTTGGCCTTCAGTGCGCACCACTTTTGGCAAGCTGTGCTGCATGTGCCTGCACTTGATAGCATATGGGTAAGATATTTCTCTTTTTTTGTTTTAGTTTTTTTTTCAGTGACCGTACCATGTGCCACATATCTTCCCCTGCAAGTTTCCTTTCTTCCTTGACATTTTCCCCTGCTTTTGCAACATCTGGGAGCTTAATTTTGGCATGTTTTGGTCTTTTGCAATGCAACTCATTTCCTCCCCGGCCATTTCTTGAAGACACTACAACTGCCAATTTTCTGGGTTTTGGGGCTTTTTTTCAATTGCATTTCATTTGATCCTATCTCCTTTCCAGAGTGTTTGTTAGCCTTTCTTTTGGGGTTCGCAAGATTCCGTTTCCCTTCCCGAAAGGAAATTTCATTTCCTTTCGGGAAGGGAAACGGAATCTTGCGATTTCAATGGGGACCATGAGAGGAATCCTTGGTGCATGTCCCTGCACGTGATGACATGCCATGCCTTTTGATGGCTTTGACTTTGGGAAAGATTTTTTTCTTTTTTTTTTCCAATTTTTTTAGGCATCCATGTCATGTCTTTTCTAGCTTCCCCTGCAAGGTTTGTCTTGCTCCTTGACTTTTTCCCCATCTTTTGCAACATCTGGGAGCTTAGTTTTGGCATGTTTTGGTCCTTTGCACTGCTCTGATAGCATCCCGGTCCATTTTCCTCTTGTCACTAAATGGCCCAAATTTCCCAATTTTCTTTTTTTTCTCCTCCAGTTGCAATTCCTTTGATGGGATCTCCATTCCAGCGTCTTTCTAAGTCCTTCTTATTTCTTTTGGCCTTCAGTGCGCACCACTTTTGGCAAGCTGTGCTGCATGTGCCTGCACTTGATAGCATATGGGTAAGATATTTCTCTTTTTTTGTTTTAGTTTTTTTTTCAGTGACCGTACCATGTGCCACATATCTTCCCCTGCAAGTTTCCTTTCTTCCTTGACATTTTCCCCTGCTTTTGCAACATCTGGGAGCTTAATTTTGGCATGTTTTGGTCTTTTGCAATGCAACTCATTTCCTCCCCGGCCATTTCTTGAAGACACTACAACTGCCAATTTTCTGGGTTTTGGGGCTTTTTTTCAATTGCATTTCATTTGATCCTATCTCCTTTCCAGAGTGTTTGTTAGCCTTTCTTTTGGGCTTCGCAAGATTCCGTTTCCCTTCCCGAAAGGAAATTTCATTTCCTTTCGGGAAGGGAAACGGAATCTTGCGATTTCAATGGGGACCATGAGAGGAATCCTTGGTGCATGTCCCTGCACGTGATGACATGCCATGCCTTTTGATGGCTTTGACTTTGGGAAAGATTTTTTTCTTTTTT
This sequence comes from Molothrus aeneus, assembly GCF_037042795.1. Classification (NCBI taxonomy): domain Eukaryota; kingdom Metazoa; phylum Chordata; class Aves; order Passeriformes; family Icteridae; genus Molothrus; species Molothrus aeneus. The sequence goes on along the minus strand of NW_027099176.1, from coordinate 767,070 downwards.
TTTTCCAATTTTTTTAGGCATCCATGTCATGTCTTTTCTAGCTTCCCCTGCAAGTTTTGTCTTGCTCCTTGACTTTTTCCCCATCTTTTGCAACATCTGGGAGCTTAGTTTTGGCATGTTTTGGTCCTTTGCACTGCTCTGATAGCATCCCGGTCCATTTTCCTCTTGTCACTAAATGGCCCAAATTTCCCAATTTTCTTTTTTTTCTCCTCCAGTTGCAATTCCTTTGATGGGATCTCCATTCCAGCGTCTTTCTAAGTCCTTCTTATTTCTTTTGGCCTTCAGTGCGCACCACTTTTGGCAAGCTGTGCTGCATGTGCCTGCACTTGATAGCATATGGGTAAGATATTTCTCTTTTTTTGTTTTAGTTTTTTTTTCAGTGACCGTACCATGTGCCACATATCTTCCCCTGCAAGTTTCCTTTCTTCCTTGACATTTTCCCCTGCTTTTGCAACATCTGGGAGCTTAATTTTGGCATGTTTTGGTCTTTTGTAATGCACCTCATTTCCTCCCCGGCCATTTCTTGAAGACACTACAACTGCCAATTTTCTGGGTTTTGGGGCTTTTTTTCAATTGCATTTCATTTGATCCTATCTCCTTTCCAGAGTGTTTGTTAGCCTTTCTTTTGGGGTTCGCAAGATTCCGTTTCCCTTCCCGAAAGGAAATTTCATTTCCTTTCGGGAAGGGAAACGGAATCTTGCGATTTCAATGGGGACCATGAGAGGAATCCTTGGTGCATGTCCCTGCACGTGATGACATGCCATGCCTTTTGATGGCTTTGACTTTGGGAAAGATTTTTTTCTTTTTTTTTTCCAATTTTTTTAGGCATCCATGTCATGTCTTTTCTAGCTTCCCCTGCAAGGTTTGTCTTGCTCCTTGACTTTTTCCCCATCTTTTGCAACATCTGGGAGCTTCGTTTTGGCATGTTTTGGTCCTTTGCACTGCTCTGATAGCATCCCGGTCCATTTTCCTCTTGTCACTAAATGGCCCAAATTTCCCAATTTTCTTTTTTTTCTCCTCCAGTTGCAATTCCTTTGATGGGATCTCCATTCCAGCGTCTTTCTAAGTCCTTCTTATTTCTTTTGGCCTTCAGTGCGCACCACTTTTGGCAAGCTGTGCTGCATGTGCCTGCACTTGATAGCATATGCGTAAGATATTTCTCTTTTTTTGTTTTAGTTTTTTTTTCAGTGACCGTACCATGTGCCACATATCTTCCCCTGCAAGTTTCCTTTCTTCCTTGACATTTTCCCCTGCTTTTGCAACATCTGGGAGCTTAATTTTGGCATGTTTTGGTCTTTTGCAATGCAACTCATTTCCTCCCCGGCCATTTCTTGAAGACACTACAACTGCCAATTTTCTGGGTTTTGGGGCTTTTTTTCAATTGCATTTCATTTGATCCTATCTCCTTTCCAGAGTGTTTGTTAGCCTTTCTTTTGGGGTTCGCAAGATTCCGTTTCCCTTCCCGAAAGGAAATTTCATTTCCTTTCGGGAAGGGAAACGGAATCTTGCGATTTCAATGGGGACCATGAGAGGAATCCTTGGTGCATGTCCCTGCACGTGATGACATGCCATGCCTTTTGATGGCTTTGACTTTGGGAAAGATTTTTTTCTTTTTTTTTTCCAATTTTTTTAGGCATCCATGTCATGTCTTTTCTAGCTTCCCCTGCAAGTTTTGTCTTGCTCCTTGACTTTTTCCCCATCTTTTGCAACATCTGGGAGCTTAGTTTTGGCATGTTTTGGTCCTTTGCACTGCTCTGATAGCATCCCGGTCCATTTTCCTCTTGTCACTAAATGGCCCAAATTTCCCAATTTTCTTTTTTTTCTCCTCCAGTTGCAATTCCTTTGATGGGATCTCCATTCCAGCGTCTTTCTAAGTCCTTCTTATTTCTTTTGGCCTTCAGTGCGCACCACTTTTGGCAAGCTGTGCTGCATGTGCCTGCACTTGATAGCATATGGGTAAGATATTTCTCTTTTTTTGTTTTAGTTTTTTTTTCAGTGACCGTACCATGTGCCACATATCTTCCCCTGCAAGTTTCCTTTCTTCCTTGACATTTTCCCCTGCTTTTGCAACATCTGGGAGCTTAATTTTGGCATGTTTTGGTCTTTTGTAATGCAACTCATTTCCTCCCCGGCCATTTCTTGAAGACACTACAACTGCCAATTTTCTGGGTTTTGGGGCTTTTTTTCAATTGCATTTCATTTGATCCTATCTCCTTTCCAGAGTGTTTGTTAGCCTTTCTTTTGGGGTTCACAAGATTCCGTTTCCCTTCCCGAAAGGAAATTTCATTTCCTTTCGGGAAGGGAAACGGAATCTTGCGATTTCAATGGGGACCATGAGAGGAATCCTTGGTGCATGTCCCTGCACGTGATGACATGCCATGCCTTTTGATGGCTTTGACTTTGGGAAAGATTTTTTTCTTTTTTTTTTCCAATTTTTTTAGGCATCCGTGTCAGGTCTTTTCTAGCTTCCCCTGCAAGTTTTGTCTTGCTCCTTGACTTTTTCCCCATCTTTTGCAACATCTGGGAGCTTCGTTTTGGCATGTTTTGGTCCTTTGCACTGCTCTGATAGCATCCCGGTCCATCTTCCTCTTGTCACTAAATGGCCCAAATTTCCCAATTTTCTTTTTTTTCTCCTCCAGTTGCAATTCCTTTGATGGGATCTCCATTCCAGCGTCTTTCTAAGTCCTTCTTATTTCTTTTGGCCTTCAGTGCGCACCACTTTTGGCAAGCTGTGCTGCATGTGCCTGCACTTGATAGCATATGGGTAAGATATTTCTCTTTTTTTGTTTTAGTTTTTTTTCAGTGACCGTACCATGTGCCACATATCTTCCCCTGCAAGTTTCCTTTCTTCCTTGACATTTTCCCCTGCTTTTGCAACATCTGGGAGCTTAATTTTGGCATGTTTTGGTCTTTTGCAATGCAACTCATTTCCTCCCCGGCCATTTCTTGAAGACACTACAACTGCCAATTTTCTGGGTTTTGGGGCTTTTTTTCAATTGCAGTTCATTTGATCCTATCTCCTTTCCAGAGTGTTTGTTAGCCTTTCTTTTGGGGTTCGCAAGATTCCGTTTCCCTTCCCGAAAGGAAATTTCATTTCCTTTCGGGAAGGGAAACGGAATCTTGCGATTTCAATGGGGACCATGAGAGGAATCCTTGGTGCATGTCCCTGCACGTGATGACATGCCATGCCTTTTGATGGCTTTGACTTTGGGAAAGATTTTTTTCTTTTTTTTTTTCAATTTTTTTAGGCATCCATGTCATGTCTTTTCTAGCTTCCCCTGCAAGGTTTGTCTTGCTCCTTGACTTTTTCCCCATCTTTTGCAACATCTGGGAGCTTCGTTTTGGCATGTTTTGGTCCTTTGCACTGCTCTGATAGCATCCCGGTCCATTTTCCTCTTGTCACTAAATGGCCCAAATTTCCCAATTTTCTTTTTTTTCTCCTCCAGTTGCAATTCCTTTGATGGGATCTCCATTCCAGCGTCTTTCTAAGTCCTTCTTATTTCTTTTGGCCTTCAGTGCGCACCACTTTTGGCAAGCTGTGCTGCATGTGCCTGCACTTGATAGCATATGGGTAAGATATTTCTCTTTTTTTGTTTTAGTTTTTTTTCAGTGACCCTACCATGTGCCACATATCTTCCCCTGCAAGTTTCCTTTCTTCCTTGACATTTTCCCCTGCTTTTGCAACATCTGGGAGCTTAATTTTGGCATGTTTTGGTCTTTTGCAATGCAACTCATTTCCTCCCCGGCCATTTCTTGAAGACACTACAACTGCCAGTTTTCTGGGTTTTGGGGCTTTTTTTCAATTGCATTTCATTTGATCCTATCTCCTTTCCAGAGTGTTTGTTAGCCTTTCTTTTGGGGTTCGCAAGATTCCGTTTCCCTTCCCGAAAGGAAATGAAATTTCCTTTCGGGAAGGGAAACGGAATCTTGCGATTTCAATGGGGACCATGAGAGAAATCCTTGGTGCATGTCCCTGCACGTGATGACATGCCATGCCTTTTGATGGCTTTGACTTTGGGAAAGATTTTTTTCTTTTTTTTTTCCAATTTTTTTAGGCATCCATGTCATGTCTTTTCTAGCTTCCCCTGCAAGTTTTGTCTTGCTCCTTGACTTTTTCCCCATCTTTTGCAACATCTGGGAGCTTCGTTTTGGCATGTTTTGGTCCTTTGCACTGCTCTGATAGCATCCCGGTCCATTTTCCTCTTGTCACTAAATGGCCCAAATTTCCCAATTTTCTTTTTTTTCTCCTCCAGTTGCAATTCCTTTGATGGGATCTCCATTCCAGCGTCTTTCTAAGTCCTTCTTATTTCTTTTGGCCTTCAGTGCGCACCACTTTTGGCAAGCTGTGCTGCATGTGCCTGCACTTGATAGCATATGGGTAAGATATTTCTCTTTTTTTGTTTTAGTTTTTTTTTCAGTGACCGTACCATGTGCCACATATCTTCCCCTGCAAGTTTCCTTTCTTCCTTGACATTTTCCCCTGCTTTTGCAACATCTGGGAGCTTAATTTTGGCATGTTTTGGTCTTTTGCAATGCAACTCATTTCCTCCCCGGCCATTTCTTGAAGACACTACAACTGCCAATTTTCTGGGTTTTGGGGCTTTTTTTCAATTGCATTTCATTTGATCCTATCTCCTTTCCAGAGTGTTTGTTAGCCTTTCTTTTGGGGTTCGCAAGATTCCGTTTCCCTTCCCGAAAGGAAATTTCATTTCCTTTCGGGAAGGGAAACGGAATCTTGCGATTTCAATGGGGACCATGAGAGGAATCCTTGGTGCATGTCCCTGCACGTGATGACATGCCATGCCTTTTGATGGCTTGACTTTGGGAAAGATTTTTTTCTATTTTTTTTCCAATTTTTTTAGGCATCCATGTCATGTCTTTTCTAGCTTCCCCTGCAAGGTTTGTCTTGCTCCTTGACTTTTTCCCCATCTTTTGCAACATCTGGGAGCTTAGTTTTGGCATGTTTTGGTCCTTTGCACTGCTCTGATAGCATCCCGGTCCATTTTCCTCTTGTCACTAAATGGCCCAAATTTCCCAATTTTCTTTTTTTTCTCCTCCAGTTGCAATTCCTTTGATGGGATCTCCATTCCAGCGTCTTTCTAAGTCCTTCTTATTTCTTTTGGCCTTCAGTGCGCACCACTTTTGGCAAGCTGTGCTGCATGTGCCTGCACTTGATAGCATATGGGTAAGATATTTCTCTTTTTTTGTTTTAGTTTTTTTTTCAGTGACCGTACCATGTGCCACATATCTTCCCCTGCAAGTTTCCTTTCTTCCTTGACATTTTCCCCTGCTTTTGCAACATCTGGGAGCTTAATTTTGGCATGTTTTGGTCTTTTGCAATGCACCTCATTTCCTCCCCGGCCATTTCTTGAAGACACTACAACTGCCAATTTTCTGGGTTTTGGGGCTTTTTTTCAATTGCATTTCATTTGATCCTATCTCCTTTCCAGAGTGTTTGTTAGCCTTTCTTTTGGGGTTCGCAAGATTCCGTTTCCCTTCCCGAAAGGAAATTTCATTTCCTTTCGGGAAGGGAAACGGAATCTTGCGATTTCAATGGGGACCATGAGAGAAATCCTTGGTGCATGTCCCTGCACGTGATGACATGCCATGCCTTTTGATGGCTTTGACTTTGGGAAAGATTTTTTTCTTTTTTTTTTTCAATTTTTTTAGGCATCCATGTCATGTCTTTTCTAGCTTCCCCTGCAAGTTTTGTCTTGCTCCTTGACTTTTTCCCCATCTTTTGCAACATCTGGGAGCTTAGTTTTGGCATGTTTTGGTCCTTTGCACTGCTCTGATAGCATCCCGGTCCATTTTCCTCTTGTCACTAAATGGCCCAAATTTCCCAATTTTCTTTTTTTTCTCCTCCAGTTGCAATTCCTTTGATGGGATCTCCATTCCAGCGTCTTTCTAAGTCCTTCTTATTTCTTTTGGCCTTCAGTGCGCACCACTTTTGGCAAGCTGTGCTGCATGTGCCTGCACTTGATAGCATATGGGTAAGATATTTCTCTTTTTTTGTTTTAGTTTTTTTTTCAGTGACCGTACCATGTGCCACATATCTTCCCCTGCAAGTTTCCTTTCTTCCTTGACATTTTCCCCTGCTTTTGCAACATCTGGGAGCTTAATTTTGGCATGTTTTGGTCTTTTGTAATGCAACTCATTTCCTCCCCGGCCATTTCTTGAAGACACTACAACTGCCAATTTTCTGGGTTTTGGGGCTTTTTTTCAATTGCATTTCATTTGATCCTATCTCCTTTCCAGAGTGTTTGTTAGCCTTTCTTTTGGGCTTCGCAAGATTCCGTTTCCCTTCCCGAAAGGAAATTTCATTTCCTTTCGGGAAGGGAAACGGAATCTTGCGATTTCAATGGGGACCATGAGAGGAATCCTTGGTGCATGTCCCTGCACGTGATGACATGCCATGCCTTTTGATGGCTTTGACTTTGGGAAAGATTTTTTTCTTTTTTTTTTCCAATTTTTTTAGGCATCCATGTCATGTCTTTTCTAGCTTCCCCTGCAAGTTTTGTCTTGCTCCTTGACTTTTTCCCCATCTTTTGCAACATCTGGGAGCTTAGTTTTGGCATGTTTTGCTCCTTTGCACTGCTCTGATAGCATCCCGGTCCATTTTCCTCTTGTCACTAAATGGCCCAAATTTCCCAATTTTCTTTTTTTTCTCCTCCAGTTGCAATTCCTTTGATGGGATCTCCATTCCAGCGTCTTTCTAAGTCCTTCTTATTTCTTTTGGCCTTCAGTGCGCACCACTTTTGGCAAGCTGTGCTGCATGTGCCTGCACTTGATAGCATATGGGTAAGATATTTCTCTTTTTTTGTTTTAGTTTTTTTTCAGTGACCCTACCATGTGCCACATATCTTCCCCTGCAAGTTTCCTTTCTTCCTTGACATTTTCCCCTGCTTTTGCAACATCTGGGAGCTTAATTTTGGCATGTTTTGGTCTTTTGCAATGCAACTCATTTCCTCCCCGGCCATTTCTTGAAGACACTACAACTGCCAATTTTCTGGGTTTTGGGGCTTTTTTTCAATTGCAGTTCATTTGATCCTATCTCCTTTCCAGAGTGTTTGTTAGCCTTTCTTTTGGGGTTCGCAAGATTCCGTTTCCCTTCCCGAAAGGAAATTTCATTTCCTTTCGGGAAGGGAAACGGAATCTTGCGATTTCAATGGGGACCATGAGAGGAATCCTTGGTGCATGTCCCTGCACGTGATGACATGCCATGCCTTTTGATGGCTTTGACTTTGGGAAAGATTTTTTTCTTTTTTTTTTCCAATTTTTTTAGGCATCCATGTCATGTCTTTTCTAGCTTCCCCTGCAAGTTTTTAATTTTGGCATGTTTTGGTCTTTTGCAATGCAACTCATTTCCTCCCCGGCCATTTCTTGAAGACACTACAACTGCCAATTTTCTGGGTTTTGGGGCTTTTTTTCAATTGCATTTCATTTGATCCTATCTCCTTTCCAGAGTGTTTGTTAGCCTTTCTTTTGGGGTTCGCAAGATTCCGTTTCCCTTCCCGAAAGGAAATTTCATTTCCTTTCGGGAAGGGAAACGGAATCTTGCGATTTCAATGGGGACCATGAGAGGAATCCTTGGTGCATGTCCCTGCACGTGATGACATGCCATGCCTTTTGATGGCTTTGACTTTGGGAAAGATTTTTTTCTTTTTTTTTTCCAATTTTTTTAGGCATCCATGTCATGTCTTTTCTAGCTTCCCCTGCAAGGTTTGTCTTGCTCCTTGACTTTTTCCCCATCTTTTGCAACATCTGGGAGCTTAGTTTTGGCATGTTTTGCTCCTTTGCACTGCTCTGATAGCATCCCGGTCCATTTTCCTCTTGTCACTAAATGGCCCAAATTTCCCAATTTTCTTTTTTTTCTCCTCCAGTTGCAATTCCTTTGATGGGATCTCCATTCCAGCGTCTTTCTAAGTCCTTCTTATTTCTTTCGGCCTTCAGTGCGCACCACTTTTGGCAAGCTGTGCTGCATGTGCCTGCACTTGATAGCATATGGGTAAGATATTTCTCTTTTTTTGTTTTAGTTTTTTTTCAGTGACCCTACCATGTGCCACATATCTTCCCCTGCAAGTTTCCTTTCTTCCTTGACATTTTCCCCTGCTTTTGCAACATCTGGGAGCTTAATTTTGGCATGTTTTGGTCTTTTGCAATGCAACTCATTTCCTCCCCGGCCATTTCTTGAAGACACTACAACTGCCAATTTTCTGGGTTTTGGGGCTTTTTTTCAATTGCATTTCATTTGATCCTATCTCCTTTCCAGAGTGTTTGTTAGCCTTTCTTTTGGGGTTCGCAAGATTCCGTTTCCCTTCCCGAAAGGAAATTTCATTTCCTTTCGGGAAGGGAAACGGAATCTTGCGATTTCAATGGGGACCATGAGAGGAATCCTTGGTGCATGTCCCTGCACGTGATGACATGCCATGCCTTTTGATGGCTTGACTTTGGGAAAGATTTTTTTCTATTTTTTTTCCAATTTTTTTAGGCATCCATGTCATGTCTTTTCTAGCTTCCCCTGCAAGGTTTGTCTTGCTCCTTGACTTTTTCCCCATCTTTTGCAACATCTGGGAGCTTAGTTTTGGCATGTTTTGGTCCTTTGCACTGCTCTGATAGCATCCCGGTCCATTTTCCTCTTGTCACTAAATGGCCCAAATTTCCCAATTTTCTTTTTTTTCTCCTCCAGTTGCAATTCCTTTGATGGGATCTCCATTCCAGCGTCTTTCTAAGTCCTTCTTATTTCTTTTGGCCTTCAGTGCGCACCACTTTTGGCAAGCTGTGCTGCATGTGCCTGCACTTGATAGCATATGGGTAAGATATTTCTCTTTTTTTGTTTTAGTTTTTTTTTCAGTGACCGTACCATGTGCCACATATCTTCCCCTGCAAGTTTCCTTTCTTCCTTGACATTTTCCCCTGCTTTTGCAACATCTGGGAGCTTAATTTTGGCATGTTTTGGTCTTTTGCAATGCACCTCATTTCCTCCCCGGCCATTTCTTGAAGACACTACAACTGCCAATTTTCTGGGTTTTGGGGCTTTTTTTCAATTGCATTTCATTTGATCCTATCTCCTTTCCAGAGTGTTTGTTAGCCTTTCTTTTGGGGTTCGCAAGATTCCGTTTCCCTTCCCGAAAGGAAATTTCATTTCCTTTCGGGAAGGGAAACGGAATCTTGCGATTTCAATGGGGACCATGAGAGGAATCCTTGGTGCATGTCCCTGCACGTGATGACATGCCATGCCTTTTGATGGCTTTGACTTTGGGAAAGATTTTTTTCTTTTTTTTTTCCAATTTTTTTAGGCATCCATGTCATGTCTTTTCTAGCTTCCCCTGCAAGGTTTGTCTTGCTTCTTGACTTTTTCCCCATCTTTTGCAACATCTGGGAGCTTCGTTTTGGCATGTTTTGCTCCTTTGCACTGCTCTGATAGCATCCCGGTCCATTTTCCTCTTGTCACTAAATGGCCCAAATTTCCCAATTTTCTTTTTTTTCTCCTCCAGTTGCAATTCCTTTGATGGGATCTCCATTCCAGCGTCTTTCTAAGTCCTTCTTATTTCTTTTGGCCTTCAGTGCGCACCACTTTTGGCAAGCTGTGCTGCATGTGCCTGCACTTGATAGCATATGGGTAAGATATTTCTCTTTTTTTGTTTTAGTTTTTTTTTCAGTGACCGTACCATGTGCCACATATCTTCCCCTGCAAGTTTCCTTTCTTCCTTGACATTTTCCCCTGCTTTTGCAACATCTGGGAGCTTAATTTTGGCATGTTTTGGTCTTTTGCAATGCAACTCATTTCCTCCCCGGCCATTTCTTGAAGACACTACAACTGCCAATTTTCTGGGTTTTGGGGCTTTTTTTCAATTGCATTTCATTTGATCCTATCTCCTTTCCAGAGTGTTTGTTAGCCTTTCTTTTGGGCTTCGCAAGATTCCGTTTCCCTTCCCGAAAGGAAATTTCATTTCCTTTCGGGAAGGGAAACGGAATCTTGCGATTTCAATGGGGACCATGAGAGGAATCCTTGGTGCATGTCCCTGCACGTGATGACATGCCATGCCTTTTGATGGCTTTGACTTTGGGAAAGATTTTTTTCTTTTTTTTTTCCAATTTTTTTAGGCATCCATGTCATGTCTTTTCTAGCTTCCCCTGCAAGTTTTGTCTTGCTCCTTGACTTTTTCCCCATCTTTTGCAACATCTGGGAGCTTCGTTTTGGCATGTTTTGGTCCTTTGCACTGCTCTGATAGCATCCCGGTCCATTTTCCTCTTGTCACTAAATGGCCCAAATTTCCCAATTTTCTTTTTTTTCTCCTCCAGTTGCAATTCCTTTGATGGGATCTCCATTCCAGCGTCTTTCTAAGTCCTTCTTATTTCTTTTGGCCTTCAGTGCGCACCACTTTTGGCAAGCTGTGCTGCATGTGCCTGCACTTGATAGCATATGGGTAAGATATTTCTCTTTTTTTGTTTTAGTTTTTTTTTCAGTGACCGTACCATGTGCCACATATCTTCCCCTGCAAGTTTCCTTTCTTCCTTGACATTTTCCCCTGCTTTTGCAACATCTGGGAGCTTAATTTTGGCATGTTTTGGTCTTTTGCAATGCAACTCATTTCCTCCCCGGCCATTTCTTGAAGACACTACAACTGCCAATTTTCTGGGTTTTGGGGCTTTTTTTCAATTGCATTTCATTTGATCCTATCTCCTTTCCAGAGTGTTTGTTAGCCTTTCTTTTGGGCTTCGCAAGATTCCGTTTCCCTTCCCGAAAGGAAATTTCATTTCCTTTCGGGAAGGGAAACGGAATCTTGCGATTTCAATGGGGACCATGAGAGGAATCCTTGGTGCATGTCCCTGCACGTGATGACATGCCATGCCTTTTGATGGCTTTGACTTTGGGAAAGATTTTTTTCTTTTTTTTTTCCAATTTTTTTAGGCATCCATGTCATGTCTTTTCTAGCTTCCCCTGCAAGGTTTGTCTTGCTCCTTGACTTTTTCCCCATCTTTTGCAACATCTGGGAGCTTAGTTTTGGCATGTTTTGCTCCTTTGCACTGCTCTGATAGCATCCCGGTCCATTTTCCTCTTGTCACTAAATGGCCCAAATTTCCCAATTTTCTTTTTTTTCTCCTCCAGTTGCAATTCCTTTGATGGGATCTCCATTCCAGCGTCTTTCTAAGTCCTTCTTATTTCTTTTGGCCTTCAGTGCGCACCACTTTTGGCAAGCTGTGCTGCATGTGCCTGCACTTGATAGCATATGGGTAAGATATTTCTCTTTTTTTGTTTTAGTTTTTTTTCAGTGACCCTACCATGTGCCACATATCTTCCCCTGCAAGTTTCCTTTCTTCCTTGACATTTTCCCCTGCTTTTGCAACATCTGGGAGCTTAATTTTGGCATGTTTTGGTCTTTTGCAATGCAACTCATTTCCTCCCCGGCCATTTCTTGAAGACACTACAACTGCCAATTTTCTGGGTTTTGGGGCTTTTTTTCAATTGCATTTCATTTGATCCTATCTCCTTTCCAGAGTGTTTGTTAGCCTTTCTTTTGGGGTTCGCAAGATTCCGTTTCCCTTCCCGAAAGGAAATTTCATTTCCTTTCGGGAAGGGAAACGGAATCTTGCGATTTCAATGGGGACCATGAGAGGAATCCTTGGTGCATGTCCCTGCACGTGATGACATGCCATGCCTTTTGATGGCTTGACTTTGGGAAAGATTTTTTTCTATTTTTTTTCCAATTTTTTTAGGCATCCATGTCATGTCTTTTCTAGCTTCCCCTGCAAGGTTTGTCTTGCTCCTTGACTTTTTCCCCATCTTTTGCAACATCTGGGAGCTTAGTTTTGGCATGTTTTGGTCCTTTGCACTGCTCTGATAGCATCCCGGTCCATTTTCCTCTTGTCACTAAATGGCCCAAATTTCCCAATTTTCTTTTTTTTCTCCTCCAGTTGCAATTCCTTTGATGGGATCTCCATTCCAGCGTCTTTCTAAGTCCTTCTTATTTCTTTTGGCCTTCAGTGCGCACCACTTTTGGCAAGCTGTGCTGCATGTGCCTGCACTTGATAGCATATGGGTAAGATATTTCTCTTTTTTTGTTTTAGTTTTTTTTTCAGTGACCGTACCATGTGCCACATATCTTCCCCTGCAAGTTTCCTTTCTTCCTTGACATTTTCCCCTGCTTTTGCAACATCTGGGAGCTTAATTTTGGCATGTTTTGGTCTTTTGCAATGCACCTCATTTCCTCCCCGGCCATTTCTTGAAGACACTACAACTGCCAATTTTCTGGGTTTTGGGGCTTTTTTTCAATTGCATTTCATTTGATCCTATCTCCTTTCCAGAGTGTTTGTTAGCCTTTCTTTTGGGGTTCGCAAGATTCCGTTTCCCTTCCCGAAAGGAAATTTCATTTCCTTTCGGGAAGGGAAACGGAATCTTGCGATTTCAATGGGGACCATGAGAGGAATCCTTGGTGCATGTCCCTGCACGTGATGACATGCCATGCCTTTTGATGGCTTTGACTTTGGGAAAGATTTTTTTCTTTTTTTTTTCCAATTTTTTTAGGCATCCATGTCATGTCTTTTCTAGCTTCCCCTGCAAGGTTTGTCTTGCTTCTTGACTTTTTCCCCATCTTTTGCAACATCTGGGAGCTTCGTTTTGGCATGTTTTGGTCCTTTGCACTGCTCTGATAGCATCCCGGTCCATTTTCCTCTTGTCACTAAATGGCCCAAATTTCCCAATTTTCTTTTTTTTCTCCTCCAGTTGCAATTCCTTTGATGGGATCTCCATTCCAGCGTCTTTCTAAGTCCTTCTTATTTCTTTTGGCCTTCAGTGCGCACCACTTTTGGCAAGCTGTGCTGCATGTGCCTGCACTTGATAGCATATGGGTAAGATATTTCTCTTTTTTTGTTTTAGTTTTTTTTTCAGTGACCGTACCATGTGCCACATATCTTCCCCTGCAAGTTTCCTTTCTTCCTTGACATTTTCCCCTGCTTTTGCAACATCTGGGAGCTTAATTTTGGCATGTTTTGGTCTTTTGCAATGCAACTCATTTCCTCCCCGGCCATTTCTTGAAGACACTACAACTGCCAATTTTCTGGGTTTTGGGGCTTTTTTTCAATTGCATTTCATTTGATCCTATCTCCTTTCCAGAGTGTTTGTTAGCCTTTCTTTTGGGCTTCGCAAGATTCCGTTTCCCTTCCCGAAAGGAAATTTCATTTCCTTTCGGGAAGGGAAACGGAATCTTGCGATTTCAATGGGGACCATGAGAGGAATCCTTGGTGCATGTCCCTGCACGTGATGACATGCCATGCCTTTTGATGGCTTTGACTTTGGGAAAGATTTTTTTCTTTTTTTTTTCCAATTTTTTTAGGCATCCATGTCATGTCTTTTCTAGCTTCCCCTGCAAGTTTTGTCTTGCTCCTTGACTTTTTCCCCATCTTTTGCAACATCTGGGAGCTTCGTTTTGGCATGTTTTGGTCCTTTGCACTGCTCTGATAGCATCCCGGTCCATTTTCCTCTTGTCACTAAATGGCCCAAATTTCCCAATTTTCTTTTTTTTCTCCTCCAGTTGCAATTCCTTTGATGGGATCTCCATTCCAGCGTCTTTCTAAGTCCTTCTTATTTCTTTTGGCCTTCAGTGCGCACCACTTTTGGCAAGCTGTGCTGCATGTGCCTGCACTTGATAGCATATGGGTAAGATATTTCTCTTTTTTTGTTTTAGTTTTTTTTTCAGTGACCGTACCATGTGCCACATATCTTCCCCTGCAAGTTTCCTTTCTTCCTTGACATTTTCCCCTGCTTTTGCAACATCTGGGAGCTTAATTTTGGCATGTTTTGGTCTTTTGCAATGCAACTCATTTCCTCCCCGGCCATTTCTTGAAGACACTACAACTGCCAATTTTCTGGGTTTTGGGGCTTTTTTTCAATTGCATTTCATTTGATCCTATCTCCTTTCCAGAGTGTTTGTTAGCCTTTCTTTTGGGCTTCGCAAGATTCCGTTTCCCTTCCCGAAAGGAAATTTCATTTCCTTTCGGGAAGGGAAACGGAATCTTGCGATTTCAATGGGGACCATGAGAGGAATCCTTGGTGCATGTCCCTGCACGTGATGACATGCCATGCCTTTTGATGGCTTTGACTTTGGGAAAGATTTTTTTCTTTTTTTTTTCCAATTTTTTTAGGCATCCATGTCATGTCTTTTCTAGCTTCCCCTGCAAGGTTTGTCTTGCTCCTTGACTTTTTCCCCATCTTTTGCAACATCTGGGAGCTTAGTTTTGGCATGTTTTGCTCCTTTGCACTGCTCTGATAGCATCCCGGTCCATTTTCCTCTTGTCACTAAATGGCCCAAATTTCCCAATTTTCTTTTTTTTCTCCTCCAGTTGCAATTCCTTTGATGGGATCTCCATTCCAGCGTCTTTCTAAGTCCTTCTTATTTCTTTTGGCCTTCAGTGCGCACCACTTTTGGCAAGCTGTGCTGCATGTGCCTGCACTTGATAGCATATGGGTAAGATATTTCTCTTTTTTTGTTTTAGTTTTTTTTCAGTGACCCTACCATGTGCCACATATCTTCCCCTGCAAGTTTCCTTTCTTCCTTGACATTTTCCCCTGCTTTTGCAACATCTGGGAGCTTAATTTTGGCATGTTTTGGTCTTTTGCAATGCAACTCATTTCCTCCCCGGCCATTTCTTGAAGACACTACAACTGCCAATTTTCTGGGTTTTGGGGCTTTTTTTCAATTGCATTTCATTTGATCCTATCTCCTTTCCAGAGTGTTTGTTAGCCTTTCTTTTGGGGTTCGCAAGATTCCGTTTCCCTTCCCGAAAGGAAATTTCATTTCCTTTCGGGAAGGGAAACGGAATCTTGCGATTTCAATGGGGACCATGAGAGGAATCCTTGGTGCATGTCCCTGCACGTGATGACATGCCATGCCTTTTGATGGCTTTGACTTTGGGAAAGATTTTTTTCTATTTTTTTTCCAATTTTTTTAGGCATCCATGTCATGTCTTTTCTAGCTTCCCCTGCAAGGTTTGTCTTGCTCCTTGACTTTTTCCCCATCTTTTGCAACATCTGGGAGCTTAGTTTTGGCATGTTTTGGTCCTTTGCACTGCTCTGATAGCATCCCGGTCCATTTTCCTCTTGTCACTAAATGGCCCAAATTTCCCAATTTTCTTTTTTTTCTCCTCCAGTTGCAATTCCTTTGATGGGATCTCCATTCCAGCGTCTTTCTAAGTCCTTCTTATTTCTTTTGGCCTTCAGTGCGCACCACTTTTGGCAAGCTGTGCTGCATGTGCCTGCACTTGATAGCATATGGGTAAGATATTTCTCTTTTTTTGTTTTAGTTTTTTTTTCAGTGACCGTACCATGTGCCACATATCTTCCCCTGCAAGTTTCCTTTCTTCCTTGACATTTTCCCCTGCTTTTGCAACATCTGGGAGCTTAATTTTGGCATGTTTTGGTCTTTTGCAATGCACCTCATTTCCTCCCCGGCCATTTCTTGAAGACACTACAACTGCCAATTTTCTGGGTTTTGGGGCTTTTTTTCAATTGCATTTCATTTGATCCTATCTCCTTTCCAGAGTGTTTGTTAGCCTTTCTTTTGGGGTTCGCAAGATTCCGTTTCCCTTCCCGAAAGGAAATTTCATTTCCTTTCGGGAAGGGAAACGGAATCTTGCGATTTCAATGGGGACCATGAGAGGAATCCTTGGTGCATGTCCCTGCACGTGATGACATGCCATGCCTTTTGATGGCTTTGACTTTGGGAAAGATTTTTTTCTTTTTTTTTTCCAATTTTTTTAGGCATCCATGTCATGTCTTTTCTAGCTTCCCCTGCAAGGTTTGTCTTGCTTCTTGACTTTTTCCCCATCTTTTGCAACATCTGGGAGCTTCGTTTTGGCATGTTTTGGTCCTTTGCACTGCTCTGATAGCATCCCGGTCCATTTTCCTCTTGTCACTAAATGGCCCAAATTTCCCAATTTTCTTTTTTTTCTCCTCCAGTTGCAATTCCTTTGATGGGATCTCCATTCCAGCGTCTTTCTAAGTCCTTCTTATTTCTTTTGGCCTTCAGTGCGCACCACTTTTGGCAAGCTGTGCTGCATGTGCCTGCACTTGATAGCATATGGGTAAGATATTTCTCTTTTTTTGTTTTAGTTTTTTTTTCAGTGACCGTACCATGTGCCACATATCTTCCCCTGCAAGTTTCCTTTCTTCCTTGACATTTTCCCCTGCTTTTGCAACATCTGGGAGCTTAATTTTGGCATGTTTTGGTCTTTTGCAATGCAACTCATTTCCTCCCCGGCCATTTCTTGAAGACACTACAACTGCCAATTTTCTGGGTTTTGGGGCTTTTTTTCAATTGCATTTCATTTGATCCTATCTCCTTTCCAGAGTGTTTGTTAGCCTTTCTTTTGGGCTTCGCAAGATTCCGTTTCCCTTCCCGAAAGGAAATTTCATTTCCTTTCGGGAAGGGAAACGGAATCTTGCGATTTCAATGGGGACCATGAGAGGAATCCTTGGTGCATGTCCCTGCACGTGATGACATGCCATGCCTTTTGATGGCTTTGACTTTGGGAAAGATTTTTTTCTTTTTTTTTTCCAATTTTTTTAGGCATCCATGTCATGTCTTTTCTAGCTTCCCCTGCAAGTTTTGTCTTGCTCCTTGACTTTTTCCCCATCTTTTGCAACATCTGGGAGCTTCGTTTTGGCATGTTTTGCTCCTTTGCACTGCTCTGATAGCATCCCGGTCCATTTTCCTCTTGTCACTAAATGGCCCAAATTTCCCAATTTTCTTTTTTTTCTCCTCCAGTTGCAATTCCTTTGATGGGATCTCCATTCCAGCGTCTTTCTAAGTCCTTCTTATTTCTTTTGGCCTTCAGTGCGCACCACTTTTGGCAAGCTGTGCTGCATGTGCCTGCACTTGATAGCATATGGGTAAGATATTTCTCTTTTTTTGTTTTAGTTTTTTTTTCAGTGACCGTACCATGTGCCACATATCTTCCCCTGCAAGTTTCCTTTCTTCCTTGACATTTTCCCCTGCTTTTGCAACATCTGGGAGCTTAATTTTGGCATGTTTTGGTCTTTTGCAATGCAACTCATTTCCTCCCCGGCCATTTCTTGAAGACACTACAACTGCCAATTTTCTGGGTTTTGGGGCTTTTTTTCAATTGCATTTCATTTGATCCTATCTCCTTTCCAGAGTGTTTGTTAGCCTTTCTTTTGGGGTTCGCAAGATTCCGTTTCCCTTCCCGAAAGGAAATTTCATTTCCTTTCGGGAAGGGAAACGGAATCTTGCGATTTCAATGGGGACCATGAGAGGAATCCTTGGTGCATGTCCCTGCACGTGATGACATGCCATGCCTTTTGATGGCTTTGACTTTGGGAAAGATTTTTTTCTTTTTTTTTTCCAATTTTTTTAGGCATCCATGTCATGTCTTTTCTAGCTTCCCCTGCAAGGTTTGTCTTGCTCCTTGACTTTTTCCCCATCTTTTGCAACATCTGGGAGCTTAGTTTTGGCATGTTTTGCTCCTTTGCACTGCTCTGATAGCATCCCGGTCCATTTTCCTCTTGTCACTAAATGGCCCAAATTTCCCAATTTTCTTTTTTTTCTCCTCCAGTTGCAATTCCTTTGATGGGATCTCCATTCCAGCGTCTTTCTAAGTCCTTCTTATTTCTTTTGGCCTTCAGTGCGCACCACTTTTGGCAAGCTGTGCTGCATGTGCCTGCACTTGATAGCATATGGGTAAGATATTTCTCTTTTTTTGTTTTAGTTTTTTTTCAGTGACCCTACCATGTGCCACATATCTTCCCCTGCAAGTTTCCTTTCTTCCTTGACATTTTCCCCTGCTTTTGCAACATCTGGGAGCTTAATTTTGGCATGTTTTGGTCTTTTGCAATGCAACTCATTTCCTCCCCGGCCATTTCTTGAAGACACTACAACTGCCAATTTTCTGGGTTTTGGGGCTTTTTTTCAATTGCATTTCATTTGATCCTATCTCCTTTCCAGAGTGTTTGTTAGCCTTTCTTTTGGGGTTCGCAAGATTCCGTTTCCCTTCCCGAAAGGAAATTTCATTTCCTTTCGGGAAGGGAAACGGAATCTTGCGATTTCAATGGGGACCATGAGAGGAATCCTTGGTGCATGTCCCTGCACGTGATGACATGCCATGCCTTTTGATGGCTTGACTTTGGGAAAGATTTTTTTCTATTTTTTTTCCAATTTTTTTAGGCATCCATGTCATGTCTTTTCTAGCTTCCCCTGCAAGGTTTGTCTTGCTCCTTGACTTTTTCCCCATCTTTTGCAACATCTGGGAGCTTAGTTTTGGCATGTTTTGGTCCTTTGCACTGCTCTGATAGCATCCCGGTCCATTTTCCTCTTGTCACTAAATGGCCCAAATTTCCCAATTTTCTTTTTTTTCTCCTCCAGTTGCAATTCCTTTGATGGGATCTCCATTCCAGCGTCTTTCTAAGTCCTTCTTATTTCTTTTGGCCTTCAGTGCGCACCACTTTTGGCAAGCTGTGCTGCATGTGCCTGCACTTGATAGCATATGGGTAAGATATTTCTCTTTTTTTGTTTTAGTTTTTTTTTCAGTGACCGTACCATGTGCCACATATCTTCCCCTGCAAGTTTCCTTTCTTCCTTGACATTTTCCCCTGCTTTTGCAACATCTGGGAGCTTAATTTTGGCATGTTTTGGTCTTTTGCAATGCACCTCATTTCCTCCCCGGCCATTTCTTGAAGACACTACAACTGCCAATTTTCTGGGTTTTGGGGCTTTTTTTCAATTGCATTTCATTTGATCCTATCTCCTTTCCAGAGTGTTTGTTAGCCTTTCTTTTGGGGTTCGCAAGATTCCGTTTCCCTTCCCGAAAGGAAATTTCATTTCCTTTCGGGAAGGGAAACGGAATCTTGCGATTTCAATGGGGACCATGAGAGAAATCCTTGGTGCATGTCCCTGCACGTGATGACATGCCATGCCTTTTGATGGCTTTGACTTTGGGAAAGATTTTTTTCTTTTTTTTTTTCAATTTTTTTAGGCATCCATGTCATGTCTTTTCTAGCTTCCCCTGCAAGTTTTGTCTTGCTCCTTGACTTTTTCCCCATCTTTTGCAACATCTGGGAGCTTAGTTTTGGCATGTTTTGGTCCTTTGCACTGCTCTGATAGCATCCCGGTCCATTTTCCTCTTGTCACTAAATGGCCCAAATTTCCCAATTTTCTTTTTTTTCTCCTCCAGTTGCAATTCCTTTGATGGGATCTCCATTCCAGCGTCTTTCTAAGTCCTTCTTATTTCTTTTGGCCTTCAGTGCGCACCACTTTTGGCAAGCTGTGCTGCATGTGCCTGCACTTGATAGCATATGGGTAAGATATTTCTCTTTTTTTGTTTTAGTTTTTTTTTCAGTGACCGTACCATGTGCCACATATCTTCCCCTGCAAGTTTCCTTTCTTCCTTGACATTTTCCCCTGCTTTTGCAACATCTGGGAGCTTAATTTTGGCATGTTTTGGTCTTTTGTAATGCAACTCATTTCCTCCCCGGCCATTTCTTGAAGACACTACAACTGCCAATTTTCTGGGTTTTGGGGCTTTTTTTCAATTGCATTTCATTTGATCCTATCTCCTTTCCAGAGTGTTTGTTAGCCTTTCTTTTGGGGTTCGCAAGATTCCGTTTCCCTTCCCGAAAGGAAATTTCATTTCCTTTCGGGAAGGGAAACGGAATCTTGCGATTTCAATGGGGACCATGAGAGGAATCCTTGGTGCATGTCCCTGCACGTGATGACATGCCATGCCTTTTGATGGCTTTGACTTTGGGAAAGATTTTTTTCTTTTTTTTTTCCAATTTTTTTAGGCATCCATGTCATGTCTTTTCTAGCTTCCCCTGCAAGGTTTGTCTTGCTTCTTGACTTTTTCCCCATCTTTTGCAACATCTGGGAGCTTCGTTTTGGCATGTTTTGGTCCTTTGCACTGCTCTGATAGCATCCCGGTCCATTTTCCTCTTGTCACTAAATGGCCCAAATTTCCCAATTTTCTTTTTTTTCTCCTCCAGTTGCAATTCCTTTGATGGGATCTCCATTCCAGCGTCTTTCTAAGTCCTTCTTATTTCTTTTGGCCTTCAGTGCGCACCACTTTTGGCAAGCTGTGCTGCATGTGCCTGCACTTGATAGCATATGGGTAAGATATTTCTCTTTTTTTGTTTTAGTTTTTTTTTCAGTGACCGTACCATGTGCCACATATCTTCCCCTGCAAGTTTCCTTTCTTCCTTGACATTTTCCCCTGCTTTTGCAACATCTGGGAGCTTAATTTTGGCATGTTTTGGTCTTTTGCAATGCAACTCATTTCCTCCCCGGCCATTTCTTGAAGACACTACAACTGCCAATTTTCTGGGTTTTGGGGCTTTTTTTCAATTGCATTTCATTTGATCCTATCTCCTTTCCAGAGTGTTTGTTAGCCTTTCTTTTGGGCTTCGCAAGATTCCGTTTCCCTTCCCGAAAGGAAATTTCATTTCCTTTCGGGAAGGGAAACGGAATCTTGCGATTTCAATGGGGACCATGAGAGGAATCCTTGGTGCATGTCCCTGCACGTGATGACATGCCATGCCTTTTGATGGCTTTGACTTTGGGAAAGATTTTTTTCTTTTTTTTTTCCAATTTTTTTAGGCATCCATGTCATGTCTTTTCTAGCTTCCCCTGCAAGTTTTGTCTTGCTCCTTGACTTTTTCCCCATCTTTTGCAACATCTGGGAGCTTAGTTTTGGCATGTTTTGGTCCTTTGCACTGCTCTGATAGCATCCCGGTCCATTTTCCTCTTGTCACTAAATGGCCCAAATTTCCCAATTTTCTTTTTTTTCTCCTCCAGTTGCAATTCCTTTGATGGGATCTCCATTCCAGCGTCTTTCTAAGTCCTTCTTATTTCTTTTGGCCTTCAGTGCGCACCACTTTTGGCAAGCTGTGCTGCATGTGCCTGCACTTGATAGCATATGGGTAAGATATTTCTCTTTTTTTGTTTTAGTTTTTTTTCAGTGACCCTACCATGTGCCACATATCTTCCCCTGCAAGTTTCCTTTCTTCCTTGACATTTTCCCCTGCTTTTGCAACATCTGGGAGCTTAATTTTGGCATGTTTTGGTCTTTTGCAATGCAACTCATTTCCTCCCCGGCCATTTCTTGAAGACACTACAACTGCCAATTTTCTGGGTTTTGGGGCTTTTTTTCAATTGCAGTTCATTTGATCCTATCTCCTTTCCAGAGTGTTTGTTAGCCTTTCTTTTGGGGTTCGCAAGATTCCGTTTCCCTTCCCGAAAGGAAATTTCATTTCCTTTCGGGAAGGGAAACGGAATCTTGCGATTTCAATGGGGACCATGAGAGGAATCCTTGGTGCATGTCCCTGCACGTGATGACATGCCATGCCTTTTGATGGCTTTGACTTTGGGAAAGATTTTTTTCTTTTTTTTTTCCAATTTTTTTAGGCATCCATGTCATGTCTTTTCTAGCTTCCCCTGCAAGTTTTGTCTTGCTCCTTGACTTTTTCCCCATCTTTTGCAACATCTGGGAGCTTCGTTTTGGCATGTTTTGGTCCTTTGCACTGCTCTGATAGCATCCCGGTCCATTTTCCTCTTGTCACTAAATGGCCCAAATTTCCCAATTTTCTTTTTTTTCTCCTCCAGTTGCAATTCCTTTGATGGGATCTCCATTCCAGCGTCTTTCTAAGTCCTTCTTATTTCTTTTGGCCTTCAGTGCGCACCACTTTTGGCAAGCTGTGCTGCATGTGCCTGCACTTGATAGCATATGGGTAAGATATTTCTCTTTTTTTGTTTTAGTTTTTTTTTCAGTGACCGTACCATGTGCCACATATCTTCCCCTGCAAGTTTCCTTTCTTCCTTGACATTTTCCCCTGCTTTTGCAACATCTGGGAGCTTAATTTTGGCATGTTTTGGTCTTTTGCAATGCAACTCATTTCCTCCCCGGCCATTTCTTGAAGACACTACAACTGCCAATTTTCTGGGTTTTGGGGCTTTTTTTCAATTGCATTTCATTTGATCCTATCTCCTTTCCAGAGTGTTTGTTAGCCTTTCTTTTGGGGTTCGCAAGATTCCGTTTCCCTTCCCGAAAGGAAATTTCATTTCCTTTCGGGAAGGGAAACGGAATCTTGCGATTTCAATGGGGACCATGAGAGGAATCCTTGGTGCATGTCCCTGCACGTGATGACATGCCATGCCTTTTGATGGCTTTGACTTTGGGAAAGATTTTTTTCTTTTTTTTTTCCAATTTTTTTAGGCATCCATGTCATGTCTTTTCTAGCTTCCCCTGCAAGGTTTGTCTTGCTCCTTGACTTTTTCCCCATCTTTTGCAACATCTGGGAGCTTAGTTTTGGCATGTTTTGCTCCTTTGCACTGCTCTGATAGCATCCCGGTCCATTTTCCTCTTGTCACTAAATGGCCCAAATTTCCCAATTTTCTTTTTTTTCTCCTCCAGTTGCAATTCCTTTGATGGGATCTCCATTCCAGCGTCTTTCTAAGTCCTTCTTATTTCTTTTGGCCTTCAGTGCGCACCACTTTTGGCAAGCTGTGCTGCATGTGCCTGCACTTGATAGCATATGGGTAAGATATTTCTCTTTTTTTGTTTTAGTTTTTTTTCAGTGACCCTACCATGTGCCACATATCTTCCCCTGCAAGTTTCCTTTCTTCCTTGACATTTTCCCCTGCTTTTGCAACATCTGGGAGCTTAATTTTGGCATGTTTTGGTCTTTTGCAATGCAACTCATTTCCTCCCCGGCCATTTCTTGAAGACACTACAACTGCCAATTTTCTGGGTTTTGGGGCTTTTTTTCAATTGCATTTCATTTGATCCTATCTCCTTTCCAGAGTGTTTGTTAGCCTTTCTTTTGGGGTTCGCAAGATTCCGTTTCCCTTCCCGAAAGGAAATTTCATTTCCTTTCGGGAAGGGAAACGGAATCTTGCGATTTCAATGGGGACCATGAGAGAAATCCTTGGTGCATGTCCCTGCACGTGATGACATGCCATGCCTTTTGATGGCTTTGACTTTGGGAAAGATTTTTTTCTTTTTTTTTTTCAATTTTTTTAGGCATCCATGTCATGTCTTTTCTAGCTTCCCCTGCAAGTTTTGTCTTGCTCCTTGACTTTTTCCCCATCTTTTGCAACATCTGGGAGCTTCGTTTTGGCATGTTTTGCTCCTTTGCACTGCTCTGATAGCATCCCGGTCCATTTTCCTCTTGTCACTAAATGGCCCAAATTTCCCAATTTTCTTTTTTTTCTCCTCCAGTTGCAATTCCTTTGATGGGATCTCCATTCCAGCGTCTTTCTAAGTCCTTCTTATTTCTTTTGGCCTTCAGTGCGCACCACTTTTGGCAAGCTGTGCTGCATGTGCCTGCACTTGATAGCATATGGGTAAGATATTTCTCTTTTTTTGTTTTAGTTTTTTTTTCAGTGACCGTACCATGTGCCACATATCTTCCCCTGCAAGTTTCCTTTCTTCCTTGACATTTTCCCCTGCTTTTGCAACATCTGGGAGCTTAATTTTGGCATGTTTTGGTCTTTTGTAATGCAACTCATTTCCTCCCCGGCCATTTCTTGAAGACACTACAACTGCCAATTTTCTGGGTTTTGGGGCTTTTTTTCAATTGCATTTCATTTGATCCTATCTCCTTTCCAGAGTGTTTGTTAGCCTTTCTTTTGGGGTTCGCAAGATTCCGTTTCCCTTCCCGAAAGGAAATTTCATTTCCTTTCGGGAAGGGAAACGGAATCTTGCGATTTCAATGGGGACCATGAGAGGAATCCTTGGTGCATGTCCCTGCACGTGATGACATGCCATGCCTTTTGATGGCTTTGACTTTGGGAAAGATTTTTTTCTTTTTTTTTTCCAATTTTTTTAGGCATCCATGTCATGTCTTTTCTAGCTTCCCCTGCAAGTTTTGTCTTGCTCCTTGACTTTTTCCCCATCTTTTGCAACATCTGGGAGCTTCGTTTTGGCATGTTTTGGTCCTTTGCACTGCTCTGATAGCATCCCGGTCCATTTTCCTCTTGTCACTAAATGGCCCAAATTTCCCAATTTTCTTTTTTTTCTCCTCCAGTTGCAATTCCTTTGATGGGATCTCCATTCCAGCGTCTTTCTAAGTCCTTCTTATTTCTTTTGGCCTTCAGTGCGCGCCACTTTTGGCAAGCTGTGCTGCATGTGCCTGCACTTGATAGCATATGGGTAAGATATTTCTCTTTTTTTGTTTTAGTTTTTTTTTCAGTGACCGTACCATGTGCCACATATCTTCCCCTGCAAGTTTCCTTTCTTCCTTGACATTTTCCCCTGCTTTTGCAACATCTGGGAGCTTAATTTTGGCATGTTTTGGTCTTTTGCAATGCAACTCATTTCCTCCCCGGCCATTTCTTGAAGACACTACAACTGCCAATTTTCTGGGTTTTGGGGCTTTTTTTCAATTGCATTTCATTTGATCCTATCTCCTTTCCAGAGTGTTTGTTAGCCTTTCTTTTGGGGTTCGCAAGATTCCGTTTCCCTTCCCGAAAGGAAATTTCATTTCCTTTCGGGAAGGGAAACGGAATCTTGCGATTTCAATGGGGACCATGAGAGGAATCCTTGGTGCATGTCCCTGCACATGATGACATGCCATGCCTTTTGATGGCTTTGACTTTGGGAAAGATTTTTTTCTTTTTTTTTTCCAATTTTTTTAGGCATCCATGTCATGTCTTTTCTAGCTTCCCCTGCAAGTTTTGTCTTGCTCCTTGACTTTTTCCCCATCTTTTGCAACATCTGGGAGCTTCGTTTTGGCATGTTTTGCTCCTTTGCACTGCTCTGATAGCATCCCGGTCCATTTTCCTCTTGTCACTAAATGGCCCAAATTTCCCAATTTTCTTTTTTTTCTCCTCCAGTTGCAATTCCTTTGATGGGATCTCCATTCCAGCGTCTTTCTAAGTCCTTCTTATTTCTTTTGGCCTTCAGTGCGCACCACTTTTGGCAAGCTGTGCTGCATGTGCCTGCACTTGATAGCATATGGGTAAGATATTTCTCTTTTTTTGTTTTAGTTTTTTTTTCAGTGACCCTACCATGTGCCGCATATCTTCCCCTGCAAGTTTCCTTTCTTCCTTGACATTTTCCCCTGCTTTTGCAACATCTGGGAGCTTAATTTTGGCATGTTTTGGTCTTTTGCAATGCAACTCATTTCCTCCCCGGCCATTTCTTGAAGACACTACAACTGCCAATTTTCTGGGTTTTGGGGCTTTTTTTCAATTGCATTTCATTTGATCCTATCTCCTTTCCAGAGTGTTTGTTAGCCTTTCTTTTGGGGTTCGCAAGATTCCGTTTCCCTTCCCGAAAGGAAATTTCATTTCCTTTCGGGAAGGGAAACGGAATCTTGCGATTTCAATGGGGACCATGAGAGGAATCCTTGGTGCATGTCCCTGCACGTGATGACATGCCATGCCTTTTGATGGCTTTGACTTTGGGAAAGATTTTTTTCTTTTTTTTTTCCAATTTTTTTAGGCATCCATGTCATGTCTTTTCTAGCTTCCCCTGCAAGGTTTTTCTTGCTCCTTGACTTTTTCCCCATCTTTTGCAACATCTGGGAGCTTAGTTTTGGCATGTTTTGGTCCTTTGCACTGCTCTGATAGCATCCCGGTCCATTTTCCTCATGTCACTAAATGGCCCAAATTTCCCAATTTTCTTTTTTTTCTCCTCCAGTTGCAATTCCTTTGATGGGATCTCCATTCCAGCGTCTTTCTAAGTCCTTCTTATTTCTTTTGGCCTTCAGTGCGCACCACTTTTGGCAAGCTGTGCTGCATGTGCCTGCACTTGATAGCATATGGGTAAGATACTTCTCTTTTTTTGTTTTAGTTTTTTTTCAGTGACCCTACCATGTGCCACATATCTTCCCCTGCAAGTTTCCTTTCTTCCTTGACATTTTCCCCTGCTTTTGCAACATCTGGGAGCTTAATTTTGGCATGTTTTGGTCTTTTGCAATGCAACTCATTTCCTCCCCGGCCATTTCTTGAAGACACTACAACTGCCAATTTTCTGGGTTTTGGGGCTTTTTTTCAATTGCATTTCATTTGATCCTATCTCCTTTCCAGAGTGTTTGTTAGCCTTTCTTTTGGGGTTCGCAAGATTCCGTTTCCCTTCCCGAAAGGAAATTTCATTTCCTTTCGGGAAGGGAAACGGAATCTTGCGATTTCAATGGGGACCATGAGAGAAATCCTTGGTGCATGTCCCTGCACATGATGACATGCCATGCCTTTTGATGGCTTTGACTTTGGGAAAGATTTTTTTCTTTTTTTTTTTTCAATTTTTTTAGGCATCCATGTCATGTCTTTTCTAGCTTCCCCTGCAAGTTTTGTCTTGCTCCTTGACTTTTTCCCCATCTTTTGCAACATCTGGGAGCTTCGTTTTGGCATGTTTTGGTCCTTTGCACTGCTCTGATAGCATCCCGGTCCATTTTCCTCTTGTCACTAAATGGCCCAAATTTCCCAATTTTCTTTTTTTTCTCCTCCAGTTGCAATTCCTTTGATGGGATCTCCATTCCAGCGTCTTTCTAAGTCCTTCTTATTTCTTTTGGCCTTCAGTGCGCACCACTTTTGGCAAGCTGTGCTGCATGTGCCTGCACTTGATAGCATATGGGTAAGATATTTCTCTTTTTTTGTTTTAGTTTTTTTTTCAGTGACCGTACCATGTGCCACATATCTTCCCCTGCAAGTTTCCTTTCTTCCTTGACATTTTCCCCTGCTTTTGCAACATCTGGGAGCTTAATTTTGGCATGTTTTGGTCTTTTGCAATGCAACTCATTTCCTCCCCGGCCATTTCTTGAAGACACTACAACTGCCAGTTTTCTGGGTTTTGGGGCTTTTTTTCAATTGCATTTCATTTGATCCTATCTCCTTTCCAGAGTGTTTGTTAGCCTTTCTTTTGGGGTTCGCAAGATTCCGTTTCCCTTCCCGAAAGGAAATTTCATTTCCTTTCGGGAAGGGAAACGGAATCTTGCGATTTCAATGGGGACCATGAGAGGAATCCTTGGTGCATGTCCCTGCACGTGATGACATGCCATGCCTTTTGATGGCTTTGACTTTGGGAAAGATTTTTTTCTTTTTTTTTTCCAATTTTTTTAGGCATCCATGTCATGTCTTTTCTAGCTTCCCCTGCAAGGTTTGTCTTGCTCCTTGACTTTTTCCCCATCTTTTGCAACATCTGGGAGCTTAGTTTTGGCATGTTTTGGTCCTTTGCACTGCTCTGATAGCATCCCGGTCCATTTTCCTCTTGTCACTAAATGGCCCAAATTTCCCAATTTTCTTTTTTTTCTCCTCCAGTTGCAATTCCTTTGATGGGATCTCCATTCCAGCGTCTTTCTAAGTCCTTCTTATTTCTTTTGGCCTTCAGTGCGCACCACTTTTGGCAAGCTGTGCTGCATGTGCCTGCACTTGATAGCATATGGGTAAGATACTTCTCTTTTTTTGTTTTAGTTTTTTTTCAGTGACCCTACCATGTGCCACATATCTTCCCCTGCAAGTTTCCTTTCTTCCTTGACATTTTCCCCTGCTTTTGCAACATCTGGGAGCTTAATTTTGGCATGTTTTGGTCTTTTGCAATGCAACTCATTTCCTCCCCGGCCATTTCTTGAAGACACTACAACTGCCAATTTTCTGGGTTTTGGGGCTTTTTTTCAATTGCATTTCATTTGATCCTATCTCCTTTCCAGAGTGTTTGTTAGCCTTTCTTTTGGGGTTCGCAAGATTCCGTTTCCCTTCCCGAAAGGAAATTTCATTTCCTTTCGGGAAGGGAAACGGAATCTTGCGATTTCAATGGGGACCATGAGAGAAATCCTTGGTGCATGTCCCTGCACATGATGACATGCCATGCCTTTTGATGGCTTTGACTTTGGGAAAGATTTTTTTCTTTTTTTTTTTTCAATTTTTTTAGGCATCCATGTCATGTCTTTTCTAGCTTCCCCTGCAAGTTTTGTCTTGCTCCTTGACTTTTTCCCCATCTTTTGCAACATCTGGGAGCTTCGTTTTGGCATGTTTTGGTCCTTTGCACTGCTCTGATAGCATCCCGGTCCATTTTCCTCTTGTCACTAAATGGCCCAAATTTCCCAATTTTCTTTTTTTTCTCCTCCAGTTGCAATTCCTTTGATGGGATCTCCATTCCAGCGTCTTTCTAAGTCCTTCTTATTTCTTTTGGCCTTCAGTGCGCACCACTTTTGGCAAGCTGTGCTGCATGTGCCTGCACTTGATAGCATATGGGTAAGATATTTCTCTTTTTTTGTTTTAGTTTTTTTTTCAGTGACCGTACCATGTGCCACATATCTTCCCCTGCAAGTTTCCTTTCTTCCTTGACATTTTCCCCTGCTTTTGCAACATCTGGGAGCTTAATTTTGGCATGTTTTGGTCTTTTGCAATGCAACTCATTTCCTCCCCGGCCATTTCTTGAAGACACTACAACTGCCAGTTTTCTGGGTTTTGGGGCTTTTTTTCAATTGCATTTCATTTGATCCTATCTCCTTTCCAGAGTGTTTGTTAGCCTTTCTTTTGGGGTTCGCAAGATTCCGTTTCCCTTCCCGAAAGGAAATTTCATTTCCTTTTGGGAAGGGAAACGGAATCTTGCGATTTCAATGGGGACCATGAGAGGAATCCTTGGTGCATGTCCCTGCACGTGATGACATGCCATGCCTTTTGATGGCTTTGACTTTGGGAAAGATTTTTTTCTTTTTTTTTTCCAATTTTTTTAGGCATCCATGTCATGTCTTTTCTAGCTTCCCCTGCAAGGTTTGTCTTGCTCCTTGACTTTTTCCCCATCTTTTGCAACATCTGGGAGCTTCGTTTTGGCATGTTTTGGTCCTTTGCACTGCTCTGATAGCATCCCGGTCCATTTTCCTCTTGTCACTAAATGGCCCAAATTTCCCAATTTTCTTTTTTTTCTCCTCCAGTTGCAATTCCTTTGATGGGATCTCCATTCCAGCGTCTTTCTAAGTCCTTCTTATTTCTTTTGGCCTTCAGTGCGCACCACTTTTGGCAAGCTGTGCTGCATGTGCCTGCACTTGATAGCATATGGGTAAGATACTTCTCTTTTTTTGTTTTAGTTTTTTTTCAGTGACCGTACCATGTGCCACATATCTTCCCCTGCAAGTTTCCTTTCTTCCTTGACATTTTCCCCTGCTTTTGCAACATCTGGGAGCTTAATTTTAGCATGTTTTGGTCTTTTGCAATGCAACTCATTTCCTCCCCGGCCATTTCTTGAAGACACTACAACTGCCAATTTTCTGGGTTTTGGGGCTTTTTTTCAATTGCATTTCATTTGATCCTATCTCCTTTCCAGAGTGTTTGTTAGCCTTTCTTTTGGGGTTCGCAAGATTCCGTTTCCCTTCCCGAAAGGAAATTTCATTTCCTTTCGGGAAGGGAAACGGAATCTTGCGATTTCAATGGGGACCATGAGAGGAATCCTTGGTGCATGTCCCTGCACGTGATGACATGCCATGCCTTTTGATGGCTTTGACTTTGGGAAAGATTTTTTTCTTTTTTTTTTCCAATTTTTTTAGGCATCCATGTCATGTCTTTTCTAGCTTCCCCTGCAAGTTTTGTCTTGCTCCTTGACTTTTTCCCCATCTTTTGCAACATCTGGGAGCTTCGTTTTGGCATGTTTTGGTCCTTTGTACTGCTCACTAAATGGCCCAAATTTTCCAATTTTCTTTACCTTCTCCTCCAGTTGCAATTCCTTTGATGGGATCTCCATTCCAGCGTCTTTCTAAGTCCTTCTTATTTCTTTTGGCCTTCAGTGCGCACCACTTTTGGCAAGCTGTGCTGCATGTGCCTGCACTTGATAGCATATGGGTAAGATATTTCTCTTTTTTTGTTTTAGTTTTTTTTTCAGTGACCGTACCATGTGCCACATATCTTCCCCTGCAAGTTTCCTTTCTTCCTTGACATTTTCCCCTGCTTTTGCAACATCTGGGAGCTTAATTTTGGCATGTTTTGGTCTTTTGCAATGCAACTCATTTCCTCCCCGGCCATTTCTTGAAGACACTACAACTGCCAGTTTTCTGGGTTTTGGGGCTTTTTTTCAATTGCATTTCATTTGATCCTATCTCCTTTCCAGAGTGTTTGTTAGCCTTTCTTTTGGGGTTCGCAAGATTCCGTTTCCCTTCCCGAAAGGAAATTTCATTTCCTTTCGGGAAGGGAAACGGAATCTTGCGATTTCAATGGGGACCATGAGAGGAATCCTTGGTGCATGTCCCTGCACGTGATGACATGTCATGCCTTTTGATGGCTTTGACTTTGGGAAAGATTTTTTTCTTTTTTTTTTCCAATTTTTTTAGGCATCCATGTCATGTCTTTTCTAGCTTCCCCTGCAAGTTTTGTCTTGCTCCTTGACTTTTTCCCCATCTTTTGCAACATCTGTGAGCTTCGTTTTGGCATGTTTTGGTCCTTTGCACTGCTCTGATAGCATCCCGGTCCATCTTCCTCTTGTCACTAAATGGCCCAAATTTCCCAATTTTCTTTTTTTTCTCCTCCAGTTGCAATTCCTTTGATGGGATCTCCATTCCAGCGTCTTTCTAAGTCCTTCTTATTTCTTTTGGCCTTCAGTGCGCACCACTTTTGGCAAGCTGTGCTGCATGTGCCTGCACTTGATAGCATATGGGTAAGATATTTCTCTTTTTTTGTTTTAGTTTTTTTTTCAGTGACCGTACCATGTGCCACATATCTTCCCCTGCAAGTTTCCTTTCTTCCTTGACATTTTCCCCTGCTTTTGCAACATCTGGGAGCTTAATTTTGGCATGTTTTGGTCTTTTGCAATGCAACTCATTTCCTCCCCGGCCATTTCTTGAAGACACTACAACTGCCAATTTTCTGGGTTTTGGGGCTTTTTTTCAATTGCATTTCATTTGATCCTATCTCCTTTCCAGAGTGTTTGTTAGCCTTTCTTTTGGGGTTCGCAAGATTCCGTTTCCCTTCCCGAAAGGAAATTTCATTTCCTTTCGGGAAGGGAAACGGAATCTTGCGATTTCAATGGGGACCATGAGAGGAATCCTTGGTGCATGTCCCTGCACGTGATGACATGCCATGCCTTTTGATGGCTTTGACTTTGGGAAAGATTTTTTTCTTTTTTTTTTCCAATTTTTTTAGGCATCCATGTCATGTCTTTTCTAGCTTCCCCTGCAAGTTTTGTCTTGCTCCTTGACTTTTTCCCCATCTTTTGCAACATCTGGGAGCTTCGTTTTGGCATGTTTTGGTCCTTTGCACTGCTCTGATAGCATCCCAGTCCATTTTCCTCTTGTCACTAAATGGCCCAAATTTCCCAATTTTCTTTTTTTTCTCCTCCAGTTGCAATTCCTTTGATGGGATCTCCATTCCAGCGTCTTTCTAAGTCCTTCTTATTTCTTTTGGCCTTCAGTGCGCACCACTTTTGGCAAGCTGTGCTGCATGTGCCTGCACTTGATAGCATATGGGTAAGATACTTCTCTTTTTTTGTTTTAGTTTTTTTTCAGTGACCGTACCATGTGCCACATATCTTCCCCTGCAAGTTTCCTTTCTTCCTTGACATTTTCCCCTGCTTTTGCAACATCTGGGAGCTTAATTTTGGCATGTTTTGGTCTTTTGCAATGCAACTCATTTCCTCCCCGGCCATTTCTTGAAGACACTACAACTGCCAATTTTCTGGGTTTTGGGGCTTTTTTTCAATTGCATTTCATTTGATCCTATCTCCTTTCCAGAGTGTTTGTTAGCCTTTCTTTTGGGGTTCGCAAGATTCCGTTTCCCTTCCCGAAAGGAAATTTCATTTCCTTTCGGGAAGGGAAACGGAATCTTGCGATTTCAATGGGGACCATGAGAGGAATCCTTGGTGCATGTCCCTGCACGTGATGACATGCCATGCCTTTTGATGGCTTTGACTTTGGGAAAGATTTTTTTCTTTTTTTTTTCCAATTTTTTTAGGCATCCATGTCATGTCTTTTCTAGCTTCCCCTGCAAGTTTTGTCTTGCTCCTTGACTTTTTCCCCATCTTTTGCAACATCTGGGAGCTTCGTTTTGGCATGTTTTGGTCCTTTGTACTGCTCTGATAGCATCCCGGTCCATTTTCCTCTTGTCACTAAATGGCCCAAATTTCCCAATTTTCTTTTTTTTCTCCTCCAGTTGCAATTCCTTTGATGGGATCTCCATTCCAGCGTCTTTCTAAGTCCTTCTTATTTCTTTTGGCCTTCAGTGCGCACCACTTTTGGCAAGCTGTGCTGCATGTGCCTGCACTTGATAGCATATGGGTAAGATACTTCTCTTTTTTTGTTTTAGTTTTTTTTCAGTGACCGTACCATGTGCCACATATCTTCCCCTGCAAGTTTCCTTTCTTCCTTGACATTTTCCCCTGCTTTTGCAACATCTGGGAGCTTAATTTTGGCATGTTTTGGTCTTTTGCAATGCAACTCATTTCCTCCCCGGCCATTTCTTGAAGACACTACAACTGCCAATTTTCTGGGTTTTGGGGCTTTTTTTCAATTGCATTTCATTTGATCCTATCTCCTTTCCAGAGTGTTTGTTAGCCTTTCTTTTGGGGTTCGCAAGATTCCATTTCCCTTCCCGAAAGGAAATGAAATTTCCTTTCGGGAAGGGAAATGGAATCTTGCGATTTCAATGGGGACCATGAGAGGAATCCTTGGTGCATGTCCCTGCACGTGATGACATGCCATGCCTTTTGATGGCTTTGACTTTGGGAAAGATTTTTTTCTTTTTTTTTTCCAATTTTTTTAGGCATCCATGTCATGTCTTTTCTAGCTTCCCCTGCAAGTTTTGTCTTGCTCCTTGACTTTTTCCCCATCTTTTGCAACATCTGGGAGCTTTGTTTTGGCATGTTTTGCTCCTTTGCACTGCTCTGATAGCATCCCGGTCCATTTTCCTCTTGTCACTAAATGGCCCTAATTTCCCAATTTTATTTTTTTCTCCTCCAGTTGCAATTCCTTTGATGGGATCTCCATTCCAGCGTCTTTCTAAGTCCTTCTTATTTCTTTTGGCCTTCAGTGCGCACCACTTTTGGCAAGCTGTGCTGCATGTGCCTGCACTTGATAGCATATGGGTAAGATATTTCTCTTTTTTTGTTTTAGTTTTTTTTTCAGTGACCGTACCATGTGCCACATATCTTCCCCTGCAAGTTTCCTTTCTTCCTTGACATTTTCCCCTGCTTTTGCAACATCTGGGAGCTTAATTTTGGCATGTTTTGGTCTTTTGCAATGCAACTCATTTCCTCCCCGGCCATTTCTTGAAGACACTACAACTGCCAATTTTCTGGGTTTTGGGGCTTTTTTTCAATTGCATTTCATTTGATCCTATCTCCTTTCCAGAGTGTTTGTTAGCCTTTCTTTTGGGGTTCGCAAGATTCCGTTTCCCTTCCCGAAAGGAAATTTCATTTCCTTTCGGGAAGGGAAACGGAATCTTGCGATTTCAATGGGGACCATGAGAGGAATCCTTGGTGCATGTCCCTGCACGTGATGACATGCCATGCCTTTTGATGGCTTTGACTTTGGGAAAGATTTTTTTCTTTTTTTTTTCCAATTTTTTTAGGCATCCATGTCATGTCTTTTCTAGCTTCCCCTGCAAGTTTTGTCTTGCTCCTTGACTTTTTCCCCATCTTTTGCAACATCTGGGAGCTTCGTTTTGGCATGTTTTGGTCCTTTGTACTGCTCTGATAGCATCCCGGTCCATTTTCCTCTTGTCACTAAATGGCCCAAATTTCCCAATTTTCTTTATTTTCTCCTCCAGTTGCAATTCCTTTGATGGGATCTCCATTCCAGTGTCTTTCTAAGTCCTTCTTATTTCTTTTGGCCTTCAGTGCGCACCACTTTTGGCAAGCTGTGCTGCATGTGCCTGCACTTGATAGCATATGGGTAAGATATTTCTCTTTTTTTGTTTTAGTTTTTTTTTCAGTGACCGTACCATGTGCCACATATCTTCCCCTGCAAGTTTCCTTTCTTCCTTGACATTTTCCCCTGCTTTTGCAACATCTGGGAGCTTAATTTTGGCATGTTTTGGTCTTTTGCAATGCAACTCATTTCCTCCCCGGCCATTTCTTGAAGACACTACAACTGCCAATTTTCTGGGTTTTGGGGCTTTTTTTCAATTGCATTTCATTTGATCCTATCTCCTTTCCAGAGTGTTTGTTAGCCTTTCTTTTGGGGTTCGCAAGATTCCGTTTCCCTTCCCGAAAGGAAATTTCATTTCCTTTCGGGAAGGGAAACGGAATCTTGCGATTTCAATGGGGACCATGAGAGGAATCCTTGGTGCATGTCCCTGCACGTGATGACATGCCATGCCTTTTGATGGCTTTGACTTTGGGAAAGATTTTTTTCTTTTTTTTTTCCAATTTTTTTAGGCATCCATGTCATGTCTTTTCTAGCTTCCCCTGCAAGTTTTGTCTTGCTCCTTGACTTTTTCCCCATCTTTTGCAACATCTGGGAGCTTAGTTTTGGCATGTTTTGGTCCTTTGCACTGCTCTGATAGCATCCCGGTCCATTTTCCTCTTGTCACTAAATGGCCCTAATTTCCCAATTTTATTTTTTTCTCCTCCAGTTGCAATTCCTTTGATGGGATCTCCATTCCAGTGTCTTTCTAAGTCCTTCTTATTTCTTTTGGCCTTCAGTGCGCACCACTTTTGGCAAGCTGTGCTGCATGTGCCTGCACTTGATAGCATATGCGTAAGATATTTCTCTTTTTTTGTTTTAGTTTTTTTTTCAGTGACCGTACCATGTGCCACATATCTTCCCCTGCAAGTTTCCTTTCTTCCTTGACATTTTCCCCTGCTTTTGCAACATCTGGGAGCTTAATTTTGGCATGTTTTGGTCTTTTGCAATGCAACTCATTTCCTCCCCGGCCATTTCTTGAAGACACTACAACTGCCAATTTTCTGGGTTTTGGGGCTTTTTTTCAATTGCATTTCATTTGATCCTATCTCCTTTCCAGAGTGTTTGTTAGCCTTTCTTTTGGGGTTCGCAAGATTCCGTTTCCCTTCCCGAAAGGAAATTTCATTTCCTTTCGGGAAGGGAAACGGAATCTTGCGATTTCAATGGGGACCATGAGAGGAATCCTTGGTGCATGTCCCTGCACGTGATGACATGCCATGCCTTTTGATGGCTTTGACTTTGGGAAAGATTTTTTTCTTTTTTTTTTCCAATTTTTTTAGGCATCCATGTCATGTCTTTTCTAGCTTCCCCTGCAAGTTTTGTCTTGCTCCTTGACTTTTTCCCCATCTTTTGCAACATCTGGGAGCTTCGTTTTGGCATGTTTTGGTCCTTTGTACTGCTCTGATAGCATCCCGGTCCATTTTCCTCTTGTCACTAAATGGCCCAA
Source organism: Molothrus aeneus (assembly GCF_037042795.1). Classification (NCBI taxonomy): domain Eukaryota; kingdom Metazoa; phylum Chordata; class Aves; order Passeriformes; family Icteridae; genus Molothrus; species Molothrus aeneus. The sequence goes on along the minus strand of NW_027099176.1, from coordinate 731,791 downwards.
ATTTCCCAATTTTCTTTATTTTCTCCTCCAGTTGCAATTCCTTTGATGGGATCTCCATTCCAGTGTCTTTCTAAGTCCTTCTTATTTCTTTTGGCCTTCAGTGCGCACCACTTTTGGCAAGCTGTGCTGCATGTGCCTGCACTTGATAGCATATGGGTAAGATATTTCTCTTTTTTTGTTTTAGTTTTTTTTTCAGTGACCGTACCATGTGCCACATATCTTCCCCTGCAAGTTTCCTTTCTTCCTTGACATTTTCCCCTGCTTTTGCAACATCTGGGAGCTTAATTTTGGCATGTTTTGGTCTTTTGCAATGCAACTCATTTCCTCCCCGGCCATTTCTTGAAGACACTACAACTGCCAATTTTCTGGGTTTTGGGGCTTTTTTTCAATTGCATTTCATTTGATCCTATCTCCTTTCCAGAGTGTTTGTTAGCCTTTCTTTTGGGGTTCGCAAGATTCCGTTTCCCTTCCCGAAAGGAAATTTCATTTCCTTTCGGGAAGGGAAACGGAATCTTGCGATTTCAATGGGGACCATGAGAGGAATCCTTGGTGCATGTCCCTGCACGTGATGACATGCCATGCCTTTTGATGGCTTTGACTTTGGGAAAGATTTTTTTCTTTTTTTTTTCCAATTTTTTTAGGCATCCATGTCATGTCTTTTCTAGCTTCCCCTGCAAGGTTTGTCTTGCTCCTTGACTTTTTCCCCATCTTTTGCAACATCTGGGAGCTTCGTTTTGGCATGTTTTGCTCCTTTGCACTGCTCTGATAGCATCCCGGTCCATTTTCCTCTTGTCACTAAATGGCCCAAATTTCCCAATTTTCTTTTTTTTCTCCTCCAGTTGCAATTCCTTTGATGGGATCTCCATTCCAGCGTCTTTCTAAGTCCTTCTTATTTCTTTTGGCCTTCAGTGCGCGCCACTTTTGGCAAGCTGTGCTGCATGTGCCTGCACTTGATAGCATATGGGTAAGATATTTCTCTTTTTTTGTTTTAGTTTTTTTTTCAGTGACCGTTCCATGTGCCACATATCTTCCCCTGCAAGTTTCCTTTCTTCCTTGACATTTTCCCCTGCTTTTGCAACATCTGGGAGCTTAATTTCGGCATGTTTTGGTCTTTTGCAATGCAACTCATTTCCTCCCCGGCCATTTCTTGAAGACACTACAACTGCCGATTTTCTGGGTTTTGGGGCTTTTTTTCAATTGCATTTCATTTGATCCTATCTCCTTTCCAGAGTGTTTGTTAGCCTTTCTTTTGGGGTTCGCAAGATTCCGTTTCCCTTCCCGAAAGGAAATTTCATTTCCTTTCGGGAAGGGAAACGGAATCTTGCGATTTCAATGGGGACCATGAGAGGAATCCTTGGTGCATGTCCCTGCACGTGATGACATGCCATGCCTTTTGATGGCTTTGACTTTGGGAAAGATTTTTTTCTTTTTTTTTTCCAATTTTTTTAGGCATCCATGTCATGTCTTTTCTAGCTTCCCCTGCAAGTTTTGTCTTGCTCCTTGACTTTTTCCCCATCTTTTGCAACATCTGGGAGCTTAGTTTTGGCATGTTTTGCTCCTTTGCACTGCTCTGATAGCATCCCGGTCCATTTTCCTCTTGTCACTAAATGGCCCAAATTTCCCAATTTTATTTTTTTCTCCTCCAGTTGCAATTCCTTTGATGGGATCTCCATTCCAGAGTCTTTCTAAGTCCTTCTTATTTCTTTTGGCCTTCAGTGCGCACCACTTTTGGCAAGCTGTGCTGCATGTGCCTGCACTTGATAGCCTATGGGTAAGATACTTCTCTTTTTTTGTTTTAGTTTTTTTTCAGTGACCGTACCATGTGCCACATATCTTCCCCTGCAAGTTTCCTTTCTTCCTTGACATTTTCCCCTGCTTTTGCAACATCTGGGAGCTTAATTTTGGCATGTTTTGGTCTTTTGCAATGCAACTCATTTCCTCCCCGGCCATTTCTTGAAGACACTACAACTGCCAGTTTTCTGGGTTTTGGGGCTTTTTTTCAATTGCATTTCATTTGATCCTATCTCCTTTCCAGAGTGTTTGTTAGCCTTTCTTTTGGGGTTCGCAAGATTCCGTTTCCCTTCCCGAAAGGAAATTTCATTTCCTTTCGGGAAGGGAAACGGAATCTTGCGATTTCAATGGGGACCATGAGAGGAATCCTTGGTGCATGTCCCTGCACGTGATGACATGCCATGCCTTTTGATGGCTTTGACTTTGGGAAAGATTTTTTTCTTTTTTTTTTCCAATTTTTTTAGGCATCCATGTCATGTCTTTTCTAGCTTCCCCTGCAAGTTTTGTCTTGCTCCTTGACTTTTTCCCCATCTTTTGCAACATCTGGGAGCTTCGTTTTGGCATGTTTTGGTCCTTTGCACTGCTCTGATAGCATCCCGGTCCATTTTCCTCTTGTCACTAAATGGCCCAAATTTCCCAATTTTCTTTTTTTTCTCCTCCAGTTGCAATTCCTTGGATGGGATCTCCATTCCAGCGTCTTTCTAAGTCCTTCTTATTTCTTTTGGCCTTCAGTGCGCACCACTTTTGGCAAGCTGTGCTGCATGTGCCTGCACTTGATAGCATATGGGTAAGATATTTCTCTTTTTTTGTTTTAGTTTTTTTTTCAGTGACCGTTCCATGTGCCACATATCTTCCCCTGCAAGTTTCCTTTCTTCCTTGACATTTTCCCCTGCTTTTGCAACATCTGGGAGCTTAATTTTGGCATGTTTTGGTCTTTTGCAATGCAACTCATTTCCTCCCCGGCCATTTCTTGAAGACACTACAACTGCCAATTTTCTGGGTTTTGGGGCTTTTTTTCAATTGCATTTCATTTGATCCTATCTCCTTTCCAGAGTGTTTGTTAGCCTTTCGTTTGGGGTTCGCAAGATTCCGTTTCCCTTCCCGAAAGGAAATTTCATTTCCTTTCGGGAAGGGAAACGGAATCTTGCGTTTTCAATGGGGACCATGAGAGGAATCCTTGGTGCATGTCCCTGCACGTGATGACATGCCATGCCTTTTGATGGCTTTGACTTTGGGAAAGATTTTTTTCTTTTTTTTTTCCAATTTTTTTAGGCATCCATGTCATGTCTTTTCTAGCTTCCCCTGCAAGTTTTGTCTTGCTCCTTGACTTTTTCCCCATCTTTTGCAACATCTGGGAGCTTAGTTTTGGCATGTTTTGGTCCTTTGTACTGCTCTGATAGCATCCCGGTCCATTTTCCTCTTGTCACTAAATGGCCCAAATTTCCCAATTTTCTTTTTTTTCTCCTCCAGTTGCAATTCCTTTGATGGGATCTCCATTCCAGCGTCTTTCTAAGTCCTTCTTATTTCTTTTGGCCTTCAGTGCGCACCACTTTTGGCAAGCTGTGCTGCATGTGCCTGCACTTGATAGCATATGGGTAAGATACTTCTCTTTTTTTGTTTTAGTTTTTTTTCAGTGACCGTACCATGTGCCACATATCTTCCCCTGCAAGTTTCCTTTCTTCCTTGACATTTTCCCCTGCTTTTGCAACATCTGGGAGCTTAATTTTGGCATGTTTTGGTCTTTTGCAATGCAACTCATTTCCTCCCCGGCCATTTCTTGAAGACACTACAACTGCCAATTTTCTGGGTTTTGGGGCTTTTTTTCAATTGCATTTCATTTGATCCTATCTCCTTTCCAGAGTGTTTGTTAGCCTTTCTTTTGGGGTTCGCAAGATTCCATTTCCCTTCCCGAAAGGAAATGAAATTTCCTTTCGGGAAGGGAAATGGAATCTTGCGATTTCAATGGGGACCATGAGAGGAATCCTTGGTGCATGTCCCTGCACGTGATGACATGCCATGCCTTTTGATGGCTTTGACTTTGGGAAAGATTTTTTTCTTTTTTTTTTCCAATTTTTTTAGGCATCCATGTCATGTCTTTTCTAGCTTCCCCTGCAAGTTTTGTCTTGCTCCTTGACTTTTTCCCCATCTTTTGCAACATCTGGGAGCTTCGTTTTGGCATGTTTTGCTCCTTTGCACTGCTCTGATAGCATCCCGGTCCATTTTCCTCTTGTCACTAAATGGCCCTAATTTCCCAATTTTATTTTTTTCTCCTCCAGTTGCAATTCCTTTGATGGGATCTCCATTCCAGCGTCTTTCTAAGTCCTTCTTATTTCTTTTGGCCTTCAGTGCGCACCACTTTTGGCAAGCTGTGCTGCATGTGCCTGCACTTGATAGCATATGGGTAAGATATTTCTCTTTTTTTGTTTTAGTTTTTTTTTCAGTGACCGTACCATGTGCCACATATCTTCCCCTGCAAGTTTCCTTTCTTCCTTGACATTTTCCCCTGCTTTTGCAACATCTGGGAGCTTAATTTTGGCATGTTTTGGTCTTTTGCAATGCAACTCATTTCCTCCCCGGCCATTTCTTGAAGACACTACAACTGCCAATTTTCTGGGTTTTGGGGCTTTTTTTCAATTGCATTTCATTTGATCCTATCTCCTTTCCAGAGTGTTTGTTAGCCTTTCTTTTGGGGTTCGCAAGATTCCGTTTCCCTTCCCGAAAGGAAATTTCATTTCCTTTCGGGAAGGGAAACGGAATCTTGCGATTTCAATGGGGACCATGAGAGGAATCCTTGGTGCATGTCCCTGCACGTGATGACATGCCATGCCTTTTGATGGCTTTGACTTTGGGAAAGATTTTTTTCTTTTTTTTTTCCAATTTTTTTAGGCATCCATGTCATGTCTTTTCTAGCTTCCCCTGCAAGTTTTGTCTTGCTCCTTGACTTTTTCCCCATCTTTTGCAACATCTGGGAGCTTCGTTTTGGCATGTTTTGGTCCTTTGTACTGCTCTGATAGCATCCCGGTCCATTTTCCTCTTGTCACTAAATGGCCCAAATTTCCCAATTTTCTTTATTTTCTCCTCCAGTTGCAATTCCTTTGATGGGATCTCCATTCCAGTGTCTTTCTAAGTCCTTCTTATTTCTTTTGGCCTTCAGTGCGCACCACTTTTGGCAAGCTGTGCTGCATGTGCCTGCACTTGATAGCATATGGGTAAGATATTTCTCTTTTTTTGTTTTAGTTTTTTTTTCAGTGACCGTACCATGTGCCACATATCTTCCCCTGCAAGTTTCCTTTCTTCCTTGACATTTTCCCCTGCTTTTGCAACATCTGGGAGCTTAATTTTGGCATGTTTTGGTCTTTTGCAATGCAACTCATTTCCTCCCCGGCCATTTCTTGAAGACACTACAACTGCCAATTTTCTGGGTTTTGGGGCTTTTTTTCAATTGCATTTCATTTGATCCTATCTCCTTTCCAGAGTGTTTGTTAGCCTTTCTTTTGGGGTTCGCAAGATTCCGTTTCCCTTCCCGAAAGGAAATTTCATTTCCTTTCGGGAAGGGAAACGGAATCTTGCGATTTCAATGGGGACCATGAGAGGAATCCTTGGTGCATGTCCCTGCACGTGATGACATGCCATGCCTTTTGATGGCTTTGACTTTGGGAAAGATTTTTTTCTTTTTTTTTTCCAATTTTTTTAGGCATCCATGTCATGTCTTTTCTAGCTTCCCCTGCAAGTTTTGTCTTGCTCCTTGACTTTTTCCCCATCTTTTGCAACATCTGGGAGCTTAGTTTTGGCATGTTTTGGTCCTTTGCACTGCTCTGATAGCATCCCGGTCCATTTTCCTCTTGTCACTAAATGGCCCTAATTTCCCAATTTTATTTTTTTCTCCTCCAGTTGCAATTCCTTTGATGGGATCTCCATTCCAGCGTCTTTCTAAGTCCTTCTTATTTCTTTTGGCCTTCAGTGCGCACCACTTTTGGCAAGCTGTGCTGCATGTGCCTGCACTTGATAGCATATGCGTAAGATATTTCTCTTTTTTTGTTTTAGTTTTTTTTTCAGTGACCGTACCATGTGCCACATATCTTCCCCTGCAAGTTTCCTTTCTTCCTTGACATTTTCCCCTGCTTTTGCAACATCTGGGAGCTTAATTTTGGCATGTTTTGGTCTTTTGCAATGCAACTCATTTCCTCCCCGGCCATTTCTTGAAGACACTACAACTGCCAATTTTCTGGGTTTTGGGGCTTTTTTTCAATTGCATTTCATTTGATCCTATCTCCTTTCCAGAGTGTTTGTTAGCCTTTCTTTTGGGGTTCGCAAGATTCCGTTTCCCTTCCCGAAAGGAAATTTCATTTCCTTTCGGGAAGGGAAACGGAATCTTGCGATTTCAATGGGGACCATGAGAGGAATCCTTGGTGCATGTCCCTGCACGTGATGACATGCCATGCCTTTTGATGGCTTTGACTTTGGGAAAGATTTTTTTCTTTTTTTTTTCCAATTTTTTTAGGCATCCATGTCATGTCTTTTCTAGCTTCCCCTGCAAGTTTTGTCTTGCTCCTTGACTTTTTCCCCATCTTTTGCAACATCTGGGAGCTTCGTTTTGGCATGTTTTGCTCCTTTGCACTGCTCTGATAGCATCCCGGTCCATTTTCCTCTTGTCACTAAATGGCCCAAATTTCCCAATTTTCTTTTTTTTCTCCTCCAGTTGCAATTCCTTTGATGGGATCTCCATTCCAGCGTCTTTCTAAGTCCTTCTTATTTCTTTTGGCCTTCAGTGCGCACCACTTTTGGCAAGCTGTGCTGCATGTGCCTGCACTTGATAGCCTATGGGTAAGATACTTCTCTTTTTTTGTTTTAGTTTTTTTTCAGTGACCGTACCATGTGCCACATATCTTCCCCTGCAAGTTTCCTTTCTTCCTTGACATTTTCCCCTGCTTTTGCAACATCTGGGAGCTTAATTTTGGCATGTTTTGGTCTTTTGCAATGCAACTCATTTCCTCCCCGGCCATTTCTTGAAGACACTACAACTGCCAATTTTCTGGGTTTTGGGGCTTTTTTTCAATTGCATTTCATTTGATCCTATCTCCTTTCCAGAGTGTTTGTTAGCCTTTCTTTTGGGGTTCGCAAGATTCCGTTTCCCTTCCCGAAAGGAAATTTCATTTCCTTTCGGGAAGGGAAACGGAATCTTGCGATTTCAATGGGGACCATGAGAGGAATCCTTGGTGCATGTCCCTGCACGTGATGACATGCCATGCCTTTTGATGGCTTTGACTTTGGGAAAGATTTTTTTCTTTTTTTTTTCCAATTTTTTTAGGCATCCATGTCATGTCTTTTCTAGCTTCCCCTGCAAGTTTTGTCTTGCTCCTTGACTTTTTCCCCATCTTTTGCAACATCTGGGAGCTTAGTTTTGGCATGTTTTGGTCCTTTGCACTGCTCTGATAGCATCCCGGTCCATTTTCCTCTTGTCACTAAATGGCCCTAATTTCCCAATTTTATTTTTTTCTCCTCCAGTTGCAATTCCTTTGATGGGATCTCCATTCCAGTGTCTTTCTAAGTCCTTCTTATTTCTTTTGGCCTTCAGTGCGCACCACTTTTGGCAAGCTGTGCTGCATGTGCCTGCACTTGATAGCATATGCGTAAGATATTTCTCTTTTTTTGTTTTAGTTTTTTTTTCAGTGACCGTACCATGTGCCACATATCTTCCCCTGCAAGTTTCCTTTCTTCCTTGACATTTTCCCCTGCTTTTGCAACATCTGGGAGCTTAATTTTGGCATGTTTTGGTCTTTTGCAATGCAACTCATTTCCTCCCCGGCCATTTCTTGAAGACACTACAACTGCCAATTTTCTGGGTTTTGGGGCTTTTTTTCAATTGCATTTCATTTGATCCTATCTCCTTTCCAGAGTGTTTGTTAGCCTTTCTTTTGGGGTTCGCAAGATTCCGTTTCCCTTCCCGAAAGGAAATTTCATTTCCTTTCGGGAAGGGAAACGGAATCTTGCGATTTCAATGGGGACCATGAGAGGAATCCTTGGTGCATGTCCCTGCACGTGATGACATGCCATGCCTTTTGATGGCTTTGACTTTGGGAAAGATTTTTTTCTTTTTTTTTTCCAATTTTTTTAGGCATCCATGTCATGTCTTTTCTAGCTTCCCCTGCAAGTTTTGTCTTGCTCCTTGACTTTTTCCCCATCTTTTGCAACATCTGGGAGCTTCGTTTTGGCATGTTTTGCTCCTTTGCACTGCTCTGATAGCATCCCGGTCCATTTTCCTCTTGTCACTAAATGGCCCTAATTTCCCAATTTTATTTTTTTCTCCTCCAGTTGCAATTCCTTTGATGGGATCTCCATTCCAGCGTCTTTCTAAGTCCTTCTTATTTCTTTTGGCCTTCAGTGCGCACCACTTTTGGCAAGCTGTGCTGCATGTGCCTGCACTTGATAGCATATGGGTAAGATATTTCTCTTTTTTTGTTTTAGTTTTTTTTTCAGTGACCGTACCATGTGCCACATATCTTCCCCTGCAAGTTTCCTTTCTTCCTTGACATTTTCCCCTGCTTTTGCAACATCTGGGAGCTTAATTTTGGCATGTTTTGGTCTTTTGCAATGCAACTCATTTCCTCCCCGGCCATTTCTTGAAGACACTACAACTGCCAATTTTCTGGGTTTTGGGGCTTTTTTTCAATTGCATTTCATTTGATCCTATCTCCTTTCCAGAGTGTTTGTTAGCCTTTCTTTTGGGGTTCGCAAGATTCCGTTTCCCTTCCCGAAAGGAAATTTCATTTCCTTTCGGGAAGGGAAACGGAATCTTGCGATTTCAATGGGGACCATGAGAGGAATCCTTGGTGCATGTCCCTGCACGTGATGACATGCCATGCCTTTTGATGGCTTTGACTTTGGGAAAGATTTTTTTCTTTTTTTTTTCCAATTTTTTTAGGCATCCATGTCATGTCTTTTCTAGCTTCCCCTGCAAGTTTTGTCTTGCTCCTTGACTTTTTCCCCATCTTTTGCAACATCTGGGAGCTTCGTTTTGGCATGTTTTGGTCCTTTGTACTGCTCTGATAGCATCCCGGTCCATTTTCCTCTTGTCACTAAATGGCCCAAATTTCCCAATTTTCTTTATTTTCTCCTCCAGTTGCAATTCCTTTGATGGGATCTCCATTCCAGTGTCTTTCTAAGTCCTTCTTATTTCTTTTGGCCTTCAGTGCGCACCACTTTTGGCAAGCTGTGCTGCATGTGCCTGCACTTGATAGCATATGGGTAAGATATTTCTCTTTTTTTGTTTTAGTTTTTTTTTCAGTGACCGTACCATGTGCCACATATCTTCCCCTGCAAGTTTCCTTTCTTCCTTGACATTTTCCCCTGCTTTTGCAACATCTGGGAGCTTAATTTTGGCATGTTTTGGTCTTTTGCAATGCAACTCATTTCCTCCCCGGCCATTTCTTGAAGACACTACAACTGCCAATTTTCTGGGTTTTGGGGCTTTTTTTCAATTGCATTTCATTTGATCCTATCTCCTTTCCAGAGTGTTTGTTAGCCTTTCTTTTGGGGTTCGCAAGATTCCGTTTCCCTTCCCGAAAGGAAATTTCATTTCCTTTCGGGAAGGGAAACGGAATCTTGCGATTTCAATGGGGACCATGAGAGGAATCCTTGGTGCATGTCCCTGCACGTGATGACATGCCATGCCTTTTGATGGCTTTGACTTTGGGAAAGATTTTTTTCTTTTTTTTTTCCAATTTTTTTAGGCATCCATGTCATGTCTTTTCTAGCTTCCCCTGCAAGTTTTGTCTTGCTCCTTGACTTTTTCCCCATCTTTTGCAACATCTGGGAGCTTAGTTTTGGCATGTTTTGGTCCTTTGCACTGCTCTGATAGCATCCCGGTCCATTTTCCTCTTGTCACTAAATGGCCCTAATTTCCCAATTTTATTTTTTTCTCCTCCAGTTGCAATTCCTTTGATGGGATCTCCATTCCAGCGTCTTTCTAAGTCCTTCTTATTTCTTTTGGCCTTCAGTGCGCACCACTTTTGGCAAGCTGTGCTGCATGTGCCTGCACTTGATAGCATATGCGTAAGATATTTCTCTTTTTTTGTTTTAGTTTTTTTTTCAGTGACCGTACCATGTGCCACATATCTTCCCCTGCAAGTTTCCTTTCTTCCTTGACATTTTCCCCTGCTTTTGCAACATCTGGGAGCTTAATTTTGGCATGTTTTGGTCTTTTGCAATGCAACTCATTTCCTCCCCGGCCATTTCTTGAAGACACTACAACTGCCAATTTTCTGGGTTTTGGGGCTTTTTTTCAATTGCATTTCATTTGATCCTATCTCCTTTCCAGAGTGTTTGTTAGCCTTTCTTTTGGGGTTCGCAAGATTCCGTTTCCCTTCCCGAAAGGAAATTTCATTTCCTTTCGGGAAGGGAAACGGAATCTTGCGATTTCAATGGGGACCATGAGAGGAATCCTTGGTGCATGTCCCTGCACGTGATGACATGCCATGCCTTTTGATGGCTTTGACTTTGGGAAAGATTTTTTTCTTTTTTTTTTCCAATTTTTTTAGGCATCCATGTCATGTCTTTTCTAGCTTCCCCTGCAAGTTTTGTCTTGCTCCTTGACTTTTTCCCCATCTTTTGCAACATCTGGGAGCTTCGTTTTGGCATGTTTTGCTCCTTTGCACTGCTCTGATAGCATCCCGGTCCATTTTCCTCTTGTCACTAAATGGCCCAAATTTCCCAATTTTCTTTTTTTTCTCCTCCAGTTGCAATTCCTTTGATGGGATCTCCATTCCAGCGTCTTTCTAAGTCCTTCTTATTTCTTTTGGCCTTCAGTGCGCACCACTTTTGGCAAGCTGTGCTGCATGTGCCTGCACTTGATAGCCTATGGGTAAGATACTTCTCTTTTTTTGTTTTAGTTTTTTTTCAGTGACCGTACCATGTGCCACATATCTTCCCCTGCAAGTTTCCTTTCTTCCTTGACATTTTCCCCTGCTTTTGCAACATCTGGGAGCTTAATTTTGGCATGTTTTGGTCTTTTGCAATGCAACTCATTTCCTCCCCGGCCATTTCTTGAAGACACTACAACTGCCAATTTTCTGGGTTTTGGGGCTTTTTTTCAATTGCATTTCATTTGATCCTATCTCCTTTCCAGAGTGTTTGTTAGCCTTTCTTTTGGGGTTCGCAAGATTCCGTTTCCCTTCCCGAAAGGAAATTTCATTTCCTTTCGGGAAGGGAAACGGAATCTTGCGATTTCAATGGGGACCATGAGAGGAATCCTTGGTGCATGTCCCTGCACGTGATGACATGCCATGCCTTTTGATGGCTTTGACTTTGGGAAAGATTTTTTTCTTTTTTTTTTCCAATTTTTTTAGGCATCCATGTCATGTCTTTTCTAGCTTCCCCTGCAAGTTTTGTCTTGCTCCTTGACTTTTTCCCCATCTTTTGCAACATCTGGGAGCTTAGTTTTGGCATGTTTTGGTCCTTTGCACTGCTCTGATAGCATCCCGGTCCATTTTCCTCTTGTCACTAAATGGCCCTAATTTCCCAATTTTATTTTTTTCTCCTCCAGTTGCAATTCCTTTGATGGGATCTCCATTCCAGTGTCTTTCTAAGTCCTTCTTATTTCTTTTGGCCTTCAGTGCGCACCACTTTTGGCAAGCTGTGCTGCATGTGCCTGCACTTGATAGCATATGCGTAAGATATTTCTCTTTTTTTGTTTTAGTTTTTTTTTCAGTGACCGTACCATGTGCCACATATCTTCCCCTGCAAGTTTCCTTTCTTCCTTGACATTTTCCCCTGCTTTTGCAACATCTGGGAGCTTAATTTTGGCATGTTTTGGTCTTTTGCAATGCAACTCATTTCCTCCCCGGCCATTTCTTGAAGACACTACAACTGCCAATTTTCTGGGTTTTGGGGCTTTTTTTCAATTGCATTTCATTTGATCCTATCTCCTTTCCAGAGTGTTTGTTAGCCTTTCTTTTGGGGTTCGCAAGATTCCGTTTCCCTTCCCGAAAGGAAATTTCATTTCCTTTCGGGAAGGGAAACGGAATCTTGCGATTTCAATGGGGACCATGAGAGGAATCCTTGGTGCATGTCCCTGCACGTGATGACATGCCATGCCTTTTGATGGCTTTGACTTTGGGAAAGATTTTTTTCTTTTTTTTTTCCAATTTTTTTAGGCATCCATGTCATGTCTTTTCTAGCTTCCCCTGCAAGTTTTGTCTTGCTCCTTGACTTTTTCCCCATCTTTTGCAACATCTGGGAGCTTAGTTTTGGCATGTTTTGCTCCTTTGCACTGCTCTGATAGCATCCCGGTCCATTTTCCTCTTGTCACTAAATGGCCCAAATTTCCCAATTTTCTTTTTTTTCTCCTCCAGTTGCAATTCCTTTGATGGGATCTCCATTCCAGCGTCTTTCTAAGTCCTTCTTATTTCTTTTGGCCTTCAGTGCGCACCACTTTTGGCAAGCTGTGCTGCATGTGCCTGCACTTGATAGCCTATGGGTAAGATACTTCTCTTTTTTTGTTTTAGTTTTTTTTCAGTGACCGTACCATGTGCCACATATCTTCCCCTGCAAGTTTCCTTTCTTCCTTGACATTTTCCCCTGCTTTTGCAACATCTGGGAGCTTAATTTTGGCATGTTTTGGTCTTTTGCAATGCAACTCATTTCCTCCCCGGCCATTTCTTGAAGACACTACAACTGCCAGTTTTCTGGGTTTTGGGGCTTTTTTTCAATTGCATTTCATTTGATCCTATCTCCTTTCCAGAGTGTTTGTTAGCCTTTCTTTTGGGGTTCGCAAGATTCCGTTTCCCTTCCCGAAAGGAAATTTCATTTCCTTTCGGGAAGGGAAACGGAATCTTGCGATTTCAATGGGGACCATGAGAGGAATCCTTGGTGCATGTCCCTGCACGTGATGACATGCCATGCCTTTTGATGGCTTTGACTTTGGGAAAGATTTTTTTCTTTTTTTTTTCCAATTTTTTTAGGCATCCATGTCATGTCTTTTCTAGCTTCCCCTGCAAGTTTTGTCTTGCTCCTTGACTTTTTCCCCATCTTTTGCAACATCTGGGAGCTTAGTTTTGGCATGTTTTGGTCCTTTGCACTGCTCTGATAGCATCCCGGTCCATTTTCCTCTTGTCACTAAATGGCCCTAATTTCCCAATTTTATTTTTTTCTCCTCCAGTTGCAATTCCTTTGATGGGATCTCCATTCCAGTGTCTTTCTAAGTCCTTCTTATTTCTTTTGGCCTTCAGTGCGCACCACTTTTGGCAAGCTGTGCTGCATGTGCCTGCACTTGATAGCATATGCGTAAGATATTTCTCTTTTTTTGTTTTAGTTTTTTTTTCAGTGACCGTACCATGTGCCACATATCTTCCCCTGCAAGTTTCCTTTCTTCCTTGACATTTTCCCCTGCTTTTGCAACATCTGGGAGCTTAATTTTGGCATGTTTTGGTCTTTTGCAATGCAACTCATTTCCTCCCCGGCCATTTCTTGAAGACACTACAACTGCCAATTTTCTGGGTTTTGGGGCTTTTTTTCAATTGCATTTCATTTGATCCTATCTCCTTTCCAGAGTGTTTGTTAGCCTTTCTTTTGGGGTTCGCAAGATTCCGTTTCCCTTCCCGAAAGGAAATTTCATTTCCTTTCGGGAAGGGAAACGGAATCTTGCGATTTCAATGGGGACCATGAGAGGAATCCTTGGTGCATGTCCCTGCACGTGATGACATGCCATGCCTTTTGATGGCTTTGACTTTGGGAAAGATTTTTTTCTTTTTTTTTTCCAATTTTTTTAGGCATCCATGTCATGTCTTTTCTAGCTTCCCCTGCAAGTTTTGTCTTGCTCCTTGACTTTTTCCCCATCTTTTGCAACATCTGGGAGCTTCGTTTTGGCATGTTTTGGTCCTTTGCACTGCTCTGATAGCATCCCGGTCCATTTTCCTCTTGTCACTAAATGGCCCAAATTTCCCAATTTTCTTTTTTTTCTCCTCCAGTTGCAATTCCTTTGATGGGATCTCCATTCCAGCGTCTTTCTAAGTCCTTCTTATTTCTTTTGGCCTTCAGTGCGCACCACTTTTGGCAAGCTGTGCTGCATGTGCCTGCACTTGATAGCCTATGGGTAAGATACTTCTCTTTTTTTGTTTTAGTTTTTTTTCAGTGACCGTACCATGTGCCACATATCTTCCCCTGCAAGTTTCCTTTCTTCCTTGACATTTTCCCCTGCTTTTGCAACATCTGGGAGCTTAATTTTGGCATGTTTTGGTCTTTTGCAATGCAACTCATTTCCTCCCCGGCCATTTCTTGAAGACACTACAACTGCCAATTTTCTGGGTTTTGGGGCTTTTTTTCAATTGCATTTCATTTGATCCTATCTCCTTTCCAGAGTGTTTGTTAGCCTTTCTTTTGGGGTTCGCAAGATTCCGTTTCCCTTCCCGAAAGGAAATTTCATTTCCTTTCGGGAAGGGAAACGGAATCTTGCGATTTCAATGGGGACCATGAGAGGAATCCTTGGTGCATGTCCCTGCACGTGATGACATGCCATGCCTTTTGATGGCTTTGACTTTGGGAAAGATTTTTTTCTTTTTTTTTTCCAATTTTTTTAGGCATCCATGTCATGTCTTTTCTAGCTTCCCCTGCAAGTTTTGTCTTGCTCCTTGACTTTTTCCCCATCTTTTGCAACATCTGGGAGCTTCGTTTTGGCATGTTTTGCTCCTTTGCACTGCTCTGATAGCATCCCGGTCCATTTTCCTCTTGTCACTAAATGGCCCTAATTTCCCAATTTTATTTTTTTCTCCTCCAGTTGCAATTCCTTTGATGGGATCTCCATTCCAGTGTCTTTCTAAGTCCTTCTTATTTCTTTTGGCCTTCAGTGCGCACCACTTTTGGCAAGCTGTGCTGCATGTGCCTGCACTTGATAGCATATGCGTAAGATATTTCTCTTTTTTTGTTTTAGTTTTTTTTTCAGTGACCGTACCATGTGCCACATATCTTCCCCTGCAAGTTTCCTTTCTTCCTTGACATTTTCCCCTGCTTTTGCAACATCTGGGAGCTTAATTTTGGCATGTTTTGGTCTTTTGCAATGCAACTCATTTCCTCCCCGGCCATTTCTTGAAGACACTACAACTGCCAATTTTCTGGGTTTTGGGGCTTTTTTTCAATTGCATTTCATTTGATCCTATCTCCTTTCCAGAGTGTTTGTTAGCCTTTCTTTTGGGGTTCGCAAGATTCCGTTTCCCTTCCCGAAAGGAAATTTCATTTCCTTTCGGGAAGGGAAACGGAATCTTGCGATTTCAATGGGGACCATGAGAGGAATCCTTGGTGCATGTCCCTGCACGTGATGACATGCCATGCCTTTTGATGGCTTTGACTTTGGGAAAGATTTTTTTCTTTTTTTTTTCCAATTTTTTTAGGCATCCATGTCATGTCTTTTCTAGCTTCCCCTGCAAGTTTTGTCTTGCTCCTTGACTTTTTCCCCATCTTTTGCAACATCTGGGAGCTTCGTTTTGGCATGTTTTGGTCCTTTGCACTGCTCTGATAGCATCCCGGTCCATTTTCCTCTTGTCACTAAATGGCCCAAATTTCCCAATTTTCTTTTTTTTCTCCTCCAGTTGCAATTCCTTTGATGGGATCTCCATTCCAGCGTCTTTCTAAGTCCTTCTTATTTCTTTTGGCCTTCAGTGCGCACCACTTTTGGCAAGCTGTGCTGCATGTGCCTGCACTTGATAGCATATGGGTAAGATATTTCTCTTTTTTTGTTTTAGTTTTTTTTTCAGTGACCGTACCATGTGCCACATATCTTCCCCTGCAAGTTTCCTTTCTTCCTTGACATTTTCCCCTGCTTTTGCAACATCTGGGAGCTTAATTTCGGCATGTTTTGGTCTTTTGCAATGCAACTCATTTCCTCCCCGGCCATTTCTTGAAGACACTACAACTGCCGATTTTCTGGGTTTTGGGGCTTTTTTTCAATTGCATTTCATTTGATCCTATCTCCTTTCCAGAGTGTTTGTTAGCCTTTCTTTTGGGGTTCGCAAGATTCCGTTTCCCTTCCCGAAAGGAAATTTCATTTCCTTTCGGGAAGGGAAACGGAATCTTGCGATTTCAATGGGGACCATGAGAGGAATCCTTGGTGCATGTCCCTGCACGTGATGACATGCCATGCCTTTTGATGGCTTTGACTTTGGGAAAGATTTTTTTCTTTTTTTTTTCCAATTTTTTTAGGCATCCATGTCATGTCTTTTCTAGCTTCCCCTGCAAGTTTTGTCTTGCTCCTTGACTTTTTCCCCATCTTTTGCAACATCTGGGAGCTTCGTTTTGGCATGTTTTGCTCCTTTGCACTGCTCTGATAGCATCCCGGTCCATTTTCCTCTTGTCACTAAATGGCCCAAATTTCCCAATTTTCTTTTTTTTCTCCTCCAGTTGCAATTCCTTTGATGGGATCTCCATTCCAGCGTCTTTCTAAGTCCTTCTTATTTCTTTTGGCCTTCAGTGCGCACCACTTTTGGCAAGCTGTGCTGCATGTGCCTGCACTTGATAGCCTATGGGTAAGATACTTCTCTTTTTT
The DNA here is from genome assembly GCF_037042795.1 of Molothrus aeneus. Classification (NCBI taxonomy): domain Eukaryota; kingdom Metazoa; phylum Chordata; class Aves; order Passeriformes; family Icteridae; genus Molothrus; species Molothrus aeneus. The sequence continues at coordinate 715,470 of NW_027099176.1, read as the reverse complement.
TGTTTTAGTTTTTTTTCAGTGACCGTACCATGTGCCACATATCTTCCCCTGCAAGTTTCCTTTCTTCCTTGACATTTTCCCCTGCTTTTGCAACATCTGGGAGCTTAATTTTGGCATGTTTTGGTCTTTTGCAATGCAACTCATTTCCTCCCCGGCCATTTCTTGAAGACACTACAACTGCCAATTTTCTGGGTTTTGGGGCTTTTTTTCAATTGCATTTCATTTGATCCTATCTCCTTTCCAGAGTGTTTGTTAGCCTTTCTTTTGGGGTTCGCAAGATTCCGTTTCCCTTCCCGAAAGGAAATTTCATTTCCTTTCGGGAAGGGAAACGGAATCTTGCGATTTCAATGGGGACCATGAGAGGAATCCTTGGTGCATGTCCCTGCACGTGATGACATGCCATGCCTTTTGATGGCTTTGACTTTGGGAAAGATTTTTTTCTTTTTTTTTTCCAATTTTTTTAGGCATCCATGTCATGTCTTTTCTAGCTTCCCCTGCAAGTTTTGTCTTGCTCCTTGACTTTTTCCCCATCTTTTGCAACATCTGGGAGCTTAGTTTTGGCATGTTTTGGTCCTTTGCACTGCTCTGATAGCATCCCGGTCCATTTTCCTCTTGTCACTAAATGGCCCAAATTTCCCAATTTTCTTTTTTTTCTCCTCCAGTTGCAATTCCTTTGATGGGATCTCCATTCCAGCGTCTTTCTAAGTCCTTCTTATTTCTTTTGGCCTTCAGTGCGCACCACTTTTGGCAAGCTGTGCTGCATGTGCCTGCACTTGATAGCCTATGGGTAAGATATTTCTCTTTTTTTGTTTTAGTTTTTTTTCAGTGACCGTACCATGTGCCACATATCTTCCCCTGCAAGTTTCCTTTCTTCCTTGACATTTTCCCCTGCTTTTGCAACATCTGGGAGCTTAATTTTGGCATGTTTTGGTCTTTTGCAATGCAACTCATTTCCTCCCCGGCCATTTCTTGAAGACACTACAACTGCCAATTTTCTGGGTTTTGGGGCTTTTTTTCAATTGCATTTCATTTGATCCTATCTCCTTTCCAGAGTGTTTGTTAGCCTTTCTTTTGGGGTTCGCAAGATTCCGTTTCCCTTCCCGAAAGGAAATTTCATTTCCTTTCGGGAAGGGAAACGGAATCTTGCGATTTCAATGGGGACCATGAGAGGAATCCTTGGTGCATGTCCCTGCACGTGATGACATGCCATGCCTTTTGATGGCTTTGACTTTGGGAAAGATTTTTTTCTTTTTTTTTTCCAATTTTTTTAGGCATCCATGTCATGTCTTTTCTAGCTTCCCCTGCAAGTTTTGTCTTGCTCCTTGACTTTTTCCCCATCTTTTGCAACATCTGGGAGCTTAGTTTTGGCATGTTTTGCTCCTTTGCACTGCTCTGATAGCATCCCGGTCCATTTTCCTCTTGTCACTAAATGGCCCAAATTTCCCAATTTTCTTTTTTTTCTCCTCCAGTTGCAATTCCTTTGATGGGATCTCCATTCCAGCATCTTTCTAAGTCCTTCTTATTTCTTTTGGCCTTCAGTGCGCACCACTTTTGGCAAGCTGTGCTGCATGTGCCTGCACTTGATAGCATATGGGTAAGATACTTCTCTTTTTTTGTTTTAGTTTTTTTTCAGTGACCGTACCATGTGCCACATATCTTCCCCTGCAAGTTTCCTTTCTTCCTTGACATTTTCCCCTGCTTTTGCAACATCTGGGAGCTTAATTTTGGCATGTTTTGGTCTTTTGCAATGCAACTCATTTCCTCCCCGGCCATTTCTTGAAGACACTACAACTGCCAATTTTCTGGGTTTTGGGGCTTTTTTTCAATTGCATTTCATTTGATCCTATCTCCTTTCCAGAGTGTTTGTTAGCCTTTCTTTTGGGGTTCGCAAGATTCCGTTTCCCTTCCCGAAAGGAAATTTCATTTCCTTTCGGGAAGGGAAACGGAATCTTGCGATTTCAATGGGGACCATGAGAGGAATCCTTGGTGCATGTCCCTGCACGTGATGACATGCCATGCCTTTTGATGGCTTTGACTTTGGGAAAGATTTTTTTCTTTTTTTTTTCCAATTTTTTTAGGCATCCATGTCATGTCTTTTCTAGCTTCCCCTGCAAGTTTTGTCTTGCTCCTTGACTTTTTCCCCATCTTTTGCAACATCTGGGAGCTTAGTTTTGGCATGTTTTGGTCCTTTGCACTGCTCTGATAGCATCCCGGTCCATTTTCCTCTTGTCACTAAATGGCCCAAATTTCCCAATTTTCTTTTTTTTCTCCTCCAGTTGCAATTCCTTTGATGGGATCTCCATTCCAGCGTCTTTCTAAGTCCTTCTTATTTCTTTTGGCCTTCAGTGCGCACCACTTTTGGCAAGCTGTGCTGCATGTGCCTGCACTTGATAGCCTATGGGTAAGATACTTCTCTTTTTTTGTTTTAGTTTTTTTTCAGTGACCGTACCATGTGCCACATATCTTCCCCTGCAAGTTTCCTTTCTTCCTTGACATTTTCCCCTGCTTTTGCAACATCTGGGAGCTTAATTTTGGCATGTTTTGGTCTTTTGCAATGCAACTCATTTCCTCCCCGGCCATTTCTTGAAGACACTACAACTGCCAATTTTCTGGGTTTTGGGGCTTTTTTTCAATTGCATTTCATTTGATCCTATCTCCTTTCCAGAGTGTTTGTTAGCCTTTCTTTTGGGGTTCGCAAGATTCCGTTTCCCTTCCCGAAAGGAAATTTCATTTCCTTTCGGGAAGGGAAACGGAATCTTGCGATTTCAATGGGGACCATGAGAGGAATCCTTGGTGCATGTCCCTGCACGTGATGACATGCCATGCCTTTTGATGGCTTTGACTTTGGGAAAGATTTTTTTCTTTTTTTTTTCCAATTTTTTTAGGCATCCATGTCATGTCTTTTCTAGCTTCCCCTGCAAGTTTTGTCTTGCTCCTTGACTTTTTCCCCATCTTTTGCAACATCTGGGAGCTTAGTTTTGGCATGTTTTGCTCCTTTGCACTGCTCTGATAGCATCCCGGTCCATTTTCCTCTTGTCACTAAATGGCCCAAATTTCCCAATTTTCTTTTTTTTCTCCTCCAGTTGCAATTCCTTTGATGGGATCTCAATTCCAGCGTCTTTCTAAGTCCTTCTTATTTCTTTTGGCCTTCAGTGCGCACCACTTTTGGCAAGCTGTGCTGCATGTGCCTGCACTTGATAGCCTATGGGTAAGATACTTCTCTTTTTTTGTTTTAGTTTTTTTTTCAGTGACCGTACCATGTGCCACATATCTTCCCCTGCAAGTTTCCTTTCTTCCTTGACATTTTCCCCTGCTTTTGCAACATCTGGGAGCTTAATTTTGGCATGTTTTGGTCTTTTGCAATGCAACTCATTTCCTCCCCGGCCATTTCTTGAAGACACTACAACTGCCAATTTTCTGGGTTTTGGGGCTTTTTTTCAATTGCAGTTCATTTGATCCTATCTCCTTTCCAGAGTGTTTGTTAGCCTTTCTTTTGGGGTTCGCAAGATTCCGTTTCCCTTCCCGAAAGGAAATTTCATTTCCTTTCGGGAAGGGAAACGGAATCTTGCGATTTCAATGGGGACCATGAGAGGAATCCTTGGTGCATGTCCCTGCACGTGATGACATGCCATGCCTTTTGATGGCTTTGACTTTGGGAAAGATTTTTTTCTTTTTTTTTTCCAATTTTTTTAGGCATCCATGTCATGTCTTTTCTAGCTTCCCCTGCAAGTTTTGTCTTGCTCCTTGACTTTTTCCCCATCTTTTGCAACATCTGGGAGCTTCGTTTTGGCATGTTTTGGTCCTTTGCACTGCTCTGATAGCATCCCGGTCCATTTTCCTCTTGTCACTAAATGGCCCAAATTTCCCAATTTTCTTTTTTTTCTCCTCCAGTTGCAATTCCTTTGATGGGATCTCCATTCCAGCGTCTTTCTAAGTCCTTTTATTTCTTTTGGCCTTCAGTGCGCACCACTTTTGGCAAGCTGTGCTGCATGTGCCTGCACTTGATAGCATATGGGTAAGATATTTCTCTTTTTTTGTTTTAGTTTTTTTTTCAGTGACCGTACCATGTGCCACATATCTTCCCCTGCAAGTTTCCTTTCTTCCTTGACATTTTCCCCTGCTTTTGCAACATCTGGGAGCTTAATTTTGGCATGTTTTGGTCTTTTGCAATGCAACTCATTTCCTCCCCGGCCATTTCTTGAAGACACTACAACTGCCAATTTTCTGGGTTTTGGGGCTTTTTTTCAATTGCAGTTCATTTGATCCTATCTCCTTTCCAGAGTGTTTGTTAGCCTTTCTTTTGGGGTTCGCAAGATTCCGTTTCCCTTCCCGAAAGGAAATTTCATTTCCTTTCGGGAAGGGAAACGGAATCTTGCGATTTCAATGGGGACCATGAGAGGAATCCTTGGTGCATGTCCCTGCACGTGATGACATGCCATGCCTTTTGATGGCTTTGACTTTGGGAAAGATTTTTTTCTTTTTTTTTTCCAATTCTTTTAGGCATCCATGTCATGTCTTTTCTAGCTTCCCCTGCAAGTTTTGTCTTGCTCCTTGACTTTTTCCCCATCTTTTGCAACATCTGGGAGCTTAGTTTTGGCATGTTTTGCTCCTTTGCACTGCTCTGATAGCATCCCGGTCCATTTTCCTCTTGTCACTAAATGGCCCAAATTTCCCAATTTTCTTTTTTTTCTCCTCCAGTTGCAATTCCTTTGATGGGATCTCCATTCCAGCGTCTTTCTAAGTCCTTCTTATTTCTTTTGGCCTTCAGTGCGCACCACTTTTGGCAAGCTGTGCTGCATGTGCCTGCACTTGATAGCATATGGGTAAGATACTTCTCTTTTTTTGTTTTAGTTTTTTTTTCAGTGACCGTACCATGTGCCACATATCTTCCCCTGCAAGTTTCCTTTCTTCCTTGACATTTTCCCCTGCTTTTGCAACATCTGGGAGCTTAATTTTGGCATGTTTTGGTCTTTTGCAATGCAACTCATTTCCTCCCCGGCCATTTCTTGAAGACACTACAACTGCCAATTTTCTGGGTTTTGGGGCTTTTTTTCAATTGCAGTTCATTTGATCCTATCTCCTTTCCAGAGTGTTTGTTAGCCTTTCTTTTGGGGTTCGCAAGATTCCGTTTCCCTTCCCGAAAGGAAATTTCATTTCCTTTCGGGAAGGGAAACGGAATCTTGCGATTTCAATGGGGACCATGAGAGGAATCCTTGGTGCATGTCCCTGCACGTGATGACATGCCATGCCTTTTGATGGCTTTGACTTTGGGAAAGATTTTTTTCTTTTTTTTTTCCAATTTTTTTAGGCATCCATGTCATGTCTTTTCTAGCTTCCCCTGCAAGTTTTGTCTTGCTCCTTGACTTTTTCCCCATCTTTTGCAACATCTGGGAGCTTAGTTTTGGCATGTTTTGCTCCTTTGCACTGCTCTGATAGCATCCCGGTCCATTTTCCTCTTGTCACTAAATGGCCCAAATTTCCCAATTTTCTTTTTTTTCTCCTCCAGTTGCAATTCCTTTGATGGGATCTCCATTCCAGCGTCTTTCTAAGTCCTTCTTATTTCTTTTGGCCTTCAGTGCGCACCACTTTTGGCAAGCTGTGCTGCATGTGCCTGCACTTGATAGCCTATGGGTAAGATATTTCTCTTTTTTTGTTTTAGTTTTTTTTCAGTGACCGTACCATGTGCCACATATCTTCCCCTGCAAGTTTCCTTTCTTCCTTGACATTTTCCCCTGCTTTTGCAACATCTGGGAGCTTAATTTTGGCATGTTTTGGTCTTTTGCAATGCAACTCATTTCCTCCCCGGCCATTTCTTGAAGACACTACAACTGCCAGTTTTCTGGGTTTTGGGGCTTTTTTTCAATTGCAGTTCATTTGATCCTATCTCCTTTCCAGAGTGTTTGTTAGCCTTTCTTTTGGGGTTCGCAAGATTCCGTTTCCCTTCCCGAAAGGAAATTTCATTTCCTTTCGGGAAGGGAAACGGAATCTTGCGATTTCAATGGGGACCATGAGAGGAATCCTTGGTGCATGTCCCTGCACGTGATGACATGCCATGCCTTTTGATGGCTTTGACTTTGGGAAAGATTTTTTTCTTTTTTTTTCCAATTTTTTTAGGCATCCATGTCATGTCTTTTCTAGCTTCCCCTGCAAGTTTTGTCTTGCTCCTTGACTTTTTCCCCATCTTTTGCAACATCTGGGAGCTTAGTTTTGGCGTGTTTTGGTCCTTTGCACTGCTCTGATAGCATCCCGGTCCATTTTCCTCTTGTCACTAAATGGCCCAAATTTCCCAATTTTCTTTTTTTTCTCCTCCAGTTGCAATTCCTTTGATGGGATCTCCATTCCAGCATCTTTCTAAGTCCTTCCTATTTCTTTTGGCCTTCAGTGCGCACCACTTTTGGCAAGCTGTGCTGCATGTGCCTGCACTTGATAGCATATGGGTAAGATACTTCTCTTTTTTTGTTTTAGTTTTTTTTCAGTGACCGTACCATGTGCCACATATCTTCCCCTGCAAGTTTCCTTTCTTCCTTGACATTTTCCCCTGCTTTTGCAACATCTGGGAGCTTAATTTTGGCATGTTTTGGTCTTTTGCAATGCAACTCATTTCCTCCCCGGCCATTTCTTGAAGACACTACAACTGCCAATTTTCTGGGTTTTGGGGCTTTTTTTCAATTGCATTTCATTTGATCCTATCTCCTTTCCAGAGTGTTTGTTAGCCTTTCTTTTGGGGTTCGCAAGATTCCGTTTCCCTTCCCGAAAGGAAATTTCATTTCCTTTCGGGAAGGGAAACGGAATCTTGCGATTTCAATGGGGACCATGAGAGGAATCCTTGGTGCATGTCCCTGCACGTGATGACATGCCATGCCTTTTGATGGCTTTGACTTTGGGAAAGATTTTTTTCTTTTTTTTTTCCAATTTTTTTAGGCATCCATGTCATGTCTTTTCTAGCTTCCCCTGCAAGTTTTGTCTTGCTCCTTGACTTTTTCCCCATCTTTTGCAACATCTGGGAGCTTCGTTTTGGCATGTTTTGGTCCTTTGCACTGCTCTGATAGCATCCCGGTCCATTTTCCTCTTGTCACTAAATGGCCCAAATTTCCCAATTTTCTTTTTTTTCTCCTCCAGTTGCAATTCCTTTGATGGGATCTCCATTCCAGCGTCTTTCTAAGTCCTTCTTATTTCTTTTGGCCTTCAGTGCGCACCACTTTTGGCAAGCTGTGCTGCATGTGCCTGCACTTGATAGCATATGGGTAAGATACTTCTCTTTTTTTGTTTTAGTTTTTTTTTCAGTGACCGTACCATGTGCCACATATCTTCCCCTGCAAGTTTCCTTTCTTCCTTGACATTTTCCCCTGCTTTTGCAACATCTGGGAGCTTAATTTTGGCATGTTTTGGTCTTTTGCAATGCAACTCATTTCCTCCCCGGCCATTTCTTGAAGACACTACAACTGCCAATTTTCTGGGTTTTGGGGCTTTTTTTCAATTGCAGTTCATTTGATCCTATCTCCTTTCCAGAGTGTTTGTTAGCCTTTCTTTTGGGGTTCGCAAGATTCCGTTTCCCTTCCCGAAAGGAAATTTCATTTCCTTTCGGGAAGGGAAACGGAATCTTGCGATTTCAATGGGGACCATGAGAGGAATCCTTGGTGCATGTCCCTGCACGTGATGACATGCCATGCCTTTTGATGGCTTTGACTTTGGGAAAGATTTTTTTCTTTTTTTTTCCAATTTTTTTAGGCATCCATGTCATGTCTTTTCTAGCTTCCCCTGCAAGTTTTGTCTTGCTCCTTGACTTTTTCCCCATCTTTTGCAACATCTGGGAGCTTCGTTTTGGCATGTTTTGCTCCTTTGCACTGCTCTGATAGCATCCCGGTCCATTTTCCTCTTGTCACTAAATGGCCCAAATTTCCCAATTTTCTTTTTTTTCTCCTCCAGTTGCAATTCCTTTGATGGGATCTCAATTCCAGCGTCTTTCTAAGTCCTTCTTATTTCTTTTGGCCTTCAGTGCGCACCACTTTTGGCAAGCTGTGCTGCATGTGCCTGCACTTGATAGCATATGGGTAAGATATTTCTCTTTTTTTGTTTTAGTTTTTTTTTCAGTGACCGTACCATGTGCCACATATCTTCCCCTGCAAGTTTCCTTTCTTCCTTGACATTTTCCCCTGCTTTTGCAACATCTGGGAGCTTAATTTTGGCATGTTTTGGTCTTTTGCAATGCAACTCATTTCCTCCCCGGCCATTTCTTGAAGACACTACAACTGCCAATTTTCTGGGTTTTGGGGCTTTTTTTCAATTGCAGTTCATTTGATCCTATCTCCTTTCCAGAGTGTTTGTTAGCCTTTCTTTTGTGGTTCGCAAGATTCCGTTTCCCTTCCCGAAAGGAAATTTCATTTCCTTTCGGGAAGGGAAACGGAATCTTGCAATTTCAATGGGGACCATGAGAGGAATCCTTGGTGCATGTCCCTGCACGTGATGACATGCCATGCCTTTTGATGGCTTTGACTTTGGGAAAGATTTTTTTCTTTTTTTTTCCAATTTTTTTAGGCATCCATGTCATGTCTTTTCTAGCTTCCCCTGCAAGTTTTGTCTTGCTCCTTGACTTTTTCCCCATCTTTTGCAACATCTGGGAGCTTAGTTTTGGCATGTTTTGGTCCTTTGCACTGCTCTGATAGCATCCCGGTCCATTTTCCTCTTGTCACTAAATGGCCCAAATTTCCCAATTTTCTTTTTTTTCTCCTCCAGTTGCAATTCCTTTGATGGGATCTCCATTCCAGCGTCTTTCTAAGTCCTTCTTATTTCTTTTGGCCTTCAGTGCGCACCACTTTTGGCAAGCTGTGCTGCATGTGCCTGCACTTGATAGCATATGGGTAAGATATTTCTCTTTTTTTGTTTTAGTTTTTTTTTCAGTGACCGTACCATGTGCCACATATCTTCCCCTGCAAGTTTCCTTTCTTCCTTGACATTTTCCCCTGCTTTTGCAACATCTGGGAGCTTAATTTTGGCATGTTTTGGTCTTTTGCAATGCAACTCATTTCCTCCCCGGCCATTTCTTGAAGACACTACAACTGCCAGTTTTCTGGGTTTTGGGGCTTTTTTTCAATTGCATTTCATTTGATCCTATCTCCTTTCCAGAGTGTTTGTTAGCCTTTCTTTTGGGGTTCGCAAGATTCCGTTTCCCTTCCCGAAAGGAAATTTCATTTCCTTTCGGGAAGGGAAACGGAATCTTGCGATTTCAATGGGGACCATGAGAGGAATCCTTGGTGCATGTCCCTGCACGTGATGACATGCCATGCCTTTTGATGGCTTTGACTTTGGGAAAGATTTTTTTCTTTTTTTTTTCCAATTTTTTTAGGCATCCATGTCATGTCTTTTCTAGCTTCCCCTGCAAGTTTTGTCTTGCTCCTTGACTTTTTCCCCATCTTTTGCAACATCTGGGAGCTTCGTTTTGGCATGTTTTGGTCCTTTGCACTGCTCTGATAGCATCCCGGTCCATTTTCCTCTTGTCACTAAATGGCCCAAATTTCCCAATTTTCTTTTTTTTCTCCTCCAGTTGCAATTCCTTTGATGGGATCTCCATTCCAGCGTCTTTCTAAGTCCTTTTATTTCTTTTGGCCTTCAGTGCGCACCACTTTTGGCAAGCTGTGCTGCATGTGCCTGCACTTGATAGCATATGGGTAAGATATTTCTCTTTTTTTGTTTTAGTTTTTTTTTCAGTGACCGTACCATGTGCCACATATCTTCCCCTGCAAGTTTCCTTTCTTCCTTGACATTTTCCCCTGCTTTTGCAACATCTGGGAGCTTAATTTTGGCATGTTTTGGTCTTTTGCAATGCAACTCATTTCCTCCCCGGCCATTTCTTGAAGACACTACAACTGCCAATTTTCTGGGTTTTGGGGCTTTTTTTCAATTGCAGTTCATTTGATCCTATCTCCTTTCCAGAGTGTTTGTTAGCCTTTCTTTTGGGGTTCGCAAGATTCCGTTTCCCTTCCCGAAAGGAAATTTCATTTCCTTTCGGGAAGGGAAACGGAATCTTGCGATTTCAATGGGGACCATGAGAGGAATCCTTGGTGCATGTCCCTGCACGTGATGACATGCCATGCCTTTTGATGGCTTTGACTTTGGGAAAGATTTTTTTCTTTTTTTTTTCCAATTTTTTTAGGCATCCATGTCATGTCTTTTCTAGCTTCCCCTGCAAGTTTTGTCTTGCTCCTTGACTTTTTCCCCATCTTTTGCAACATCTGGGAGCTTAGTTTTGGCATGTTTTGCTCCTTTGCACTGCTCTGATAGCATCCCGGTCCATTTTCCTCTTGTCACTAAATGGCCCAAATTTCCCAATTTTCTTTTTTTTCTCCTCCAGTTGCAATTCCTTTGATGGGATCTCCATTCCAGCGTCTTTCTAAGTCCTTCTTATTTCTTTTGGCCTTCAGTGCGCACCACTTTTGGCAAGCTGTGCTGCATGTGCCTGCACTTGATAGCATATGGGTAAGATACTTCTCTTTTTTTGTTTTAGTTTTTTTTTCAGTGACCGTACCATGTGCCACATATCTTCCCCTGCAAGTTTCCTTTCTTCCTTGACATTTTCCCCTGCTTTTGCAACATCTGGGAGCTTAATTTTGGCATGTTTTGGTCTTTTGCAATGCAACTCATTTCCTCCCCGGCCATTTCTTGAAGACACTACAACTGCCAGTTTTCTGGGTTTTGGGGCTTTTTTTCAATTGCAGTTCATTTGATCCTATCTCCTTTCCAGAGTGTTTGTTAGCCTTTCTTTTGGGGTTCGCAAGATTCCGTTTCCCTTCCCGAAAGGAAATTTCATTTCCTTTCGGGAAGGGAAACGGAATCTTGCGATTTCAATGGGGACCATGAGAGGAATCCTTGGTGCATGTCCCTGCACGTGATGACATGCCATGCCTTTTGATGGCTTTGACTTTGGGAAAGATTTTTTTCTTTTTTTTTTCCAATTTTTTTAGGCATCCATGTCATGTCTTTTCTAGCTTCCCCTGCAAGTTTTGTCTTGCTCCTTGACTTTTTCCCCATCTTTTGCAACATCTGGGAGCTTCGTTTTGGCATGTTTTGGTCCTTTGCACTGCTCTGATAGCATCCCGGTCCATTTTCCTCTTGTCACTAAATGGCCCAAATTTCCCAATTTTCTTTTTTTTCTCCTCCAGTTGCAATTCCTTTGATGGGATCTCCATTCCAGCGTCTTTCTAAGTCCTTCTTATTTCTTTTGGCCTTCAGTGCGCACCACTTTTGGCAAGCTGTGCTGCATGTGCCTGCACTTGATAGCATATGGGTAAGATATTTCTCTTTTTTTGTTTTAGTTTTTTTTCAGTGACCGTACCATGTGCCACATATCTTCCCCTGCAAGTTTCCTTTCTTCCTTGACATTTTCCCCTGCTTTTGCAACATCTGGGAGCTTAATTTTGGCATGTTTTGGTCTTTTGCAATGCAACTCATTTCCTCCCCGGCCATTTCTTGAAGACACTACAACTGCCAATTTTCTGGGTTTTGGGGCTTTTTTTCAATTGCATTTCATTTGATCCTATCTCCTTTCCAGAGTGTTTGTTAGCCTTTCTTTTGGGGTTCGCAAGATTCCGTTTCCCTTCCCGAAAGGAAATTTCATTTCCTTTCGGGAAGGGAAACGGAATCTTGCGATTTCAATGGGGACCATGAGAGGAATCCTTGGTGCATGTCCCTGCACGTGATGACATGCCATGCCTTTTGATGGCTTTGACTTTGGGAAAGATTTTTTTCTTTTTTTTTTCCAATTTTTTTAGGCATCCATGTCATGTCTTTTCTAGCTTCCCCTGCAAGTTTTGTCTTGCTCCTTGACTTTTTCCCCATCTTTTGCAACATCTGGGAGCTTCGTTTTGGCATGTTTTGGTCCTTTGCACTGCTCTGATAGCATCCCGGTCCATTTTCCTCTTGTCACTAAATGGCCCAAATTTCCCAATTTTCTTTTTTTTCTCCTCCAGTTGCAATTCCTTTGATGGGATCTCCATTCCAGCGTCTTTCTAAGTCCTTCTTATTTCTTTTGGCCTTCAGTGCGCACCACTTTTGGCAAGCTGTGCTGCATGTGCCTGCACTTGATAGCATATGGGTAAGATACTTCTCTTTTTTTGTTTTAGTTTTTTTTTCAGTGACCGTACCATGTGCCACATATCTTCCCCTGCAAGTTTCCTTTCTTCCTTGACATTTTCCCCTGCTTTTGCAACATCTGGGAGCTTAATTTTGGCATGTTTTGGTCTTTTGCAATGCAACTCATTTCCTCCCCGGCCATTTCTTGAAGACACTACAACTGCCAATTTTCTGGGTTTTGGGGCTTTTTTTCAATTGCATTTCATTTGATCCTATCTCCTTTCCAGAGTGTTTGTTAGCCTTTCTTTTGGGGTTCGCAAGATTCCGTTTCCCTTCCCGAAAGGAAATTTCATTTCCTTTCGGGAAGGGAAACGGAATCTTGCGATTTCAATGGGGACCATGAGAGGAATCCTTGGTGCATGTCCCTGCACGTGATGACATGCCATGCCTTTTGATGGCTTTGACTTTGGGAAAGATTTTTTTCTTTTTTTTTTCCAATTTTTTTAGGCATCCATGTCATGTCTTTTCTAGCTTCCCCTGCAAGTTTTGTCTTGCTCCTTGACTTTTTCCCCATCTTTTGCAACATCTGGGAGCTTAGTTTTGGCATGTTTTGCTCCTTTGCACTGCTCTGATAGCATCCCGGTCCATTTTCCTCTTGTCACTAAATGGCCCAAATTTCCCAATTTTCTTTTTTTTCTCCTCCAGTTGCAATTCCTTTGATGGGATCTCCATTCCAGCGTCTTTCTAAGTCCTTCTTATTTCTTTTGGCCTTCAGTGCGCACCACTTTTGGCAAGCTGTGCTGCATGTGCCTGCACTTGATAGCATATGGGTAAGATACTTCTCTTTTTTTGTTTTAGTTTTTTTTTCAGTGACCGTACCATGTGCCACATATCTTCCCCTGCAAGTTTCCTTTCTTCCTTGACATTTTCCCCTGCTTTTGCAACATCTGGGAGCTTAATTTTGGCATGTTTTGGTCTTTTGCAATGCAACTCATTTCCTCCCCGGCCATTTCTTGAAGACACTACAACTGCCAATTTTCTGGGTTTTGGGGCTTTTTTTCAATTGCAGTTCATTTGATCCTATCTCCTTTCCAGAGTGTTTGTTAGCCTTTCTTTTGGGGTTCGCAAGATTCCGTTTCCCTTCCCGAAAGGAAATTTCATTTCCTTTCGGGAAGGGAAACGGAATCTTGCGATTTCAATGGGGACCATGAGAGGAATCCTTGGTGCATGTCCCTGCACGTGATGACATGCCATGCCTTTTGATGGCTTTGACTTTGGGAAAGATTTTTTTCTTTTTTTTTTCCAATTTTTTTAGGCATCCATGTCATGTCTTTTCTAGCTTCCCCTGCAAGTTTTGTCTTGCTCCTTGACTTTTTCCCCATCTTTTGCAACATCTGGGAGCTTCGTTTTGGCATGTTTTGCTCCTTTGCACTGCTCTGATAGCATCCCGGTCCATTTTCCTCTTGTCACTAAATGGCCCAAATTTCCCAATTTTCTTTTTTTTCTCCTCCAGTTGCAATTCCTTTGATGGGATCTCCATTCCAGCGTCTTTCTAAGTCCTTCTTATTTCTTTTGGCCTTCAGTGCGCACCACTTTTGGCAAGCTGTGCTGCATGTGCCTGCACTTGATAGCATATGGGTAAGATACTTCTCTTTTTTTGTTTTAGTTTTTTTTTCAGTGACCGTACCATGTGCCACATATCTTCCCCTGCAAGTTTCCTTTCTTCCTTGACATTTTCCCCTGCTTTTGCAACATCTGGGAGCTTAATTTTGGCATGTTTTGGTCTTTTGCAATGCAACTCATTTCCTCCCCGGCCATTTCTTGAAGACACTACAACTGCCAATTTTCTGGGTTTTGGGGCTTTTTTTCAATTGCATTTCATTTGATCCTATCTCCTTTCCAGAGTGTTTGTTAGCCTTTCTTTTGGGGTTCGCAAGATTCCGTTTCCCTTCCCGAAAGGAAATTTCATTTCCTTTCGGGAAGGGAAACGGAATCTTGCGATTTCAATGGGGACCATGAGAGGAATCCTTGGTGCATGTCCCTGCACGTGATGACATGCCATGCCTTTTGATGGCTTTGACTTTGGGAAAGATTTTTTTCTTTTTTTTTTCCAATTTTTTTAGGCATCCATGTCATGTCTTTTCTAGCTTCCCCTGCAAGTTTTGTCTTGCTCCTTGACTTTTTCCCCATCTTTTGCAACATCTGGGAGCTTCGTTTTGGCATGCTTTGGTCCTTTGCACTGCTCTGATAGCATCCCGGTCCATTTTCCTCTTGTCACTAAATGGCCCAAATTTCCCAATTTTCTTTTTTTTCTCCTCCAGTTGCAATTCCTTTGATGGGATCTCCATTCCAGCGTCTTTCTAAGTCCTTCTTATTTCTTTTGGCCTTCAGTGCGCACCACTTTTGGCAAGCTGTGCTGCATGTGCCTGCACTTGATAGCATTTGGGTAAGATTCTTCTCTTTTTTTGTTTTAGTTTTTTTTTCAGTGACCGTACCATGTGCCACATATCTTCCCCTGCAAGTTTCCTTTCTTCGTTGACATTTTCCCCTGCTTTTGCAACATCTGGGAGCTTAATTTTGGCATGTTTTGGTCTTTTGCAATGCAACTCATTTCCTCCCCGGCCATTTCTTGAAGACACTACAACTGCCAGTTTTCTGGGTTTTGGGGCTTTTTTTCAATTGCAGTTCATTTGATCCTATCTCCTTTCCAGAGTGTTTGTTAGCCTTTCTTTTGGGGTTCGCAAGATTCCGTTTCCCTTCCCGAAAGGAAATTTCATTTCCTTTCGGGAAGGGAAACGGAATCTTGCGATTTCAATGGGGACCATGAGAGGAATCCTTGGTGCATGTCCCTGCACATGATGACATGCCATGCCTTTTGATGGCTTTGACTTTGGGAAAGATTTTTTTCTTTTTTTTTTCCAATTTTTTTAGGCATCCATGTCATGTCTTTTCTAGCTTCCCCTGCAAGTTTTGTCTTGCTCCTTGACTTTTTCCCCATCTTTTGCAACATCTGGGAGCTTCGTTTTGGCATGTTTTGGTCCTTTGCACTGCTCTGATAGCATCCCGGTCCATTTTCCTCTTGTCACTAAATGGCCCAAATTTCCCAATTTTCTTTTTTTTCTCCTCCAGTTGCAATTCCTTTGATGGGATCTCCATTCCAGCGTCTTTCTAAGTCCTTCTTATTTCTTTTGGCCTTCAGTGCGCACCACTTTTGGCAAGCTGTGCTGCATGTGCCTGCACTTGATAGCATATGGGTAAGATACTTCTCTTTTTTTGTTTTAGTTTTTTTTTCAGTGACCGTACCATGTGCCACATATCTTCCCCTGCAAGTTTCCTTTCTTCCTTGACATTTTCCCCTGCTTTTGCAACATCTGGGAGCTTAATTTTGGCATGTTTTGGTCTTTTGCAATGCAACTCATTTCCTCCCCGGCCATTTCTTGAAGACACTACAACTGCCAGTTTTCTGGGTTTTGGGGCTTTTTTTCAATTGCATTTCATTTGATCCTATCTCCTTTCCAGAGTGTTTGTTAGCCTTTCTTTTGGGGTTCGCAAGATTCCGTTTCCCTTCCCGAAAGGAAATTTCATTTCCTTTCGGGAAGGGAAACGGAATCTTGCGATTTCAATGGGGACCATGAGAGGAATCCTTGGTGCATGTCCCTGCACGTGATGACATGCCATGCCTTTTGATGGCTTTGACTTTGGGAAAGATTTTTTTCTTTTTTTTTTCCAATTTTTTTAGGCATCCATGTCATGTCTTTTCTAGCTTCCCCTGCAAGTTTTGTCTTGCTCCTTGACTTTTTCCCCATCTTTTGCAACATCTGGGAGCTTCGTTTTGGCATGTTTTGGTCCTTTGCACTGCTCTGATAGCATCCCGGTCCATTTTCCTCTTGTCACTAAATGGCCCAAATTTCCCAATTTTCTTTTTTTTCTCCTCCAGTTGCAATTCCTTTGATGGGATCTCCATTCCAGCGTCTTTCTAAGTCCTTCTTATTTCTTTTGGCCTTCAGTGCGCACCACTTTTGGCAAGCTGTGCTGCATGTGCCTGCACTTGATAGCATATGGGTAAGATATTTCTCTTTTTTTGTTTTAGTTTTTTTTCAGTGACCGTACCATGTGCCACATATCTTCCCCTGCAAGTTTCCTTTCTTCCTTGACATTTTCCCCTGCTTTTGCAACATCTGGGAGCTTAATTTTGGCATGTTTTGGTCTTTTGCAATGCAACTCATTTCCTCCCCGGCCATTTCTTGAAGACACTACAACTGCCAGTTTTCTGGGTTTTGGGGCTTTTTTTCAATTGCAGTTCATTTGATCCTATCTCCTTTCCAGAGTGTTTGTTAGCCTTTCTTTTGGGGTTCGCAAGATTCCGTTTCCCTTCCCGAAAGGAAATTTCATTTCCTTTCGGGAAGGGAAACGGAATCTTGCGATTTCAATGGGGACCATGAGAGGAATCCTTGGTGCATGTCCCTGCACGTGATGACATGCCATGCCTTTTGATGGCTTTGACTTTGGGAAAGATTTTTTTCTTTTTTTTTTCCAATTTTTTTAGGCATCCATGTCATGTCTTTTCTAGCTTCCCCTGCAAGTTTTGTCTTGCTCCTTGACTTTTTCCCCATCTTTTGCAACATCTGGGAGCTTCGTTTTGGCATGTTTTGGTCCTTTGCACTGCTCTGATAGCATCCCGGTCCATTTTCCTCTTGTCACTAAATGGCCCAAATTTCCCAATTTTCTTTTTTTTCTCCTCCAGTTGCAATTCCTTTGATGGGATCTCCATTCCAGCGTCTTTCTAAGTCCTTCTTATTTCTTTTGGCCTTCAGTGCGCACCACTTTTGGCAAGCTGTGCTGCATGTGCCTGCACTTGATAGCATATGGGTAAGATACTTCTCTTTTTTTGTTTTAGTTTTTTTTTCAGTGACCGTACCATGTGCCACATATCTTCCCCTGCAAGTTTCCTTTCTTCCTTGACATTTTCCCCTGCTTTTGCAACATCTGGGAGCTTAATTTTGGCATGTTTTGGTCTTTTGCAATGCAACTCATTTCCTCCCCGGCCATTTCTTGAAGACACTACAACTGCCAATTTTCTGGGTTTTGGGGCTTTTTTTCAATTGCATTTCATTTGATCCTATCTCCTTTCCAGAGTGTTTGTTAGCCTTTCGTTTGGGGTTCGCAAGATTCCGTTTCCCTTCCCGAAAGGAAATTTCATTTCCTTTCGGGAAGGGAAACGGAATCTTGCGATTTCAATGGGGACCATGAGAGGAATCCTTGGTGCATGTCCCTGCACGTGATGACATGCCATGCCTTTTGATGGCTTTGACTTTGGGAAAGATTTTTTTCTTTTTTTTTTCCAATTTTTTTAGGCATCCATGTCATGTCTTTTCTAGCTTCCCCTGCAAGTTTTGTCTTGCTCCTTGACTTTTTCCCCATCTTTTGCAACATCAGGGAGCTTCGTTTTGGCATGTTTTGGTCCTTTGCACTGCTCTGATAGCATCCCGGTCCATTTTCCTCTTGTCACTAAATGGCCCAAATTTCCCAATTTTCTTTTTTTTCTCCTCCAGTTGCAATTCCTTTGATGGGATCTCCATTCCAGCGTCTTTCTAAGTCCTTCTTATTTCTTTTGGCCTTCAGTGCGCACCACTTTTGGCAAGCTGTGCTGCATGTGCCTGCACTTGATAGCATTTGGGTAAGATTCTTCTCTTTTTTTGTTTTAGTTTTTTTTTCAGTGACCGTACCATGTGCCACATATCTTCCCCTGCAAGTTTCCTTTCTTCGTTGACATTTTCCCCTGCTTTTGCAACATCTGGGAGCTTAATTTTGGCATGTTTTGGTCTTTTGCAATGCAACTCATTTCCTCCCCGGCCATTTCTTGAAGACACTACAACTGCCAGTTTTCTGGGTTTTGGGGCTTTTTTTCAATTGCAGTTCATTTGATCCTATCTCCTTTCCAGAGTGTTTGTTAGCCTTTCTTTTGGGGTTCGCAAGATTCCGTTTCCCTTCCCGAAAGGAAATTTCATTTCCTTTCGGGAAGGGAAACGGAATCTTGCGATTTCAATGGGGACCATGAGAGGAATCCTTGGTGCATGTCCCTGCACATGATGACATGCCATGCCTTTTGATGGCTTTGACTTTGGGAAAGATTTTTTTTCTTTTTTTTTTCCAATTTTTTTAGGCATCCATGTCATGTCTTTTCTAGCTTCCCCTGCAAGTTTTGTCTTGCTCCTTGACTTTTTCCCCATCTTTTGCAACATCTGGGAGCTTCGTTTTGGCATGTTTTGGTCCTTTGCACTGCTCTGATAGCATCCCGGTCCATTTTCCTCTTGTCACTAAATGGCCCAAATTTCCCAATTTTCTTTTTTTTCTCCTCCAGTTGCAATTCCTTTGATGGGATCTCCATTCCAGCGTCTTTCTAAGTCCTTCTTATTTCTTTTGGCCTTCAGTGCGCACCACTTTTGGCAAGCTGTGCTGCATGTGCCTGCACTTGATAGCATTTGGGTAAGATACTTCTCTTTTTTTGTTTTAGTTTTTTTTTCAGTGACCGTACCATGTGCCACATATCTTCCCCTGCAAGTTTCCTTTCTTCCTTGACATTTTCCCCTGCTTTTGCAACATCTGGGAGCTTAATTTTGGCATGTTTTGATCTTTTGCAATGCAACTCATTTCCTCCCCGGCCATTTCTTGAAGACACTACAACTGCCAGTTTTCTGGGTTTTGGGGCTTTTTTTCAATTGCATTTCATTTGATCCTATCTCCTTTCCAGAGTGTTTGTTAGCCTTTCTTTTGGGGTTCGCAAGATTCCGTTTCCCTTCCCGAAAGGAAATTTCATTTCCTTTCGGGAAGGGAAACGGAATCTTGCGATTTCAATGGGGACCATGAGAGGAATCCTTGGTGCATGTCCCTGCACGTGATGACATGCCATGCCTTTTGATGGCTTTGACTTTGGGAAAGATTTTTTTCTTTTTTTTTTCCAATTTTTTTAGGCATCCATGTCATGTCTTTTCTAGCTTCCCCTGCAAGTTTTGTCTTGCTCCTTGACTTTTTCCCCATCTTTTGCAACATCTGGGAGCTTCGTTTTGGCATGTTTTGGTCCTTTGCACTGCTCTGATAGCATCCCGGTCCATTTTCCTCTTGTCACTAAATGGCCCAAATTTCCCAATTTTCTTTTTTTTCTCCTCCAGTTGCAATTCCTTTGATGGGATCTCCATTCCAGCGTCTTTCTAAGTCCTTCTTATTTCTTTTGGCCTTCAGTGCGCACCACTTTTGGCAAGCTGTGCTGCATGTGCCTGCACTTGATAGCATATGGGTAAGATATTTCTCTTTTTTTGTTTTAGTTTTTTTTTCAGTGACCGTACCATGTGCCACATATCTTCCCCTGCAAGTTTCCTTTCTTCCTTGACATTTTCCCCTGCTTTTGCAACATCTGGGAGCTTAATTTTGGCATGTTTTGGTCTTTTGCAATGCAACTCATTTCCTCCCCGGCCATTTCTTGAAGACACTACAACTGCCAGTTTTCTGGGTTTTGGGGCTTTTTTTCAATTGCAGTTCATTTGATCCTATCTCCTTTCCAGAGTGTTTGTTAGCCTTTCTTTTGGGGTTCGCAAGATTCCGTTTCCCTTCCCGAAAGGAAATTTCATTTCCTTTCGGGAAGGGAAACGGAATCTTGCAATTTCAATGGGGACCATGAGAGGAATCCTTGGTGCATGTCCCTGCATGTGATGACATGCCATGCCTTTTGATGGCTTTGACTTTGGGAAAGATTTTTTTCTTTTTTTTTTCCAATTTTTTTAGGCATCCATGTCATGTCTTTTCTAGCTTCCCCTGCAAGTTTTGTCTTGCTCCTTGACTTTTTCCCCATCTTTTGCAACATCTGGGAGCTTCGTTTTGGCATGTTTTGCTCCTTTGCACTGCTCTGATAGCATCCCGGTCCATTTTCCTCTTGTCACTAAATGGCCCAAATTTCCCAATTTTCTTTTTTTTCTCCTCCAGTTGCAATTCCTTTGATGGGATCTCCATTCCAGCGTCTTTCTAAGTCCTTCTTATTTCTTTTGGCCTTCAGTGCGCACCACTTTTGGCAAGCTGTGCTGCATGTGCCTGCACTTGATAGCATATGGGTAAGATATTTCTCTTTTTTTGTTTTAGTTTTTTTTCAGTGACCGTACCATGTGCCACATATCTTCCCCTGCAAGTTTCCTTTCTTCCTTGACATTTTCCCCTGCTTTTGCAACATCTGGGAGCTTAATTTTGGCATGTTTTGATCTTTTGCAATGCAACTCATTTCCTCCCCGGCCATTTCTTGAAGACACTACAACTGCCAGTTTTCTGGGTTTTGGGGCTTTTTTTCAATTGCAGTTCATTTGATCCTATCTCCTTTCCAGAGTGTTTGTTAGCCTCTCTTTTGGGGTTCGCAAGATTCCGTTTCCCTTCCCGAAAGGAAATTTCATTTCCTTTCGGGAAGGGAAACGGAATCTTGCGATTTCAATGGGGACCATGAGAGGAATCCTTGGTGCATGTCCCTGCACGTGATGACATGCCATGCCTTTTGATGGCTTTGACTTTGGGAAAGATTTTTTTCTTTTTTTTTTCCAATTTTTTTAGGCATCCATGTCATGTCTTTTCTAGCTTCCCCTGCAAGTTTTGTCTTGCTCCTTGACTTTTTCCCCATCTTTTGCAACATCTGGGAGCTTCGTTTTGGCATGTTTTGGTCCTTTGCACTGCTCTGATAGCATCCCGGTCCATTTTCCTCTTGTCACTAAATGGCCCAAATTTCCCAATTTTCTTTTTTTTCTCCTCCAGTTGCAATTCCTTTGATGGGATCTCCATTCCAGCGTCTTTCTAAGTCCTTCTTATTTCTTTTGGCCTTCAGTGCGCACCACTTTTGGCAAGCTGTGCTGCATGTGCCTGCACTTGATAGCATATGGGTAAGATATTTCTCTTTTTTTGTTTTAGTTTTTTTTTCAGTGACCGTACCATGTGCCACATATCTTCCCCTGCAAGTTTCCTTTCTTCCTTGACATTTTCCCCTGCTTTTGCAACATCTGGGAGCTTAATTTTGGCATGTTTTGGTCTTTTGCAATGCAACTCATTTCCTCCCCGGCCATTTCTTGAAGACACTACAACTGCCAGTTTTCTGGGTTTTGGGGCTTTTTTTCAATTGCAGTTCATTTGATCCTATCTCCTTTCCAGAGTGTTTGTTAGCCTTTCTTTTGGGGTTCGCAAGATTCCGTTTCCCTTCCCGAAAGGAAATGAAATTTCCTTTCGGGAAGGGAAACGGAATCTTGCGATTTCAATGGGGACCATGAGAGGAATCCTTGGTGCATGTCCCTGCACATGATGACATGCCATGCCTTTTGATGGCTTTGACTTTGGGAAAGATTTTTTTCTTTTTTTTTTCCAATTTTTTTAGGCATCCATGTCATGTCTTTTCTAGCTTCCCCTGCAAGTTTTGTCTTGCTCCTTGACTTTTTCCCCATCTTTTGCAACATCTGGGAGCTTCGTTTTGGCATGTTTTGCTCCTTTGCACTGCTCTGATAGCATCCCGGTCCATTTTCCTCTTGTCACTAAATGGCCCAAATTTCCCAATTTTCTTTTTTTTCTCCTCCAGTTGCAATTCCTTTGATGGGATCTCCATTCCAGCGTCTTTCTAAGTCCTTCTTATTTCTTTTGGCCTTCAGTGCGCACCACTTTTGGCAAGCTGTGCTGCATGTGCCTGCACTTGATAGCATATGGGTAAGATATTTCTCTTTTTTTGTTTTAGTTTTTTTTCAGTGACCGTACCATGTGCCACATATCTTCCCCTGCAAGTTTCCTTTCTTCCTTGACATTTTCCCCTGCTTTTGCAACATCTGGGAGCTTAATTTTGGCATGTTTTGATCTTTTGCAATGCAACTCATTTCCTCCCCGGCCATTTCTTGAAGACACTACAACTGCCAGTTTTCTGGGTTTTGGGGCTTTTTTTCAATTGCAGTTCATTTGATCCTATCTCCTTTCCAGAGTGTTTGTTAGCCTTTCTTTTGGGGTTCGCAAGATTCCGTTTCCCTTCCCGAAAGGAAATTTCATTTCCTTTCGGGAAGGGAAACGGAATCTTGCGATTTCAATGGGGACCATGAGAGGAATCCTTGGTGCATGTCCCTGCACGTGATGACATGCCATGCCTTTTGATGGCTTTGACTTTGGGAAAGATTTTTTTCTTTTTTTTTTCCAATTTTTTTAGGCATCCATGTCATGTCTTTTCTAGCTTCCCCTGCAAGTTTTGTCTTGCTCCTTGACTTTTTCCCCATCTTTTGCAACATCTGGGAGCTTCGTTTTGGCATGTTTTGGTCCTTTGCACTGCTCTGATAGCATCCCGGTCCATTTTCCTCTTGTCACTAAATGGCCCAAATTTCCCAATTTTCTTTTTTTTCTCCTCCAGTTGCAATTCCTTTGATGGGATCTCCATTCCAGCGTCTTTCTAAGTCCTTTCTATTTCTTTTGGCCTTCAGTGCGCACCACTTTTGGCAAGCTGTGCTGCATGTGCCTGCACTTGATAGCATTTGGGTTAGATACTTCTCTTTTTTTGTTTTAGTTTTTTTTTCAGTGACCGTACCATGTGCCACATATCTTCCCCTGCAAGTTTCCTTTCTTCCTTGACATTTTCCCCTGCTTTTGCAACATCTGGGAGCTTAATTTTGGCATGTTTTGATCTTTTGCAATGCAACTCATTTCCTCCCCGGCCATTTCTTGAAGACACTACAACTGCCAGTTTTCTGGGTTTTGGGGCTTTTTTTCAATTGCAGTTCATTTGATCCTATCTCCTTTCCAGAGTGTTTGTTAGCCTTTCTTTTGGGGTTCGCAAGATTCCGTTTCCCTTCCCGAAAGGAAATTTCATTTCCTTTCGGGAAGGGAAACGGAATCTTGCAATTTCAATGGGGACCATGAGAGGAATCCTTGGTGCATGTCCCTGCACGTGATGACATGCCATGCCTTTTGATGGCTTTGACTTTGGGAAAGATTTTTTTCTTTTTTTTTTCCAATTTTTTTAGGCATCCATGTCATGTCTTTTCTAGCTTCCCCTGCAAGTTTTGTCTTGCTCCTTGACTTTTTCCCCATCTTTTGCAACATCTGGGAGCTTCGTTTTGGCATGTTTTGGTCCTTTGCACTGCTCTGATAGCATCCCGGTCCATTTTCCTCTTGTCACTAAATGGCCCAAATTTCCCAATTTTCTTTTTTTTCTCCTCCAGTTGCAATTCCTTTGATGGGATCTCCATTCCAGCGTCTTTCTAAGTCCTTCTTATTTCTTTTGGCCTTCAGTGCGCACCACTTTTGGCAAGCTGTGCTGCATGTGCCTGCACTTGATAGCATATGGGTAAGATATTTCTCTTTTTTTGTTTTAGTTTTTTTTTCAGTGACCGTACCATGTGCCACATATCTTCCCCTGCAAGTTTCCTTTCTTCCTTGACATTTTCCCCTGCTTTTGCAACATCTGGGAGCTTAATTTTGGCATGTTTTGGTCTTTTGCAATGCAACTCATTTCCTCCCCGGCCATTTCTTGAAGACACTACAACTGCCAGTTTTCTGGGTTTTGGGGCTTTTTTTCAATTGCATTTCATTTGATCCTATCTCCTTGCCAGAGTGTTTGTTAGCCTTTCTTTTGGGGTTCGCAAGATTCCGTTTCCCTTCCCGAAAGGAAATTTCATTTCCTTTCGGGAAGGGAAACGGAATCTTGCAATTTCAATGGGGACCATGAGAGGAATCCTTGGTGCATGTCCCTGCATGTGATGACATGCCATGCCTTTTGATGGCTTTGACTTTGGGAAAGATTTTTTTCTTTTTTTTTTCCAATTTTTTTAGGCATCCATGTCATGTCTTTTCTAGCTTCCCCTGCAAGTTTTGTCTTGCTCCTTGACTTTTTCCCCATCTTTTGCAACATCTGGGAGCTTCGTTTTGGCATGTTTTGCTCCTTTGCACTGCTCTGATAGCATCCCGGTCCATTTTCCTCTTGTCACTAAATGGCCCAAATTTCCCAATTTTCTTTTTTTTCTCCTCCAGTTGCAATTCCTTTGATGGGATCTCCATTCCAGCGTCTTTCTAAGTCCTTCTTATTTCTTTTGGCCTTCAGTGCGCACCACTTTTGGCAAGCTGTGCTGCATGTGCCTGCACTTGATAGCATATGGGTAAGATATTTCTCTTTTTTTGTTTTAGTTTTTTTTCAGTGACCGTACCATGTGCCACATATCTTCCCCTGCAAGTTTCCTTTCTTCCTTGACATTTTCCCCTGCTTTTGCAACATCTGGGAGCTTAATTTTGGCATGTTTTGGTCTTTTGCAATGCAACTCATTTCCTCCCCGGCCATTTCTTGAAGACACTACAACTGCCAGTTTTCTGGGTTTTGGGGCTTTTTTTCAATTGCAGTTCATTTGATCCTATCTCCTTTCCAGAGTGTTTGTTAGCCTCTCTTTTGGGGTTCGCAAGATTCCGTTTCCCTTCCCGAAAGGAAATTTCATTTCCTTTCGGGAAGGGAAACGGAATCTTGCGATTTCAATGGGGACCATGAGAGGAATCCTTGGTGCATGTCCCTGCACGTGATGACATGCCATGCCTTTTGATGGCTTTGACTTTGGGAAAGATTTTTTTCTTTTTTTTTTCCAATTTTTTTAGGCATCCATGTCATGTCTTTTCTAGCTTCCCCTGCAAGTTTTGTCTTGCTCCTTGACTTTTTCCCCATCTTTTGCAACATCTGGGAGCTTCGTTTTGGCATGTTTTGGTCCTTTGCACTGCTCTGATAGCATCCCGGTCCATTTTCCTCTTGTCACTAAATGGCCCAAATTTCCCCATTTTCTTTTTTTTCTCCTCCAGTTGCAATTCCTTTGATGGGATCTCCATTCCAGCGTCTTTCTAAGTCCTTCTTATTTCTTTTGGCCTTCAGTGCGCACCACTTTTGGCAAGCTGTGCTGCATGTGCCTGCACTTGATAGCATTTGGGTAAGATACTTCTCTTTTTTTGTTTTAGTTTTTTTTTCAGTGACCGTACCATGTGCCACATATCTTCCCCTGCAAGTTTCCTTTCTTCGTTGACATTTTCCCCTGCTTTTGCAACATCTGGGAGCTTAATTTTGGCATGTTTTGATCTTTTGCAATGCAACTCATTTCCTCCCCGGCCATTTCTTGAAGACACTACAACTGCCAGTTTTCTGGGTTTTGGGGCTTTTTTTCAATTGCAGTTCATTTGATCCTATCTCCTTTCCAGAGTGTTTGTTAGCCTTTCTTTTGGGGTTCGCAAGATTCCGTTTCCCTTCCCGAAAGGAAATGAAATTTCCTTTCGGGAAGGGAAACGGAATCTTGCGATTTCAATGGGGACCATGAGAGGAATCCTTGGTGCATGTCCCTGCACGTGATGACATGCCATGCCTTTTGATGGCTTTGACTTTGGGAAAGATTTTTTTCTTTTTTTTTTCCAATTTTTTTAGGCATCCATGTCATGTCTTTTCTAGCTTCCCCTGCAAGTTTTGTCTTGCTCCTTGACTTTTTCCCCATCTTTTGCAACATCTGGGAGCTTCGTTTTGGCATGTTTTGCTCCTTTGCACTGCTCTGATAGCATCCCGGTCCATTTTCCTCTTGTCACTAAATGGCCCAAATTTCCCAATTTTCTTTTTTTTCTCCTCCAGTTGCAATTCCTTTGATGGGATCTCCATTCCAGCGTCTTTCTAAGTCCTTCTTATTTCTTTTGGCCTTCAGTGCGCACCACTTTTAGCAAGCTGTGCTGCATGTGCCTGCACTTGATAGCATATGGGTAAGATATTTCTCTTTTTTTGTTTTAGTTTTTTTTTCAGTGACCGTACCATGTGCCACATATCTTCCCCTGCAAGTTTCCTTTCTTCCTTGACATTTTCCCCTGCTTTTGCAACATCTGGGAGCTTAATTTTGGCATGTTTTGGTCTTTTGCAATGCAACTCATTTCCTCCCCGGCCATTTCTTGAAGACACTACAACTGCCAGTTTTCTGGGTTTTGGGGCTTTTTTTCAATTGCATTTCATTTGATCCTATCTCCTTTCCAGAGTGTTTGTTAGCCTTTCTTTTGGGGTTCGCAAGATTCCGTTTCCCTTCCCGAAAGGAAATTTCATTTCCTTTCGGGAAGGGAAACGGAATCTTGCGATTTCAATGGGGACCATGAGAGGAATCCTTGGTGCACGTCCCTGCACGTGATGACATGCCATGCCTTTTGATGGCTTTGACTTTGGGAAAGATTTTTTTCTTTTTTTTTTCCAATTTTTTTAGGCATCCATGTCATGTCTTTTCTAGCTTCCCCTGCAAGTTTTGTCTTGCTCCTTGACTTTTTCCCCATCTTTTGCAACATCTGGGAGCTTCGTTTTGGCATGTTTTGCTCCTTTGCACTGCTCTGATAGCATCCCGGTCCATTTTCCTCTTGTCACTAAATGGCCCAAATTTCCCAATTTTCTTTTTTTTCTCCTCCAGTTGCAATTCCTTTGATGGGATCTCCATTCCAGCGTCTTTCTAAGTCCTTCTTATTTCTTTTGGCCTTCAGTGCGCACCACTTTTGGCAAGCTGTGCTGCATGTGCCTGCACTTGATAGCATATGGGTAAGATATTTCTCTTTTTTTGTTTTAGTTTTTTTTCAGTGACCGTACCATGTGCCACATATCTTCCCCTGCAAGTTTCCTTTCTTCCTTGACATTTTCCCCTGCTTTTGCAACATCTGGGAGCTTAATTTTGGCATGTTTTGATCTTTTGCAATGCAACTCATTTCCTCCCCGGCCATTTCTTGAAGACACTACAACTGCCAGTTTTCTGGGTTTTGGGGCTTTTTTTCAATTGCAGTTCATTTGATCCTATCTCCTTTCCAGAGTGTTTGTTAGCCTTTCTTTTGGGGTTCGCAAGATTCCGTTTCCCTTCCCGAAAGGAAATTTCATTTCCTTTCGGGAAGGGAAACGGAATCTTGCGATTTCAATGGGGACCATGAGAGGAATCCTTGGTGCATGTCCCTGCACGTGATGACATGCCATGCCTTTTGATGGCTTTGACTTTGGGAAAGATTTTTTTCTTTTTTTTTTCCAATTTTTTTAGGCATCCATGTCATGTCTTTTCTAGCTTCCCCTGCAAGTTTTGTCTTGCTCCTTGACTTTTTCCCCATCTTTTGCAACATCTGGGAGCTTCGTTTTGGCATGTTTTGGTCCTTTGCACTGCTCTGATAGCATCCCGGTCCATTTTCCTCTTGTCACTAAATGGCCCAAATTTCCCAATTTTCTTTTTTTTCTCCTCCAGTTGCAATTCCTTTGATGGGATCTCCATTCCAGCGTCTTTCTAAGTCCTTCTTATTTCTTTTGGCCTTCAGTGCGCACCACTTTTGGCAAGCTGTGCTGCATGTGCCTGCACTTGATAGCATATGGGTAAGATATTTCTCTTTTTTTGTTTTAGTTTTTTTTTCAGTGACCGTACCATGTGCCACATATCTTCCCCTGCAAGTTTCCTTTCTTCCTTGACATTTTCCCCTGCTTTTGCAACATCTGGGAGCTTAATTTTGGCATGTTTTGATCTTTTGCAATGCAACTCATTTCCTCCCCGGCCATTTCTTGAAGACACTACAACTGCCAGTTTTCTGGGTTTTGGGGCTTTTTTTCAATTGCAGTTCATTTGATCCTATCTCCTTTCCAGAGTGTTTGTTAGCCTTTCTTTTGGGGTTCGCAAGATTCCGTTTCCCTTCCCGAAAGGAAATTTCATTTCCTTTCGGGAAGGGAAACGGAATCTTGCGATTTCAATGGGGACCATGAGAGGAATCCTTGGTGCATGTCCCTGCACGTGATGACATGCCATGCCTTTTGATGGCTTTGACTTTGGGAAAGATTTTTTTCTTTTTTTTTTCCAATTTTTTTAGGCATCCATGTCATGTCTTTTCTAGCTTCCCCTGCAAGTTTTGTCTTGCTCCTTGACTTTTTCCCCATCTTTTGCAACATCTGGGAGCTTCGTTTTGGCATGTTTTGGTCCTTTGCACTGCTCTGATAGCATCCCGGTCCATTTTCCTCTTGTCACTAAATGGCCCAAATTTCCCAATTTTCTTTTTTTTCTCCTCCAGTTGCAATTCCTTTGATGGGATCTCCATTCCAGCGTCTTTCTAAGTCCTTCTTATTTCTTTTGGCCTTCAGTGCGCACCACTTTTGGCAAGCTGTGCTGCATGTGCCTGCACTTGATAGCATATGGGTAAGATATTTCTTGTTTTTGTTTTAGTTTTTTTTTCAGTGACCGTACCATGTGCCACATATCTTCCCCTGCAAGTTTCCTTTCTTCCTTGACATTTTCCCCTGCTTTTGCAACATCTGGGAGCTTAATTTTGGCATGTTTTGATCTTTTGCAATGCAACTCATTTCCTCCCCGGCCATTTCTTGAAGACACTACAACTGCCAGTTTTCTGGGTTTTGGGGCTTTTTTTCAATTGCAGTTCATTTGATCCTATCTCCTTTCCAGAGTGTTTGTTAGCCTTTCTTTTGGGGTTCGCAAGATTCCGTTTCCCTTCCCGAAAGGAAATTTCATTTCCTTTCGGGAAGGGAAACGGAATCTTGCGATTTCAGTGGGGACCATGAGAGGAATCCTTGGTGCATGTCCCTGCACGTGATGACATGCCATGCCTTTTGATGGCTTTGACTTTGGGAAAGATTTTTTTCTTTTTTTTTTCCAATTTTTTTAGGCATCCATGTCATGTCTTTTCTAGCTTCCCCTGCAAGTTTTGTCTTGCTCCTTGACTTTTTCCCCATCTTTTGCAACATCTGGGAGCTTCGTTTTGGCATGTTTTGGTCCTTTGCACTGCTCTGATAGCATCCCGGTCCATTTTCCTCTTGTCACTAAATGGCCCAAATTTCCCAATTTTCTTTTTTTTCTCCTCCAGTTGCAATTCCTTTGATGGGATCTCCATTCCAGCGTCTTTCTAAGTCCTTCTTATTTCTTTTGGCCTTCAGTGCGCACCACTTTTGGCAAGCTGTGCTGCATGTGCCTGCACTTGATAGCATATGGGTAAGATATTTCTCTTTTTTTGTTTTAGTTTTTTTTTCAGTGACCGTACCATGTGCCACATATCTTCCCCTGCAAGTTTCCTTTCTTCCTTGACATTTTCCCCTGCTTTTGCAACATCTGGGAGCTTAATTTTGGCATGTTTTGGTCTTTTGCAATGCAACTCATTTCCTCCCCGGCCATTTCTTGAAGACACTACAACTGCCAGTTTTCTGGGTTTTGGGGCTTTTTTTCAATTGCATTTCATTTGATCCTATCTCCTTTCCAGAGTGTTTGTTAGCCTTTCTTTTGGGGTTCGCAAGATTCCGTTTCCCTTCCCGAAAGGAAATTTCATTTCGGGAAGGGAAACGGAATCTTGCGATTTCAATGGGGACCATGAGAGGAATCCTTGGTGCATGTCCCTGCACGTGATGACATGCCATGCCTTTTGATGGCTTTGACTTTGGGAAAGATTTTTTTCTTTTTTTTTTCCAATTTTTTTAGGCATCCATGTCATGTCTTTTCTAGCTTCCCCTGCAAGTTTTGTCTTGCTCCTTGACTTTTTCCCCATCTTTTGCAACATCTGGGAGCTTAGTTTTGGCATGTTTTGGTCCTTTGCACTGCTCTGATAGCATCCCGGTCCATTTTCCTCTTGTCACTAAATGGCCCAAATTTCCCAATTTTCTTTTTTTTCTCCTCCAGTTGCAATTCCTTTGATGGGATCTCCATTCCAGCGTCTTTCTAAGTCCTTCTTATTTCTTTTGGCCTTCAGTGCGCACCACTTTTGGCAAGCTGTGCTGCATGTGCCTGCACTTGATAGCATTTGGGTAAGATACTTCTCTTTTTTTGTTTTAGTTTTTTTTTCAGTGACCGTACCATGTGCCACATATCTTCCCCTGCAAGTTTCCTTGCTTCCTTGACATTTTCCCCTGCTTTTGCAACATCTGGGAGCTTAATTTTGGCATGTTTTGATCTTTTGCAATGCAACTCATTTCCTCCCCGGCCATTTCTTGAAGACACTACAACTGCCAGTTTTCTGGGTTTTGGGGCTTTTTTTCAATTGCAGTTCATTTGATCCTATCTCCTTTCCAGAGTGTTTGTTAGCCTTTCTTTTGGGGTTCGCAAGATTCCGTTTCCCTTCCCGAAAGGAAATTTCATTTCCTTTCGGGAAGGGAAACGGAATCTTGCGATTTCAATGGGGACCATGAGAGGAATCCTTGGTGCATGTCCCTGCACGTGATGACATGCCATGCCTTTTGATGGCTTTGACTTTGGGAAAGATTTTTTTCTTTTTTTTTTCCAATTTTTTTAGGCATCCATGTCATGTCTTTTCTAGCTTCCCCTGCAAGTTTTGTCTTGCTCCTTGACTTTTTCCCCATCTTTTGCAACATCTGGGAGCTTCGTTTTGGCATGTTTTGGTCCTTTGCACTGCTCTGATAGCATCCCGGTCCATTTTCCTCTTGTCACTAAATGGCCCAAATTTC
The DNA here is from genome assembly GCF_037042795.1 of Molothrus aeneus. NCBI lineage: Eukaryota > Metazoa > Chordata > Aves > Passeriformes > Icteridae > Molothrus > Molothrus aeneus. Next base: position 684,959 of record NW_027099176.1, on the reverse strand, counting down.
CCAATTTTCTTTTTTTTCTCCTCCAGTTGCAATTCCTTTGATGGGATCTCCATTCCAGCGTCTTTCTAAGTCCTTCTTATTTCTTTTGGCCTTCAGTGCGCACCACTTTTGGCAAGCTGTGCTGCATGTGCCTGCACTTGATAGCATATGGGTAAGATATTTCTTGTTTTTGTTTTAGTTTTTTTTTCAGTGACCGTACCATGTGCCACATATCTTCCCCTGCAAGTTTCCTTTCTTCCTTGACATTTTCCCCTGCTTTTGCAACATCTGGGAGCTTAATTTTGGCATGTTTTGGTCTTTTGCAATGCAACTCATTTCCTCCCCGGCCATTTCTTGAAGACACTACAACTGCCAGTTTTCTGGGTTTTGGGGCTTTTTTTCAATTGCATTTCATTTGATCCTATCTCCTTTCCAGAGTGTTTGTTAGCCTTTCTTTTGGGGTTCGCAAGATTCCGTTTCCCTTCCCGAAAGGAAATTTCATTTCCTTTCGGGAAGGGAAACGGAATCTTGCGATTTCAATGGGGACCATGAGAGGAATCCTTGGTGCATGTCCCTGCACGTGATGACATGCCATGCCTTTTGATGGCTTTGACTTTGGGAAAGATTTTTTTCTTGTTTTTTTCCAATTTTTTTAGGCATCCATGTCATGTCTTTTCTAGCTTCCCCTGCAAGTTTTGTCTTGCTCCTTGACTTTTTCCCCATCTTTTGCAACATCTGGGAGCTTCGTTTTGGCATGTTTTGCTCCTTTGCACTGCTCTGATAGCATCCCGGTCCATTTTCCTCTTGTCACTAAATGGCCCAAATTTCCCAATTTTCTTTTTTTTCTCCTCCAGTTGCAATTCCTTTGATGGGATCTCCATTCCAGCGTCTTTCTAAGTCCTTCTTATTTCTTTTGGCCTTCAGTGCGCACCACTTTTGGCAAGCTGTGCTGCATGTGCCTGCACTTGATAGCATATGGGTAAGATATTTCTCTTTTTTTGTTTTAGTTTTTTTTCAGTGACCGTACCATGTGCCACATATCTTCCCCTGCAAGTTTCCTTTCTTCCTTGACATTTTCCCCTGCTTTTGCAACATCTGGGAGCTTAATTTTGGCATGTTTTGGTCTTTTGCAATGCAACTCATTTCCTCCCCGGCCATTTCTTGAAGACACTACAACTGCCAGTTTTCTGGGTTTTGGGGCTTTTTTTCAATTGCAGTTCATTTGATCCTATCTCCTTTCCAGAGTGTTTGTTAGCCTTTCTTTTGGGCTTCGCAAGATTCCGTTTCCCTTCCCGAAAGGAAATTTCATTTCCTTTCGGGAAGGGAAACGGAATCTTGCGATTTCAATGGGGACCATGAGAGGAATCCTTGGTGCATGTCCCTGCACGTGATGACATGCCATGCCTTTTGATGGCTTTGACTTTGGGAAAGATTTTTTTCTTTTTTTTTTCCAATTTTTTTAGGCATCCATGTCATGTCTTTTCTAGCTTCCCCTGCAAGTTTTGTCTTGCTCCTTGACTTTTTCCCCATCTTTTGCAACATCTGGGAGCTTCGTTTTGGCATGTTTTGGTCCTTTGCACTGCTCTGATAGCATCCCGGTCCATTTTCCTCTTGTCACTAAATGGCCCAAATTTCCCAATTTTCTTTATTTTCTCCTCCAGTTGCAATTCCTTTGATGGGATCTCCATTCCAGCGTCTTTCTAAGTCCTTCTTATTTCTTTTGGCCTTCAGTGCGCACCACTTTTGGCAAGCTGTGCTGCATGTGCCTGCACTTGATAGCATATGGGTAAGATATTTCTCTTTTTTTGTTTTAGTTTTTTTTTCAGTGACCGTACCATGTGCCACATATCTTCCCCTGCAAGTTTCCTTGCTTCCTTGACATTTTCCCCTGCTTTTGCAACATCTGGGAGCTTAATTTTGGCATGTTTTGATCTTTTGCAATGCAACTCATTTCCTCCCCGGCCATTTCTTGAAGACACTACAACTGCCAGTTTTCTGGGTTTTGGGGCTTTTTTTCAATTGCAGTTCATTTGATCCTATCTCCTTTCCAGAGTGTTTGTTAGCCTTTCTTTTGGGGTTCGCAAGATTCCGTTTCCCTTCCCGAAAGGAAATTTCATTTCCTTTCGGGAAGGGAAACGGAATCTTGCGATTTCAATGGGGACCATGAGAGGAATCCTTGGTGCATGTCCCTGCACGTGATGACATGCCATGCCTTTTGATGGCTTTGACTTTGGGAAAGATTTTTTTCTTTTTTTTTTCCAATTTTTTTAGGCATCCATGTCATGTCTTTTCTAGCTTCCCCTGCAAGTTTTGTCTTGCTCCTTGACTTTTTCCCCATCTTTTGCAACATCTGGGAGCTTCGTTTTGGCATGTTTTGGTCCTTTGCACTGCTCTGATAGCATCCCGGTCCATTTTCCTCTTGTCACTAAATGGCCCAAATTTCCCCATTTTCTTTTTTTTCTCCTCCAGTTGCAATTCCTTTGATGGGATCTCCATTCCAGCGTCTTTCTAAGTCCTTCTTATTTCTTTTGGCCTTCAGTGCGCACCACTTTTGGCAAGCTGTGCTGCATGTGCCTGCACTTGATAGCATATGGGTAAGATATTTCTCTTTTTTTGTTTTAGTTTTTTTTCAGTGTCCGTACCATGTGCCACATATCTTCCCCTGCAAGTTTCCTTTCTTCCTTGACATTTTCCCCTGCTTTTGCAACATCTGGGAGCTTAATTTTGGCATGTTTTGGTCTTTTGCAATGCAACTCATTTCCTCCCCGGCCATTTCTTGAAGACACTACAACTGCCAGTTTTCTGGGTTTTGGGGCTTTTTTTCAATTGCATTTCATTTGATCCTATCTCCTTTCCAGAGTGTTTGTTAGCCTTTCTTTTGGGGTTCGCAAGATTCCGTTTCCCTTCCCGAAAGGAAATTTCATTTCCTTTCGGGAAGGGAAACGGAATCTTGCGATTTCAATGGGGACCATGAGAGGAATCCTTGGTGCATGTCCCTGCACGTGATGACATGCCATGCCTTTTGATGGCTTTGACTTTGGGAAAGATTTTTTTCTTTTTTTTTTCCAATTTTTTTAGGCATCCATGTCATGTCTTTTCTAGCTTCCCCTGCAAGTTTTGTCTTGCTCCTTGACTTTTTCCCCATCTTTTGCAACATCTGGGAGCTTCGTTTTGGCATGTTTTGGTCCTTTGCACTGCTCTGATAGCATCCCGGTCCATTTTCCTCTTGTCACTAAATGGCCCAAATTTCCCAATTTTCTTATTTTCTCCTCCAGTTGCAATTCCTTTGATGGGATCTCCATTCCAGCGTCTTTCTAAGTCCTTCTTATTTCTTTTGGCCTTCAGTGCGCACCACTTTTGGCAAGCTGTGCTGCATGTGCCTGCACTTGATAGCATATGGGTAAGATATTTCTCTTTTTCTGTTTTAGTTTTTTTTCAGTGACCGTACCATGTGCCACATATCTTCCCCTGCAAGTTTCCTTTCTTCCTTGACATTTTCCCCTGCTTTTGCAACATCTGGGAGCTTAATTTTGGCATGTTTTGGTCTTTTGCAATGCAACTCATTTCCTCCCCGGCCATTTCTTGAAGACACTACAACTGCCAGTTTTCTGGGTTTTGGGGCTTTTTTTCAATTGCAGTTCATTTGATCCTATCTCCTTTCCAGAGTGTTTGTTAGCCTTTCTTTTGGGGTTCGCAAGATTCCGTTTCCCTTCCCGAAAGGAAATTTCATTTCCTTTCGGGAAGGGAAACGGAATCTTGCGATTTCAATGGGGACCATGAGAGGAATCCTTGGTGCATGTCCCTGCACGTGATGACATGCCATGCCTTTTGATGGCTTTGACTTTGGGAAAGATTTTTTTCTTTTTTTTTTCCAATTTTTTTAGGCATCCATGTCATGTCTTTTCTAGCTTCCCCTGCAAGTTTTGTCTTGCTCCTTGACTTTTTCCCCATCTTTTGCAACATCTGGGAGCTTAGTTTTGGCGTGTTTTGGTCCTTTGCACTGCTCTGATAGCATCCCGGTCCATTTTCCTCTTGTCACTAAATGGCCCAAATTTCCCAATTTTCTTTTTTTTCTCCTCCAGTTGCAATTCCTTTGATGGGATCTCCATTCCAGCGTCTTTCTAAGTCCTTCTTATTTCTTTTGGCCTTCAGTGCGCACCACTTTTGGCAAGCTGTGCTGCATGTGCCTGCACTTGATAGCATATGGGTAAGATACTTCTCTTTTTTTGTTTTAGTTTTTTTTCAGTGACCGTACCATGTGCCACATATCTTCCCCTGCAAGTTTCCTTTCTTCCTTGACATTTTCCCCTGCTTTTGCAACATCTGGGAGCTTAATTTTGGCATGTTTTGGTCTTTTGCAATGCAACTCATTTCCTCCCCGGCCATTTCTTGAAGACACTACAACTGCCAATTTTCTGGGTTTTGGGGCTTTTTTTCAATTGCATTTCATTTGATCCTATCTCCTTTCCAGAGTGTTTGTTAGCCTTTCTTTTGGGGTTCGCAAGATTCCGTTTCCCTTCCCGAAAGGAAATTTCATTTCCTTTCGGGAAGGGAAACGGAATCTTGCGATTTCAATGGGGACCATGAGAGGAATCCTTGGTGCATGTCCCTGCACGTGATGACATGCCATGCCTTTTGATGGCTTTGACTTTGGGAAAGATTTTTTTCTTTTTTTTTTCAATTTTTTTAGGCATCCATGTCATGTCTTTTCTAGCTTCCCCTGCAAGTTTTGTCTTGCTCCTTGACTTTTTCCCCATCTTTTGCAACATCTGGGAGCTTCGTTTTGGCATGTTTTGGTCCTTTGCACTGCTCTGATAGCATCCCGGTCCATTTTCCTCTTGTCACTAAATGGCCCAAATTTCCCAATTTTCTTTTTTTTCTCCTCCAGTTGCAATTCCTTTGATGGGATCTCCATTCCAGCGTCTTTCTAAGTCCTTCTTATTTCTTTTGGCCTTCAGTGCGCACCACTTTTGGCAAGCTGTGCTGCATGTGCCTGCACTTGATAGCATATGGGTAAGATATTTCTCTTTTTTTGTTTTAGTTTTTTTTCAGTGTCCGTACCATGTGCCACATATCTTCCCCTGCAAGTTTCCTTTCTTCCTTGACATTTTCCCCTGCTTTTGCAACATCTGGGAGCTTAATTTTGGCATGTTTTGGTCTTTTGCAATGCAACTCATTTCCTCCCCGGCCATTTCTTGAAGACACTACAACTGCCAGTTTTCTGGGTTTTGGGGCTTTTTTTCAATTGCATTTCATTTGATCCTATCTCCTTTCCAGAGTGTTTGTTAGCCTTTCTTTTGGGGTTCGCAAGATTCCGTTTCCCTTCCCGAAAGGAAATTTCATTTCCTTTCGGGAAGGGAAACGGAATCTTGCGATTTCAATGGGGACCATGAGAGGAATCCTTGGTGCATGTCCCTGCACGTGATGACATGCCATGCCTTTTGATGGCTTTGACTTTGGGAAAGATTTTTTTCTTTTTTTTTTCCAATTTTTTTAGGCATCCATGTCATGTCTTTTCTAGCTTCCCCTGCAAGTTTTGTCTTGCTCCTTGACTTTTTCCCCATCTTTTGCAACATCTGGGAGCTTGGTTTTGGCATGTTTTGGTCCTTTGCACTGCTCTGATAGCATCCCGGTCCATTTTCCTCTTGTCACTAAATGGCCCAAATTTCCCAATTTTCTTTTTTTCTCCTCCAGTTGCAATTCCTTTGATGGGATCTCCATTCCAGCGTCTTTCTAAGTCCTTCTTATTTCTTTTGGCCTTCAGTGCGCACCACTTTTGGCAAGCTGTGCTGCATGTGCCTGCACTTGATAGCATATGGGTAAGATATTTCTCTTTTTTTGTTTTAGTTTTTTTTCAGTGACCGTACCATGTGCCACATATCTTCCCCTGCAAGTTTCCTTTCTTCCTTGACATTTTCCCCTGCTTTTGCAACATCTGGGAGCTTAATTTTGGCATGTTTTGGTCTTTTGCAATGCAACTCATTTCCTCCCCGGCCATTTCTTGAAGACACTACAACTGCCAGTTTTCTGGGTTTTGGGGCTTTTTTTCAATTGCAGTTCATTTGATCCTATCTCCTTTCCAGAGTGTTTGTTAGCCTTTCTTTTGGGCTTCGCAAGATTCCGTTTCCCTTCCCGAAAGGAAATTTCATTTCCTTTCGGGAAGGGAAACGGAATCTTGCGATTTCAATGGGGACCATGAGAGGAATCCTTGGTGCATGTCCCTGCACGTGATGACATGCCATGCCTTTTGATGGCTTTGACTTTGGGAAAGATTTTTTTCTTTTTTTTTTCCAATTTTTTTAGGCATCCATGTCATGTCTTTTCTAGCTTCCCCTGCAAGTTTTGTCTTGCTCCTTGACTTTTTCCCCATCTTTTGCAACATCTGGGAGCTTCGTTTTGGCATGTTTTGGTCCTTTGCACTGCTCTGATAGCATCCCGGTCCATTTTCCTCTTGTCACTAAATGGCCCAAATTTCCCCATTTTCTTTTTTTTCTCCTCCAGTTGCAATTCCTTTGATGGGATCTCCATTCCAGCGTCTTTCTAAGTCCTTCTTATTTCTTTTGGCCTTCAGTGCGCACCACTTTTGGCAAGCTGTGCTGCATGTGCCTGCACTTGATAGCATATGGGTAAGATATTTCTCTTTTTTTGTTTTAGTTTTTTTTCAGTGACCGTACCATGTGCCACATATCTTCCCCTGCAAGTTTCCTTTCTTCCTTGACATTTTCCCCTGCTTTTGCAACATCTGGGAGCTTAATTTTGGCATGTTTTGGTCTTTTGCAATGCAACTCATTTCCTCCCCGGCCATTTCTTGAAGACACTACAACTGCCAATTTTCTGGGTTTTGGGGCTTTTTTTCAATTGCATTTCATTTGATCCTATCTCCTTTCCAGAGTGTTTGTTAGCCTTTCTTTTGGGGTTCGCAAGATTCCGTTTCCCTTCCCGAAAGGAAATTTCATTTCCTTTCGGGAAGGGAAACGGAATCTTGCGATTTCAATGGGGACCATGAGAGGAATCCTTGGTGCATGTCCCTGCACGTGATGACATGCCATGCCTTTTGATGGCTTTGACTTTGGGAAAGATTTTTTTCTTTTTTTTTTCCAATTTTTTTAGGCATCCATGTCATGTCTTTTCTAGCTTCCCCTGCAAGTTTTGTCTTGCTCCTTGACTTTTTCCCCATCTTTTGCAACATCTGGGAGCTTAGTTTTGGCGTGTTTTGGTCCTTTGCACTGCCCTGATAGCATCCCGGTCCATTTTCCTCTTGTCACTAAATGGCCCAAATTTCCCAATTTTCTTTTTTTTCTCCTCCAGTTGCAATTCCTTTGATGGGATCTCCATTCCAGCGTCTTTCTAAGTCCTTCTTATTTCTTTTGGCCTTCAGTGCGCACCACTTTTGGCAAGCTGTGCTGCATGTGCCTGCACTTGATAGCATATGGGTAAGATACTTCTCTTTTTTTGTTTTAGTTTTTTTTCAGTGACCGTACCATGTGCCACATATCTTCCCCTTCAAGTTTCCTTTCTTCCTTGACATTTTCCCCTGCTTTTGCAACATCTGGGAGCTTAATTTTGGCATGTTTTGGTCTTTTGCAATGCAACTCATTTCCTCCCCGGCCATTTCTTGAAGACACTACAACTGCCAATTTTCTGGGTTTTGGGGCTTTTTTTCAATTGCATTTCATTTGATCCTATCTCCTTTCCAGAGTGTTTGTTAGCCTTTCTTTTGGGGTTCGCAAGATTCCGTTTCCCTTCCCGAAAGGAAATTTCATTTCCTTTCGGGAAGGGAAACGGAATCTTGCGATTTCAATGGGGACCATGAGAGGAATCCTTGGTGCATGTCCCTGCACGTGATGACATGCCATGCCTTTTGATGGCTTTGACTTTGGGAAAGATTTTTTTCTTTTTTTTTTCCAATTTTTTTAGGCATCCATGTCATGTCTTTTCTAGCTTCCCCTGCAAGTTTTGTCTTGCTCCTTGACTTTTTCCCCATCTTTTGCAACATCTGGGAGCTTAGTTTTGGCATGTTTTGGTCCTTTGCACTGCTCTGATAGCATCCCGGTCCATTTTCCTCTTGTCACTAAATGGCCCAAATTTCCCAATTTTCTTTTTTTTCTCCTCCAGTTGCAATTCCTTTGATGGGATCTCCATTCCAGCGTCTTTCTAAGTCCTTCTTATTTCTTTTGGCCTTCAGTGCGCACCACTTTTGGCAAGCTGTGCTGCATGTGCCTGCACTTGATAGCATATGGGTAAGATATTTCTCTTTTTTTGTTTTAGTTTTTTTTCAGTGACCGTACCATGTGCCACATATCTTCCCCTGCAAGTTTCCTTTCTTCCTTGACATTTTCCCCTGCTTTTGCAACATCTGGGAGCTTAATTTTGGCATGTTTTGGTCTTTTGCAATGCAACTCATTTCCTCCCCGGCCATTTCTTGAAGACACTACAACTGCCAGTTTTCTGGGTTTTGGGGCTTTTTTTCAATTGCAGTTCATTTGATCCTATCTCCTTTCCAGAGTGTTTGTTAGCCTTTCTTTTGGGCTTCGCAAGATTCCGTTTCCCTTCCCGAAAGGAAATTTCATTTCCTTTCGGGAAGGGAAACGGAATCTTGCGATTTCAATGGGGACCATGAGAGGAATCCTTGGTGCATGTCCCTGCACGTGATGACATGCCATGCCTTTTGATGGCTTTGACTTTGGGAAAGATTTTTTTCTTTTTTTTTTCCAATTTTTTTAGGCATCCATGTCATGTCTTTTCTAGCTTCCCCTGCAAGTTTTGTCTTGCTCCTTGACTTTTTCCCCATCTTTTGCAACATCTGGGAGCTTCGTTTTGGCATGTTTTGGTCCTTTGCACTGCTCTGATAGCATCCCGGTCCATTTTCCTCTTGTCACTAAATGGCCCAAATTTCCCAATTTTCTTTTTTTTCTCCTCCAGTTGCAATTCCTTTGATGGGATCTCCATTCCAGCGTCTTTCTAAGTCCTTCTTATTTCTTTTGGCCTTCAGTGCGCACCACTTTTGGCAAGCTGTGCTGCATGTGCCTGCACTTGATAGCATATGGGTAAGATATTTCTCTTTTTTTGTTTTAGTTTTTTTTCAGTGACCGTACCATGTGCCACATATCTTCCCCTGCAAGTTTCCTTTCTTCCTTGACATTTTCCCCTGCTTTTGCAACATCTGGGAGCTTAATTTTGGCATGTTTTGGTCTTTTGCAATGCAACTCATTTCCTCCCCGGCCATTTCTTGAAGACACTACAACTGCCAGTTTTCTGGGTTTTGGGGCTTTTTTTCAATTGCATTTCATTTGATCCTATCTCCTTTCCAGAGTGTTTGTTAGCCTTTCTTTTGGGGTTCGCAAGATTCCGTTTCCCTTCCCGAAAGGAAATTTCATTTCCTTTCGGGAAGGGAAACGGAATCTTGCGATTTCAATGGGGACCATGAGAGGAATCCTTGGTGCATGTCCCTGCACGTGATGACATGCCATGCCTTTTGATGGCTTTGACTTTGGGAAAGATTTTTTTCTTTTTTTTTTCCAATTTTTTTAGGCATCCATGTCATGTCTTTTCTAGCTTCCCCTGCAAGTTTTGTCTTGCTCCTTGACTTTTTCCCCATCTTTTGCAACATCTGGGAGCTTAGTTTTGGCGTGTTTTGGTCCTTTGCACTGCTCTGATAGCATCCCGGTCCATTTTCCTCTTGTCACTAAATGGCCCAAATTTCCCAATTTTCTTTTTTTTCTCCTCCAGTTGCAATTCCTTTGATGGGATCTCCATTCCAGCGTCTTTCTAAGTCCTTCTTATTTCTTTTGGCCTTCAGTGCGCACCACTTTTGGCAAGCTGTGCTGCATGTGCCTGCACTTGATAGCATATGGGTAAGATACTTCTCTTTTTTTGTTTTAGTTTTTTTTCAGTGACCGTACCATGTGCCACATATCTTCCCCTTCAAGTTTCCTTTCTTCCTTGACATTTTCCCCTGCTTTTGCAACATCTGGGAGCTTAATTTTGGCATGTTTTGGTCTTTTGCAATGCAACTCATTTCCTCCCCGGCCATTTCTTGAAGACACTACAACTGCCAATTTTCTGGGTTTTGGGGCTTTTTTTCAATTGCATTTCATTTGATCCTATCTCCTTTCCAGAGTGTTTGTTAGCCTTTCTTTTGGGGTTCGCAAGATTCCGTTTCCCTTCCCGAAAGGAAATTTCATTTCCTTTCGGGAAGGGAAACGGAATCTTGCGATTTCAATGGGGACCATGAGAGGAATCCTTGGTGCATGTCCCTGCACGTGATGACATGCCATGCCTTTTGATGGCTTTGACTTTGGGAAAGATTTTTTTCTTTTTTTTTTCCAATTTTTTTAGGCATCCATGTCATGTCTTTTCTAGCTTCCCCTGCAAGTTTTGTCTTGCTCCTTGACTTTTTCCCCATCTTTTGCAACATCTGGGAGCTTAGTTTTGGCATGTTTTGGTCCTTTGCACTGCTCTGATAGCATCCCGGTCCATTTTCCTCTTGTCACTAAATGGCCCAAATTTCCCAATTTTCTTTTTTTTCTCCTCCAGTTGCAATTCCTTTGATGGGATCTCCATTCCAGCGTCTTTCTAAGTCCTTCTTATTTCTTTTGGCCTTCAGTGCGCACCACTTTTGGCAAGCTGTGCTGCATGTGCCTGCACTTGATAGCATATGGGTAAGATACTTCTCTTTTTTTGTTTTAGTTTTTTTTCAGTGACCGTACCATGTGCCACATATCTTCCCCTGCAAGTTTCCTTTCTTCCTTGACATTTTCCCCTGCTTTTGCAACATCTGGGAGCTTAATTTTGGCATGTTTTGGTCTTTTGCAATGCAACTCATTTCCTCCCCGGCCATTTCTTGAAGACACTACAACTGCCAATTTTCTGGGTTTTGGGGCTTTTTTTCAATTGCATTTCATTTGATCCTATCTCCTTTCCAGAGTGTTTGTTAGCCTTTCTTTTGGGGTTCGCAAGATTCCGTTTCCCTTCCCGAAAGGAAATTTCATTTCCTTTCGGGAAGGGAAACGGAATCTTGCGATTTCAATGGGGACCATGAGAGGAATCCTTGGTGCATGTCCCTGCACGTGATGACATGCTATGCCTTTTGATGGCTTTGACTTTGGGAAAGATTTTTTTCTTTTTTTTTTCCAATTTTTTTAGGCATCCATGTCATGTCTTTTCTAGCTTCCCCTGCAAGTTTTGTCTTGCTCCTTGACTTTTTCCCCATCTTTTGCAACATCTGGGAGCTTCGTTTTGGCATGTTTTGGTCCTTTGCACTGCTCTGATAGCATCCCGGTCCATTTTCCTCTTGTCACTAAATGGCCCAAATTTCCCAATTTTCTTTTTTTTCTCCTCCAGTTGCAATTCCTTTGATGGGATCTCCATTCCAGCGTCTTTCTAAGTCCTTCTTATTTCTTTTGGCCTTCAGTGCGCACCACTTTTGGCAAGCTGTGCTGCATGTGCCTGCACTTGATAGCATATGGGTAAGATACTTCTCTTTTTTTGTTTTAGTTTTTTTTCAGTGACCGTACCATGTGCCACATATCTTCCCCTGCAAGTTTCCTTGCTTCCTTGACATTTTCCCCTGCTTTTGCAACATCTGGGAGCTTAATTTTGGCATGTTTTGGTCTTTTGCAATGCAACTCATTTCCTCCCCGGCCATTTCTTGAAGACACTACAACTGCCAATTTTCTGGGTTTTGGGGCTTTTTTTCAATTGCATTTCATTTGATCCTATCTCCTTTCCAGAGTGTTTGTTAGCCTTTCTTTTGGGGTTCGCAAGATTCCGTTTCCCTTCCCGAAAGGAAATTTCATTTCCTTTCGGGAAGGGAAACGGAATCTTGCGATTTCAATGGGGACCATGAGAGGAATCCTTGGTGCATGTCCCTGCACGTGATGACATGCCATGCCTTTTGATGGCTTTGACTTTGGGAAAGATTTTTTTCTTTTTTTTTTCCAATTTTTTTAGGCATCCATGTCATGTCTTTTCTAGCTTCCCCTGCAAGTTTTGTCTTGCTCCTTGACTTTTTCCCCATCTTTTGCAACATCTGGGAGCTTAGTTTTGGCATGTTTTGGTCCTTTGCACTGCTCTGATAGCATCCCGGTCCATTTTCCTCTTGTCACTAAATGGCCCAAATTTCCCAATTTTCTTTTTTTTCTCCTCCAGTTGCAATTCCTTTGATGGGATCTCCATTCCAGCGTCTTTCTAAGTCCTTCTTATTTCTTTTGGCCTTCAGTGCGCACCACTTTTGGCAAGCTGTGCTGCATGTGCCTGCACTTGATAGCATATGGGTAAGATATTTCTCTTTTTTTGTTTTAGTTTTTTTTTCAGTGACCGTACCATGTGCCACATATCTTCCCCTGCAAGTTTCCTTTCTTCCTTGACATTTTCCCCTGCTTTTGCAACATCTGGGAGCTTAATTTTGGCATGTTTTGGTCTTTTGCAATGCAACTCATTTCCTCCCCGGCCATTTCTTGAAGACACTACAACTGCCAGTTTTCTGGGTTTTGGGGCTTTTTTTCAATTGCATTTCATTTGATCCTATCTCCTTGCCAGAGTGTTTGTTAGCCTTTCTTTTGGGGTTCGCAAGATTCCGTTTCCCTTCCCGAAAGGAAATTTCATTTCCTTTCGGGAAGGGAAACGGAATCTTGCGATTTCAATGGGGACCATGAGAGGAATCCTTGGTGCATGTCCCTGCACGTGATGACATGCCATGCCTTTTGATGGCTTTGACTTTGGGAAAGATTTTTTTCTTTTTTTTTCCAATTTTTTTAGGCATCCATGTCATGTCTTTTCTAGCTTCCCCTGCAAGTTTTGTCTTGCTCCTTGACTTTTTCCCCATCTTTTGCAACATCTGGGAGCTTAGTTTTGGCATGTTTTGGTCCTTTGCACTGCTCTGATAGCATCCCGGTCCATTTTCCTCTTGTCACTAAATGGCCCAAATTTCCCAATTTTCTTTTTTTTCTCCTCCAGTTGCAATTCCTTTGATGGGATCTCCATTCCAGCGTCTTTCTAAGTCCTTCTTATTTCTTTTGGCCTTCAGTGCGCACCACTTTTGGCAAGCTGTGCTGCATGTGCCTGCACTTGATAGCATATGGGTAAGATACTTCTCTTTTTTTGTTTTAGTTTTTTTTCAGTGACCGTACCATGTGCCACATATCTTCCCCTGCAAGTTTCCTTTCTTCCTTGACATTTTCCCCTGCTTTTGCAACATCTGGGAGCTTAATTTTGGCATGTTTTGGTCTTTTGCAATGCAACTCATTTCCTCCCCGGCCATTTCTTGAAGACACTACAACTGCCAATTTTCTGGGTTTTGGGGCTTTTTTTCAATTGCATTTCATTTGATCCTATCTCCTTTCCAGAGTGTTTGTTAGCCTTTCTTTTGGGGTTCGCAAGATTCCGTTTCCCTTCCCGAAAGGAAATTTCATTTCCTTTCGGGAAGGGAAACGGAATCTTGCGATTTCAATGGGGACCATGAGAGGAATCCTTGGTGCATGTCCCTGCACGTGATGACATGCCATGCCTTTTGATGGCTTTGACTTTGGGAAAGATTTTTTTCTTTTTTTTTTTCCAATTTTTTTAGGCATCCATGTCATGTCTTTTCTAGCTTCCCCTGCAAGTTTTGTCTTGCTCCTTGACTTTTTCCCCATCTTTTGCAACATCTGGGAGCTTCGTTTTGGCATGTTTTGGTCCTTTGCACTGCTCTGATAGCATCCCGGTCCATTTTCCTCTTGTCACTAAATGGCCCAAATTTCCCAATTTTCTTTTTTTTCTCCTCCAGTTGCAATTCCTTTGATGGGATCTCCATTCCAGCGTCTTTCTAAGTCCTTCTTATTTCTTTTGGCCTTCAGTGCGCACCACTTTTGGCAAGCTGTGCTGCATGTGCCTGCACTTGATAGCCTATGGGTAAGATACTTCTCTTTTTTTGTTTTAGTTTTTTTTCAGTGACCGTACCATGTGCCACATATCTTCCCCTGCAAGTTTCCTTTCTTCCTTGACATTTTCCCCTGCTTTTGCAACATCTGGGAGCTTAATTTTGGCATGTTTTGGTCTTTTGCAATGCAACTCATTTCCTCCCCGGCCATTTCTTGAAGACACTACAACTGCCAATTTTCTGGGTTTTGGGGCTTTTTTTCAATTGCATTTCATTTGATCCTATCTCCTTTCCAGAGTGTTTGTTAGCCTTTCTTTTGGGGTTCGCAAGATTCCGTTTCCCTTCCCGAAAGGAAATTTCATTTCCTTTCGGGAAGGGAAACGGAATCTTGCGATTTCAATGGGGACCATGAGAGGAATCCTTGGTGCATGTCCCTGCACGTGATGACATGCTATGCCTTTTGATGGCTTTGACTTTGGGAAAGATTTTTTTCTTTTTTTTTTTCCAATTTTTTTAGGCATCCATGTCATGTCTTTTCTAGCTTCCCCTGCAAGTTTTGTCTTGCTCCTTGACTTTTTCCCCATCTTTTGCAACATCTGGGAGCTTAGTTTTGGCATGTTTTGGTCCTTTGCACTGCTCTGATAGCATCCCGGTCCATTTTCCTCTTGTCACTAAATGGCCCAAATTTCCCAATTTTCTTTTTTTTCTCCTCCAGTTGCAATTCCTTTGATGGGATCTCCATTCCAGCGTCTTTCTAAGTCCTTCTTATTTCTTTTGGCCTTCAGTGCGCACCACTTTTGGCAAGCTGTGCTGCATGTGCCTGCACTTGATAGCATATGGGTAAGATACTTCTCTTTTTTTGTTTTAGTTTTTTTTCAGTGACCGTACCATGTGCCACATATCTTCCCCTGCAAGTTTCCTTTCTTCCTTGACATTTTCCCCTGCTTTTGCAACATCTGGGAGCTTAATTTTGGCATGTTTTGGTCTTTTGCAATGCAACTCATTTCCTCCCTGGCCATTTCTTGAAGACACTACAACTGCCAATTTTCTGGGTTTTGGGGCTTTTTTTCAATTGCATTTCATTTGATCCTATCTCCTTGCCAGAGTGTTTGTTAGCCTTTCTTTTGGGGTTCGCAAGATTCCGTTTCCCTTCCCGAAAGGAAATTTCATTTCCTTTCGGGAAGGGAAACGGAATCTTGCGATTTCAATGGGGACCATGAGAGGAATCCTTGGTGCATGTCCCTGCACGTGATGACATGCCATGCCTTTTGATGGCTTTGACTTTGGGAAAGATTTTTTTCTTTTTTTTTCCAATTTTTTTAGGCATCCATGTCATGTCTTTTCTAGCTTCCCCTGCAAGTTTTGTCTTGCTCCTTGACTTTTTCCCCATCTTTTGCAACATCTGGGAGCTTAGTTTTGGCATGTTTTGGTCCTTTGCACTGCTCTGATAGCATCCCGGTCCATTTTCCTCTTGTCACTAAATGGCCCAAATTTCCCAATTTTCTTTTTTTTCTCCTCCAGTTGCAATTCCTTTGATGGGATCTCCATTCCAGCGTCTTTCTAAGTCCTTCTTATTTCTTTTGGCCTTCAGTGCGCACCACTTTTGGCAAGCTGTGCTGCATGTGCCTGCACTTGATAGCATATGGGTAAGATACTTCTCTTTTTTTGTTTTAGTTTTTTTTCAGTGACCGTACCATGTGCCACATATCTTCCCCTGCAAGTTTCCTTTCTTCCTTGACATTTTCCCCTGCTTTTGCAACATCTGGGAGCTTAATTTTGGCATGTTTTGGTCTTTTGCAATGCAACTCATTTCCTCCCCGGCCATTTCTTGAAGACACTACAACTGCCAATTTTCTGGGTTTTGGGGCTTTTTTTCAATTGCATTTCATTTGATCCTATCTCCTTTCCAGAGTGTTTGTTAGCCTTTCTTTTGGGGTTCGCAAGATTCCGTTTCCCTTCCCGAAAGGAAATTTCATTTCCTTTCGGGAAGGGAAACGGAATCTTGCGATTTCAATGGGGACCATGAGAGGAATCCTTGGTGCATGTCCCTGCACGTGATGACATGCCATGCCTTTTGATGGCTTTGACTTTGGGAAAGATTTTTTTCTTTTTTTTTTTCCAATTTTTTTAGGCATCCATGTCATGTCTTTTCTAGCTTCCCCTGCAAGTTTTGTCTTGCTCCTTGACTTTTTCCCCATCTTTTGCAACATCTGGGAGCTTCGTTTTGGCATGTTTTGGTCCTTTGCACTGCTCTGATAGCATCCCGGTCCATTTTCCTCTTGTCACTAAATGGCCCAAATTTCCCAATTTTCTTTTTTTTCTCCTCCAGTTGCAATTCCTTTGATGGGATCTCCATTCCAGCGTCTTTCTAAGTCCTTCTTATTTCTTTTGGCCTTCAGTGCGCACCACTTTTGGCAAGCTGTGCTGCATGTGCCTGCACTTGATAGCATATGGGTAAGATACTTCTCTTTTTTTGTTTTAGTTTTTTTTCAGTGACCGTACCATGTGCCACATATCTTCCCCTGCAAGTTTCCTTTCTTCCTTGACATTTTCCCCTGCTTTTGCAACATCTGGGAGCTTAATTTTGGCATGTTTTGGTCTTTTGCAATGCAACTCATTTCCTCCCCGGCCATTTCTTGAAGACACTACAACTGCCAATTTTCTGGGTTTTGGGGCTTTTTTTCAATTGCATTTCATTTGATCCTATCTCCTTTCCAGAGTGTTTGTTAGCCTTTCTTTTGGGCTTCGCAAGATTCCGTTTCCCTTCCCGAAAGGAAATTTCATTTCCTTTCGGGAAGGGAAACGGAATCTTGCGATTTCAATGGGGACCATGAGAGGAATCCTTGGTGCATGTCCCTGCACGTGATGACATGCCATGCCTTTTGATGGCTTTGACTTTGGGAAAGATTTTTTTCTTTTTTTTTTTCCAATTTTTTTAGGCATCCATGTCATGTCTTTTCTAGCTTCCCCTGCAAGTTTTGTCTTGCTCCTTGACTTTTTCCCCATCTTTTGCAACATCTGGGAGCTTAGTTTTGGCATGTTTTGGTCCTTTGCACTGCTCTGATAGCATCCCGGTCCATTTTCCTCTTGTCACTAAATGGCCCAAATTTCCCAATTTTCTTTTTTTTCTCCTCCAGTTGCAATTCCTTTGATGGGATCTCCATTCCAGCGTCTTTCTAAGTCCTTCTTATTTCTTTTGGCCTTCAGTGCGCACCACTTTTGGCAAGCTGTGCTGCATGTGCCTGCACTTGATAGCATATGGGTAAGATACTTCTCTTTTTTTGTTTTAGTTTTTTTTCAGTGACCGTACCATGTGCCACATATCTTCCCCTGCAAGTTTCCTTTCTTCCTTGACATTTTCCCCTGCTTTTGCAACATCTGGGAGCTTAATTTTGGCATGTTTTGGTCTTTTGCAATGCAACTCATTTCCTCCCCGGCCATTTCTTGAAGACACTACAACTGCCAATTTTCTGGGTTTTGGGGCTTTTTTTCAATTGCATTTCATTTGATCCTATCTCCTTTCCAGAGTGTTTGTTAGCCTTTCTTTTGGGGTTCGCAAGATTCCGTTTCCCTTCCCGAAAGGAAATTTCATTTCCTTTCGGGAAGGGAAACGGAATCTTGCGATTTCAATGGGGACCATGAGAGGAATCCTTGGTGCATGTCCCTGCACGTGATGACATGCCATGCCTTTTGATGGCTTTGACTTTGGGAAAGATTTTTTTCTTTTTTTTTTCCAATTTTTTTAGGCATCCATGTCATGTCTTTTCTAGCTTCCCCTGCAAGTTTTGTCTTGCTCCTTGACTTTTTCCCCATCTTTTGCAACATCTGGGAGCTTCGTTTTGGCATGTTTTGGTCCTTTGCACTGCTCTGATAGCATCCCGGTCCATTTTCCTCTTGTCACTAAATGGCCCAAATTTCCCAATTTTCTTTTTTTTCTCCTCCAGTTGCAATTCCTTTGATGGGATCTCCATTCCAGCGTCTTTCTAAGTCCTTCTTATTTCTTTTGGCCTTCAGTGCGCACCACTTTTGGCAAGCTGTGCTGCATGTGCCTGCACTTGATAGCATATGGGTAAGATACTTCTCTTTTTTTGTTTTAGTTTTTTTTCAGTGACCGTACCATGTGCCACATATCTTCCCCTGCAAGTTTCCTTTCTTCCTTGACATTTTCCCCTGCTTTTGCAACATCTGGGAGCTTAATTTTGGCATGTTTTGGTCTTTTGCAATGCAACTCTTTTCCTCCCCGGCCATTTCTTGAAGACACTACAACTGCCAATTTTCTGGGTTTTGGGGCTTTTTTTCAATTGCATTTCATTTGATCCTATCTCCTTTCCAGAGTGTTTGTTAGCCTTTCTTTTGGGGTTCGCAAGATTCCGTTTCCCTTCCCGAAAGGAAATTTCATTTCCTTTCGGGAAGGGAAACGGAATCTTGCGATTTCAATGGGGACCATGAGAGGAATCCTTGGTGCATGTCCCTGCACGTGATGACATGCCATGCCTTTTGATGGCTTTGACTTTGGGAAAGATTTTTTTCTTTTTTTTTTTCCAATTTTTTTAGGCATCCATGTCATGTCTTTTCTAGCTTCCCCTGCAAGTTTTGTCTTGCTCCTTGACTTTTTCCCCATCTTTTGCAACATCTGGGAGCTTAGTTTTGGCATGTTTTGGTCCTTTGCACTGCTCTGATAGCATCCCGGTCCATTTTCCTCTTGTCACTAAATGGCCCAAATTTCCCAATTTTCTTTTTTTTCTCCTCCAGTTGCAATTCCTTTGATGGGATCTCCATTCCAGCGTCTTTCTAAGTCCTTCTTATTTCTTTTGGCCTTCAGTGCGCACCACTTTTGGCAAGCTGTGCTGCATGTGCCTGCACTTGATAGCATATGGGTAAGATACTTCTCTTTTTTTGTTTTAGTTTTTTTTCAGTGACCGTACCATGTGCCACATATCTTCCCCTGCAAGTTTCCTTTCTTCCTTGACATTTTCCCCTGCTTTTGCAACATCTGGGAGCTTAATTTTGGCATGTTTTGGTCTTTTGCAATGCAACTCATTTCCTCCCCGGCCATTTCTTGAAGACACTACAACTGCCAATTTTCTGGGTTTTGGGGCTTTTTTTCAATTGCATTTCATTTGATCCTATCTCCTTTCCAGAGTGTTTGTTAGCCTTTCTTTTGGGGTTCGCAAGATTCCGTTTCCCTTCCCGAAAGGAAATTTCATTTCCTTTCGGGAAGGGAAACGGAATCTTGCGATTTCAATGGGGACCATGAGAGGAATCCTTGGTGCATGTCCCTGCACGTGATGACATGCCATGCCTTTTGATGGCTTTGACTTTGGGAAAGATTTTTTTCTTTTTTTTTTTCCAATTTTTTTAGGCATCCATGTCATGTCTTTTCTAGCTTCCCCTGCAAGTTTTGTCTTGCTCCTTGACTTTTTCCCCATCTTTTGCAACATCTGGGAGCTTCGTTTTGGCATGTTTTGGTCCTTTGCACTGCTCTGATAGCATCCCGGTCCATTTTCCTCTTGTCACTAAATGGCCCAAATTTCCCAATTTTCTTTTTTTTCTCCTCCAGTTGCAATTCCTTTGATGGGATCTCCATTCCAGCGTCTTTCTAAGTCCTTCTTATTTCTTTTGGCCTTCAGTGCGCACCACTTTTGGCAAGCTGTGCTGCATGTGCCTGCACTTGATAGCATATGGGTAAGATACTTCTCTTTTTTTGTTTTAGTTTTTTTTCAGTGACCGTACCATGTGCCACATATCTTCCCCTGCAAGTTTCCTTTCTTCCTTGACATTTTCCCCTGCTTTTGCAACATCTGGGAGCTTAATTTTGGCATGTTTTGGTCTTTTGCAATGCAACTCATTTCCTCCCCGGCCATTTCTTGAAGACACTACAACTGCCAATTTTCTGGGTTTTGGGGCTTTTTTTCAATTGCATTTCATTTGATCCTATCTCCTTTCCAGAGTGTTTGTTAGCCTTTCTTTTGGGGTTCGCAAGATTCCGTTTCCCTTCCCGAAAGGAAATTTCATTTCCTTTCGGGAAGGGAAACGGAATCTTGCGATTTCAATGGGGACCATGAGAGGAATCCTTGGTGCATGTCCCTGCACGTGATGTCATGCCATGCCTTTTGATGGCTTTGACTTTGGGAAAGATTTTTTTCTTTTTTTTTTCCAATTTTTTTAGGCATCCATGTCATGTCTTTTCTAGCTTCCCCTGCAAGTTTTGTCTTGCTCCTTGACTTTTTCCCCATCTTTTGCAACATCTGGGAGCTTCGTTTTGGCATGTTTTGGTCCTTTGCACTGCTCTGATAGCATCCCGGTCCATTTTCCTCTTGTCACTAAATGGCCCAAATTTCCCAATTTTCTTTTTTTTCTCCTCCAGTTGCAATTCCTTTGATGGGATCTCCATTCCAGCGTCTTTCTAAGTCCTTCTTATTTCTTTTGGCCTTCAGTGCGCACCACTTTTGGCAAGCTGTGCTGCATGTGCCTGCACTTGATAGCATATGGGTAAGATATTTCTCTTTTTTTGTTTTAGTTTTTTTTTCAGTGACCGTACCATGTGCCACATATCTTCCCCTGCAAGTTTCCTTTCTTCCTTGACATTTTCCCCTGCTTTTGCAACATCTGGGAGCTTAATTTTGGCATGTTTTGGTCTTTTGCAATGCAACTCATTTCCTCCCCGGCCATTTCTTGAAGACACTACAACTGCCAGTTTTCTGGGTTTTGGGGCTTTTTTTCAATTGCATTTCATTTGATCCTATCTCCTTGCCAGAGTGTTTGTTAGCCTTTCTTTTGGGGTTCGCAAGATTCCGTTTCCCTTCCCGAAAGGAAATTTCATTTCCTTTCGGGAAGGGAAACGGAATCTTGCGATTTCAATGGGGACCATGAGAGGAATCCTTGGTGCATGTCCCTGCACGTGATGACATGCCATGCCTTTTGATGGCTTTGACTTTGGGAAAGATTTTTTTCTTTTTTTTTCCAATTTTTTTAGGCATCCATGTCATGTCTTTTCTAGCTTCCCCTGCAAGTTTTGTCTTGCTCCTTGACTTTTTCCCCATCTTTTGCAACATCTGGGAGCTTAGTTTTGGCATGTTTTGGTCCTTTGCACTGCTCTGATAGCATCCCGGTCCATTTTCCTCTTGTCACTAAATGGCCAAAATTTCCCAATTTTCTTTTTTTTCTCCTCCAGTTGCAATTCCTTTGATGGGATCTCCATTCCAGCGTCTTTCTAAGTCCTTCTTATTTCTTTTGGCCTTCAGTGCGCACCACTTTTGGCAAGCTGTGCTGCATGTGCCTGCACTTGATAGCATATGGGTAAGATACTTCTCTTTTTTTGTTTTAGTTTTTTTTCAGTGACCGTACCATGTGCCACATATCTTCCCCTGCAAGTTTCCTTTCTTCCTTGACATTTTCCCCTGCTTTTGCAACATCTGGGAGCTTAATTTTGGCATGTTTTGGTCTTTTGCAATGCAACTCATTTCCTCCCCGGCCATTTCTTGAAGACACTACAACTGCCAATTTTCTGGGTTTTGGGGCTTTTTTTCAATTGCATTTCATTTGATCCTATCTCCTTTCCAGAGTGTTTGTTAGCCTTTCTTTTGGGGTTCGCAAGATTCCGTTTCCCTTCCCGAAAGGAAATTTCATTTCCTTTCGGGAAGGGAAACGGAATCTTGCGATTTCAATGGGGACCATGAGAGGAATCCTTGGTGCATGTCCCTGCACGTGATGACATGCCATGCCTTTTGATGGCTTTGACTTTGGGAAAGATTTTTTTCTTTTTTTTTTCCAATTTTTTTAGGCATCCATGTCATGTCTTTTCTAGCTTCCCCTGCAAGTTTTGTCTTGCTCCTTGACTTTTTCCCCATCTTTTGCAACATCTGGGAGCTTAGTTTTGGCATGTTTTGGTCCTTTGCACTGCTCTGATAGCATCCCGGTCCATTTTCCTCTTGTCACTAAATGGCCCAAATTTCCCAATTTTCTTTTTTTTCTCCTCCAGTTGCAATTCCTTTGATGGGATCTCCATTCCAGCGTCTTTCTAAGTCCTTCTTATTTCTTTTGGCCTTCAGTGCGCACCACTTTTGGCAAGCTGTGCTGCATGTGCCTGCACTTGATAGCATATGGGTAAGATACTTCTCTTTTTTTGTTTTAGTTTTTTTTCAGTGACCGTACCATGTGCCACATATCTTCCCCTGCAAGTTTCCTTTCTTCCTTGACATTTTCCCCTGCTTTTGCAACATCTGGGAGCTTAATTTTGGCATGTTTTGGTCTTTTGCAATGCAACTCATTTCCTCCCCGGCCATTTCTTGAAGACACTACAACTGCCAATTTTCTGGGTTTTGGGGCTTTTTTTCAATTGCATTTCATTTGATCCTATCTCCTTTCCAGAGTGTTTGTTAGCCTTTCTTTTGGGGTTCGCAAGATTCCGTTTCCCTTCCCGAAAGGAAATTTCATTTCCTTTCGGGAAGGGAAACGGAATCTTGCGATTTCAATGGGGACCATGAGAGGAATCCTTGGTGCATGTCCCTGCACGTGATGACATGCCATGCCTTTTGATGGCTTTGACTTTGGGAAAGATTTTTTTCTTTTTTTTTTCCAATTTTTTTAGGCATCCATGTCATGTCTTTTCTAGCTTCCCCTGCAAGTTTTGTCTTGCTCCTTGACTTTTTCCCCATCTTTTGCAACATCTGGGAGCTTCGTTTTGGCATGTTTTGGTCCTTTGCACTGCTCTGATAGCATCCCGGTCCATTTTCCTCTTGTCACTAAATGGCCCAAATTTCCCAATTTTCTTTTTTTTCTCCTCCAGTTGCAATTCCTTTGATGGGATCTCCATTCCAGCGTCTTTCTAAGTCCTTCTTATTTCTTTTGGCCTTCAGTGCGCACCACTTTTGGCAAGCTGTGCTGCATGTGCCTGCACTTGATAGCATATGGGTAAGATACTTCTCTTTTTTTGTTTTAGTTTTTTTTCAGTGACCGTACCATGTGCCACATATCTTCCCCTGCAAGTTTCCTTTCTTCCTTGACATTTTCCCCTGCTTTTGCAACATCTGGGAGCTTAATTTTGGCATGTTTTGGTCTTTTGCAATGCAACTCTTTTCCTCCCCGGCCATTTCTTGAAGACACTACAACTGCCAATTTTCTGGGTTTTGGGGCTTTTTTTCAATTGCATTTCATTTGATCCTATCTCCTTTCCAGAGTGTTTGTTAGCCTTTCTTTTGGGCTTCGCAAGATTCCGTTTCCCTTCCCGAAAGGAAATTTCATTTCCTTTCGGGAAGGGAAACGGAATCTTGCGATTTCAATGGGGACCATGAGAGGAATCCTTGGTGCATGTCCCTGCACGTGATGACATGCTATGCCTTTTGATGGCTTTGACTTTGGGAAAGATTTTTTTCTTTTTTTTTTCCAATTTTTTTAGGCATCCATGTCATGTCTTTTCTAGCTTCCCCTGCAAGTTTTGTCTTGCTCCTTGACTTTTTCCCCATCTTTTGCAACATCTGGGAGCTTCGTTTTGGCATGTTTTGGTCCTTTGCACTGCTCTGATAGCATCCCGGTCCATTTTCCTCTTGTCACTAAATGGCCCAAATTTCCCAATTTTCTTTTTTTTCTCCTCCAGTTGCAATTCCTTTGATGGGATCTCCATTCCAGCGTCTTTCTAAGTCCTTCTTATTTCTTTTGGCCTTCAGTGCGCACCACTTTTGGCAAGCTGTGCTGCATGTGCCTGCACTTGATAGCATATGGGTAAGATACTTCTCTTTTTTTGTTTTAGTTTTTTTTCAGTGACCGTACCATGTGCCACATATCTTCCCCTGCAAGTTTCCTTTCTTCCTTGACATTTTCCCCTGCTTTTGCAACATCTGGGAGCTTAATTTTGGCATGTTTTGGTCTTTTGCAATGCAACTCATTTCCTCCCCGGCCATTTCTTGAAGACACTACAACTGCCAATTTTCTGGGTTTTGGGGCTTTTTTTCAATTGCATTTCATTTGATCCTATCTCCTTTCCAGAGTGTTTGTTAGCCTTTCTTTTGGGGTTCGCAAGATTCCGTTTCCCTTCCCGAAAGGAAATTTCATTTCCTTTCGGGAAGGGAAACGGAATCTTGCGATTTCAATGGGGACCATGAGAGGAATCCTTGGTGCATGTCCCTGCACGTGATGACATGCCATGCCTTTTGATGGCTTTGACTTTGGGAAAGATTTTTTTCTTTTTTTTTTCCAATTTTTTTAGGCATCCATGTCATGTCTTTTCTAGCTTCCCCTGCAAGTTTTGTCTTGCTCCTTGACTTTTTCCCCATCTTTTGCAACATCTGGGAGCTTAGTTTTGGCATGTTTTGGTCCTTTGCACTGCTCTGATAGCATCCCGGTCCATTTTCCTCTTGTCACTAAATGGCCCAAATTTCCCAATTTTCTTTTTTTTCTCCTCCAGTTGCAATTCCTTTGATGGGATCTCCATTCCAGCGTCTTTCTAAGTCCTTCTTATTTCTTTTGGCCTTCAGTGCGCACCACTTTTGGCAAGCTGTGCTGCATGTGCCTGCACTTGATAGCATATGGGTAAGATATTTCTCTTTTTTTGTTTTAGTTTTTTTTCAGTGACCGTACCATGTGCCACATATCTTCCCCTGCAAGTTTCCTTTCTTCCTTGACATTTTCCCCTGCTTTTGCAACATCTGGGAGCTTAATTTTGGCATGTTTTGGTCTTTTGCAATGCAACTCATTTCCTCCCCGGCCATTTCTTGAAGACACTACAACTGCCAATTTTCTGGGTTTTGGGGCTTTTTTTCAATTGCATTTCATTTGATCCTATCTCCTTTCCAGAGTGTTTGTTAGCCTTTCTTTTGGGGTTCGCAAGATTCCGTTTCCCTTCCCGAAAGGAAATTTCATTTCCTTTCGGGAAGGGAAACGGAATCTTGCGATTTCAATGGGGACCATGAGAGGAATCCTTGGTGCATGTCCCTGCACGTGATGACATGCCATGCCTTTTGATGGCTTTGACTTTGGGAAAGATTTTTTTCTTTTTTTTTTCCAATTTTTTTAGGCATCCATGTCATGTCTTTTCTAGCTTCCCCTGCAAGTTTTGTCTTGCTCCTTGACTTTTTCCCCATCTTTTGCAACATCTGGGAGCTTAGTTTTGGCATGTTTTGCTCCTTTGCACTGCTCTGATAGCATCCCGGTCCATTTTCCTCTTGTCACTAAATGGCCCAAATTTCCCAATTTTCTTTTTTTTCTCCTCCAGTTGCAATTCCTTTGATGGGATCTCCATTCCAGCGTCTTTCTAAGTCCTTCTTATTTCTTTTGGCCTTCAGTGCGCACAACTTTTGGCAAGCTGTGCTGCATGTGCCTGCACTTGATAGCATATGGGTAAGATACTTCTCTTTTTTTGTTTTAGTTTTTTTTCAGTGACCGTACCATGTGCCACATATCTTCCCCTGCAAGTTTCCTTTCTTCCTTGACATTTTCCCCTGCTTTTGCAACATCTGGGAGCTTAATTTTGGCATGTTTTGGTCTTTTGCAATGCAACTCATTTCCTCCCCGGCCATTTCTTGAAGACACTACAACTGCCAATTTTCTGGGTTTTGGGGCTTTTTTTCAATTGCATTTCATTTGATCCTATCTCCTTTCCAGAGTGTTTGTTAGCCTTTCTTTTGGGGTTCGCAAGATTCCGTTTCCCTTCCCGAAAGGAAATTTCATTTCCTTTCGGGAAGGGAAACGGAATCTTGCGATTTCAATGGGGACCATGAGAGGAATCCTTGGTGCATGTCCCTGCACGTGATGACATGCCATGCCTTTTGATGGCTTTGACTTTGGGAAAGATTTTTTTCTTTTTTTTTTCCAATTTTTTTAGGCATCCATGTCATGTCTTTTCTAGCTTCCCCTGCAAGTTTTGTCTTGCTCCTTGACTTTTTCCCCATCTTTTGCAACATCTGGGAGCTTCGTTTTGGCATGTTTTGGTCCTTTGCACTGCTCTGATAGCATCCCGGTCCATTTTCCTCTTGTCACTAAATGGCCCAAATTTCCCAATTTTCTTTTTTTTCTCCTCCAGTTGCAATTCCTTTGATGGGATCTCCATTCCAGCGTCTTTCTAAGTCCTTCTTATTTCTTTTGGCCTTCAGTGCGCACCACTTTTGGCAAGCTGTGCTGCATGTGCCTGCACTTGATAGCATATGGGTAAGATATTTCTCTTTTTTTGTTTTAGTTTTTTTTTCAGTGACCGTACCATGTGCCACATATCTTCCCCTGCAAGTTTCCTTTCTTCCTTGACATTTTCCCCTGCTTTTGCAACATCTGGGAGCTTAATTTTGGCATGTTTTGGTCTTTTGCAATGCAACTCATTTCCTCCCCGGCCATTTCTTGAAGACACTACAACTGCCAATTTTCTGGGTTTTGGGGCTTTTTTTCAATTGCATTTCATTTGATCCTATCTCCTTTCCAGAGTGTTTGTTAGCCTTTCTTTTGGGGTTTGCAAGATTCCGTTTCCCTTCCCGAAAGGAAATTTCATTTCCTTTCGGGAAGGGAAACGGAATCTTGTGATTTCAATGGGGACCATGAGAGGAATCCTTGGTGCATGTCCCTGCACGTGATGACATGCCATGCCTTTTGATGGCTTTGACTTTGGGAAAGATTTTTTTCTTTTTTTTTTCCAATTTTTTTAGGCATCCATGTCATGTCTTTTCTAGCTTCCCCTGCAAGTTTTGTCTTGCTCCTTGACTTTTTCCCCATCTTTTGCAACATCTGGGAGCTTCGTTTTGGCATGTTTTGCTCCTTTGCACTGCTCTGATAGCATCCCGGTCCATTTACCTCTTGTCACTAAATGGCCCAAATTTCCCAATTTTCTTTTTTTTCTCCTCCAGTTGCAATTCCTTTGATGGGATCTCCATTCCAGCGTCTTTCTAAGTCCTTCTTATTTCTTTTGGCCTTCAGTGCGCACCACTTTTGGCAAGCTGTGCTGCATGTGCCTGCACTTGATAGCATATGGGTAAGATACTTCTCTTTTTTTGTTTTAGTTTTTTTTCAGTGACCGTACCATGTGCCACATATCTTCCCCTGCAAGTTTCCTTTCTTCCTTGACATTTTCCCCTGCTTTTGCAACATCTGGGAGCTTAATTTTGGCATGTTTTGGTCTTTTGCAATGCAACTCATTTCCTCCCCGGCCATTTCTTGAAGACACTACAACTGCCAGTTTTCTGGGTTTTGGGGCTTTTTTTCAATTGCATTTCATTTGATCCTATCTCCTTTCCAGAGTGTTTGTTAGCCTTTCTTTTGGGGTTCGCAAGATTCCGTTTCCCTTCCCGAAAGGAAATTTCATTTCCTTTCGGGAAGGGAAACGGAATCTTGCGATTTCAATTGGGACCATGAGAGGAATCCTTGGTGCATGTCCCTGCACGTGATGACATGCCATGCCTTTTGATGGCTTTGACTTTGGGAAAGATTTTTTTCTTTTTTTTTTCCAATTTTTTTAGGCATCCATGTCATGTCTTTTCTAGCTTCCCCTGCAAGTTTTGTCTTGCTCCTTGACTTTTTCCCCATCTTTTGCAACATCTGGGAGCTTCGTTTTGGCATGTTTTGGTCCTTTGCACTGCTCTGATAGCATCCCGGTCCATTTTCCTCTTGTCACTAAATGGCCCAAATTTCCCAATTTTCTTTTTTTTCTCCTCCAGTTGCAATTCCTTTGATGGGATCTCCATTCCAGTGTCTTTCTAAGTCCTTCTTATTTCTTTTGGCCTTCAGTGCGCACCACTTTTGGCAAGCTGTGCTGCATGTGCCTGCACTTGATAGCATATGGGTAAGATACTTCTCTTTTTTTGTTTTAGTTTTTTTTCAGTGACCGTACCATGTGCCACATATCTTCCCCTGCAAGTTTCCTTTCTTCCTTGACATTTTCCCCTGCTTTTGCAACATCTGGGAGCTTAATTTTGGCATGTTTTGGTCTTTTGCAATGCAACTCATTTCCTCCCCGGCCATTTCTTGAAGACACTACAACTGCCAGTTTTCTGGGTTTTGGGGCTTTTTTTCAATTGCAGTTCATTTGATCCTATCTCCTTTCCAGAGTGTTTGTTAGCCTTTCTTTTGGGGTTCGCAAGATTCCGTTTCCCTTCCCGAAAGGAAATTTCATTTCCTTTCGGGAAGGGAAACGGAATCTTGCGATTTCAATGGGGACCATGAGAGGAATCCTTGGTGCATGTCCCTGCACGTGATGACATGCCATGCCTTTTGATGGCTTTGACTTTGGGAAAGATTTTTTTCTTTTTTTTTTCCAATTTTTTTAGGCATCCATGTCATGTCTTTTCTAGCTTCCCCTGCAAGTTTTGTCTTGCTCCTTGACTTTTTCCCCATCTTTTGCAACATCTGGGAGCTTCGTTTTGGCATGTTTTGCTCCTTTGCACTGCTCTGATAGCATCCCGGTCCATTTTCCTCTTGTCACTAAATGGCCCAAATTTCCCAATTTTCTTTTTTTTCTCCTCCAGTTGCAATTCCTTTGATGGGATCTCCATTCCAGTGTCTTTCTAAGTCCTTCTTATTTCTTTTGGCCTTCAGTGCGCACCACTTTTGGCAAGCTGTGCTGCATGTGCCTGCACTTGATAGCATATGGGTAAGATATTTCTCTTTTTTTGTTTTAGTTTTTTTTTCAGTGACCGTACCATGTGCCACATATCTTCCCCTGCAAGTTTCCTTTCTTCCTTGACATTTTCCCCTGCTTTTGCAACATCTGGGAGCTTAATTTTGGCATGTTTTGGTCTTTTGCAATGCAACTCATTTCCTCCCCGGCCATTTCTTGAAGACACTACAACTGCCAATTTTCTGGGTTTTGGGGCTTTTTTTCAATTGCATTTCATTTGATCCTATCTCCTTTCCAGAGTGTTTGTTAGCCTTTCTTTTGGGGTTCGCAAGATTCCGTTTCCCTTCCCGAAAGGAAATTTCATTTCCTTTCGGGAAGGGAAACGGAATCTTGCGATTTCAATGGGGACCATGAGAGGAATCCTTGGTGCATGTCCCTGCACGTGATGACATGCCATGCCTTTTGATGGCTTTGACTTTGGGAAAGATTTTTTTCTTTTTTTTTTCCAATTTTTTTAGGCATCCATGTCATGTCTTTTCTAGCTTCCCCTGCAAGTTTTGTCTTGCTCCTTGACTTTTTCCCCATCTTTTGCAACATCTGGGAGCTTCGTTTTGGCATGTTTTGGTCCTTTGCACTGCTCTGATAGCATCCCGGTCCATTTTCCTCTTGTCACTAAATGGCCCAAATTTCCCAATTTTCTTTTTTTTCTCCTCCAGTTGCAATTCCTTTGATGGGATCTCCATTCCAGCGTCTTTCTAAGTCCTTCTTATTTCTTTTGGCCTTCAGTGCGCACCACTTTTGGCAAGCTGTGCTGCATGTGCCTGCACTTGATAGCATATGGGTAAGATATTTCTCTTTTTTTGTTTTAGTTTTTTTTCAGTGACCGTACCATGTGCCACATATCTTCCCCTGCAAGTTTCCTTTCTTCCTTGACATTTTCCCCTGCTTTTGCAACATCTGGGAGCTTAATTTTGGCATGTTTTGGTCTTTTGCAATGCAACTCATTTCCTCCCCGGCCATTTCTTGAAGACACTACAACTGCCAATTTTCTGGGTTTTGGGGCTTTTTTTCAATTGCATTTCATTTGATCCTATCTCCTTTCCAGAGTGTTTGTTAGCCTTTCTTTTGGGGTTCGCAAGATTCCGTTTCCCTTCCCGAAAGGAAATTTCATTTCCTTTCGGGAAGGGAAACGGAATCTTGCGATTTCAATGGGGACCATGAGAGGAATCCTTGGTGCATGTCCCTGCACGTGATGACATGCCATGCCTTTTGATGGCTTTGACTTTGGGAAAGATTTTTTTCTTTTTTTTTTCCAATTTTTTTAGGCATCCATGTCATGTCTTTTCTAGCTTCCCCTGCAAGTTTTGTCTTGCTCCTTGACTTTTTCCCCATCTTTTGCAACATCTGGGAGCTTCGTTTTGGCATGTTTTGGTCCTTTGCACTGCTCTGATAGCATCCCGGTCCATTTTCCTCTTGTCACTAAATGGCCCAAATTTCCCAATTTTCTTTTTTTTCTCCTCCAGTTGCAATTCCTTTGATGGGATCTCCATTCCAGCGTCTTTCTAAGTCCTTCTTATTTCTTTTGGCCTTCAGTGCGCACCACTTTTGGCAAGCTGTGCTGCATGTGCCTGCACTTGATAGCATATGGGTAAGATATTTCTCTTTTTTTGTTTTAGTTTTTTTTCAGTGACCGTACCATGTGCCACATATCTTCCCCTGCAAGTTTCCTTTCTTCCTTGACATTTTCCCCTGCTTTTGCAACATCTGGGAGCTTAATTTTGGCATGTTTTGGTCTTTTGCAATGCAACTCATTTCCTCCCCGGCCATTTCTTGAAGACACTACAACTGCCAATTTTCTGGGTTTTGGGGCTTTTTTTCAATTGCATTTCATTTGATCCTATCTCCTTTCCAGAGTGTTTGTTAGCCTTTCTTTTGGGGTTCGCAAGATTCCGTTTCCCTTCCCGAAAGGAAATTTCATTTCCTTTCGGGAAGGGAAACGGAATCTTGCGATTTCAATGGGGACCATGAGAGGAATCCTTGGTGCATGTCCCTGCACGTGATGACATGCCATGCCTTTTGATGGCTTTGACTTTGGGAAAGATTTTTTTCTTTTTTTTTTCCAATTTTTTTAGGCATCCATGTCATGTCTTTTCTAGCTTCCCCTGCAAGTTTTGTCTTGCTCCTTGACTTTTTCCCCATCTTTTGCAACATCTGGGAGCTTCGTTTTGGCATGTTTTGGTCCTTTGCACTGCTCTGATAGCATCCCGGTCCATTTTCCTCTTGTCACTAAATGGCCCAAATTTCCCAATTTTCTTTTTTTTCTCCTCCAGTTGCAATTCCTTTGATGGGATCTCCATTCCAGCGTCTTTCTAAGTCCTTCTTATTTCTTTTGGCCTTCAGTGCGCACCACTTTTGGCAAGCTGTGCTGCATGTGCCTGCACTTGATAGCATATGGGTAAGATATTTCTCTTTTTTTGTTTTAGTTTTTTTTCAGTGACCGTACCATGTGCCACATATCTTCCCCTGCAAGTTTCCTTTCTTCCTTGACATTTTCCCCTGCTTTTGCAACATCTGGGAGCTTAATTTTGGCATGTTTTGGTCTTTTGCAATGCAACTCATTTCCTCCCCGGCCATTTCTTGAAGACACTACAACTGCCAGTTTTCTGGGTTTTGGGGCTTTTTTTCAATTGCAGTTCATTTGATCCTATCTCCTTTCCAGAGTGTTTGTTAGCCTTTCTTTTGGGCTTCGCAAGATTCCGTTTCCCTTCCCGAAAGGAAATTTCATTTCCTTTCGGGAAGGGAAACGGAATCTTGCGATTTCAATGGGGACCATGAGAGGAATCCTTGGTGCATGTCCCTGCACGTGATGACATGCCATGCCTTTTGATGGCTTTGACTTTGGGAAAGATTTTTTTCTTTTTTTTTTCCAATTTTTTTAGGCATCCATGTCATGTCTTTTCTAGCTTCCCCTGCAAGTTTTGTCTTGCTCCTTGACTTTTTCCCCATCTTTTGCAACATCTGGGAGCTTCGTTTTGGCATGTTTTGGTCCTTTGCGCTGCTCTGATAGCATCCCGGTCCATTTTCCTCTTGTCACTAAATGGCCCAAATTTCCCAATTTTCTTTTTTTTCTCCTCCAGTTGCAATTCCTTTGATGGGATCTCCATTCCAGCGTCTTTCTAAGTCCTTCTTATTTCTTTTGGCCTTCAGTGCGCACCACTTTTGGCAAGCTGTGCTGCATGTGCCTGCACTTGATAGCATATGGGTAAGATATTTCTCTTTTTTTGTTTTAGTTTTTTTTCAGTGACCGTACCATGTGCCACATATCTTCCCCTGCAAGTTTCCTTTCTTCCTTGACATTTTCCCCTGCTTTTGCAACATCTGGGAGCTTAATTTTGGCATGTTTTGGTCTTTTGCAATGCAACTCATTTCCTCCCGGGCCATTTCTTGAAGACACTACAACTGCCAGTTTTCTGGGTTTTGGGGCTTTTTTTCAATTGCATTTCATTTGATCCTATCTCCTTTCCAGAGTGTTTGTTAGCCTTTCTTTTGGGGTTCGCAAGATTCCGTTTCCCTTCCCGAAAGGAAATTTCATTTCCTTTCGGGAAGGGAAACGGAATCTTGCGATTTCAATGGGGACCATGAGAGGAATCCTTGGTGCATGTCCCTGCACGTGATGACATGCCATGCCTTTTGATGGCTTTGACTTTGGGAAAGATTTTTTTCTTTTTTTTTTCCAATTTTTTTAGGCATCCATGTCATGTCTTTTCTAGCTTCCCCTGCAAGTTTTGTCTTGCTCCTTGACTTTTTCCCCATCTTTTGCAACATCTGGGAGCTTCGTTTTGGCATGTTTTGGTCCTTTGCACTGCTCTGATAGCATCCCGGTCCATTTTCCTCTTGTCACTAAATGGCCCAAATTTCCCAATTTTCTTTTTTTTCTCCTCCAGTTGCAATTCCTTTGATGGGATCTCCATTCCAGCGTCTTTCTAAGTCCTTCTTATTTCTTTTGGCCTTCAGTGCGCACCACTTTTGGCAAGCTGTGCTGCATGTGCCTGCACTTGATAGCATATGGGTAAGATACTTCTCTTTTTTTGTTTTAGTTTTTTTTCAGTGACCGTACCATGTGCCACATATCTTCCCCTGCAAGTTTCCTTTCTTCCTTGACATTTTCCCCTGCTTTTGCAACATCTGGGAGCTTAATTTTGGCATGTTTTGGTCTTTTGCAATGCAACTCATTTCCTCCCCGGCCATTTCTTGAAGACACTACAACTGCCAATTTTCTGGGTTTTGGGGCTTTTTTTCAATTGCATTTCATTTGATCCTATCTCCTTTCCAGAGTGTTTGTTAGCCTTTCTTTTGGGCTTCGCAAGATTCCGTTTCCCTTCCCGAAAGGAAATTTCATTTCCTTTCGGGAAGGGAAACGGAATCTTGCGATTTCAATGGGGACCATGAGAGGAATCCTTGGTGCATGTCCCTGCACGTGATGACATGCTATGCCTTTTGATGGCTTTGACTTTGGGAAAGATTTTTTTCTTTTTTTTTTCCAATTTTTTTAGGCATCCATGTCATGTCTTTTCTAGCTTCCCCTGCAAGTTTTGTCTTGCTCCTTGACTTTTTCCCCATCTTTTGCAACATCTGGGAGCTTAGTTTTGGCATGTTTTGGTCCTTTGCACTGCTCTGATAGCATCCCGGTCCATTTTCCTCTTGTCACTAAATGGCCCAAATTTCCCAATTTTCTTTTTTTTCTCCTCCAGTTGCAATTCCTTTGATGGGATCTCCATTCCAGCGTCTTTCTAAGTCCTTCTTATTTCTTTTGGCCTTCAGTGCGCACCACTTTTGGCAAGCTGTGCTGCATGTGCCTGCACTTGATAGCATATGGGTAAGATACTTCTCTTTTTTTGTTTTAGTTTTTTTTCAGTGACCGTACCATGTGCCACATATCTTCCCCTGCAAGTTTCCTTGCTTCCTTGACATTTTCCCCTGCTTTTGCAACATCTGGGAGCTTAATTTTGGCATGTTTTGGTCTTTTGCAATGCAACTCATTTCCTCCCCGGCCATTTCTTGAAGACACTACAACTGCCAATTTTCTGGGTTTTGGGGCTTTTTTTCAATTGCATTTCATTTGATCCTATCTCCTTTCCAGAGTGTTTGTTAGCCTTTCTTTTGGGGTTCGCAAGATTCCGTTTCCCTTCCCGAAAGGAAATTTCATTTCCTTTCGGGAAGGGAAACGGAATCTTGCGATTTCAATGGGGACCATGAGACGAATCCTTGGTGCATGTCCCTGCACGTGATGACATGCCATGCCTTTTGATGGCTTTGACTTTGGGAAAGATTTTTTTCTTTTTTTTTTCCAATTTTTTTAGGCATCCATGTCATGTCTTTTCTAGCTTCCCCTGCAAGTTTTGTCTTGCTCCTTGACTTTTTCCCCATCTTTTGCAACATCTGGGAGCTTAGTTTTGGCATGTTTTGGTCCTTTGCACTGCTCTGATAGCATCCCGGTCCATTTTCCTCTTGTCACTAAATGGCCCAAATTTCCCAATTTTCTTTTTTTTCTCCTCCAGTTGCAATTCCTTTGATGGGATCTCCATTCCAGCGTCTTTCTAAGTCCTTCTTATTTCTTTTGGCCTTCAGTGCGCACCACTTTTGGCAAGCTGTGCTGCATGTGCCTGCACTTGATAGCATATGGGTAAGATATTTCTCTTTTTTTGTTTTAGTTTTTTTTTCAGTGACCGTACCATGTGCCACATATCTTCCCCTGCAAGTTTCCTTTCTTCCTTGACATTTTCCCCTGCTTTTGCAACATCTGGGAGCTTAATTTTGGCATGTTTTGGTCTTTTGCAATGCAACTCATTTCCTCCCCGGCCATTTCTTGAAGACACTACAACTGCCAATTTTCTGGGTTTTGGGGCTTTTTTTCAATTGCATTTCATTTGATCCTATCTCCTTTCCAGAGTGTTTGTTAGCCTTTCTTTTGGGGTTCGCAAGATTCCGTTTCCCTTCCCGAAAGGAAATTTCATTTCCTTTCGGGAAGGGAAACGGAATCTTGCGATTTCAATGGGGACCATGAGAGGAATCCTTGGTGCATGTCCCTGCACGTGATGACATGCCATGCCTTTTGATGGCTTTGACTTTGGGAAAGATTTTTTTCTTTTTTTTTTCCAATTTTTTTAGGCATCCATGTCATGTCTTTTCTAGCTTCCCCTGCAAGTTTTGTCTTGCTCCTTGACTTTTTCCCCATCTTTTGCAACATCTGGGAGCTTCGTTTTGGCATGTTTTGGTCCTTTGCACTGCTCTGATAGCATCCCGGTCCATTTTCCTCTTGTCACTAAATGGCCCAAATTTCCCAATTTTCTTTTTTTTCTCCTCCAGTTGCAATTCCTTTGATGGGATCTCCATTCCAGCGTCTTTCTAAGTCCTTCTTATTTCTTTTGGCCTTCAGTGCGCACCACTTTTGGCAAGCTGTGCTGCATGTGCCTGCACTTGATAGCATATGGGTAAGATATTTCTCTTTTTTTGTTTTAGTTTTTTTTCAGTGACCGTACCATGTGCCACATATCTTCCCCTGCAAGTTTCCTTTCTTCCTTGACATTTTCCCCTGCTTTTGCAACATCTGGGAGCTTAATTTTGGCATGTTTTGGTCTTTTGCAATGCAACTCATTTCCTCCCCGGCCATTTCTTGAAGACACTACAACTGCCAGTTTTCTGGGTTTTGGGGCTTTTTTTCAATTGCAGTTCATTTGATCCTATCTCCTTTCCAGAGTGTTTGTTAGCCTTTCTTTTGGGGTTCGCAAGATTCCGTTTCCCTTCCCGAAAGGAAATTTCATTTCCTTTCGGGAAGGGAAACGGAATCTTGCGATTTCAATGGGGACCATGAGAGGAATCCTTGGTGCATGTCCCTGCACGTGATGACATGCCATGCCTTTTGATGGCTTTGACTTTGGGAAAGATTTTTTTCTTTTTTTTTTCCAATTTTTTTAGGCATCCATGTCATGTCTTTTCTAGCTTCCCCTGCAAGTTTTGTCTTGCTCCTTGACTTTTTCCCCATCTTTTGCAACATCTGGGAGCTTAGTTTTGGCATGTTTTGGTCCTTTGCACTGCTCTGATAGCATCCCGGTCCATTTTCCTCTTGTCACTAAATGGCCCAAATTTCCCAATTTTCTTTTTTTTCTCCTCCAGTTGCAATTCCTTTGATGGGATCTCCATTCCAGCGTCTTTCTAAGTCCTTCTTATTTCTTTTGGCCTTCAGTGCGCACCACTTTTGGCAAGCTGTGCTGCATGTGCCTGCACTTGATAGCATATGGGTAAGATATTTCTCTTTTTTTGTTTTAGTTTTTTTTCAGTGACCGTACCATGTGCCACATATCTTCCCCTGCAAGTTTCCTTTCTTCCTTGACATTTTCCCCTGCTTTTGCAACATCTGGGAGCTTAATTTTGGCATGTTTTGGTCTTTTGCAATGCAACTCATTTCCTCCCCGGCCATTTCTTGAAGACACTACAACTGCCAGTTTTCTGGGTTTTGGGGCTTTTTTTCAATTGCATTTCATTTGATCCTATCTCCTTGCCAGAGTGTTTGTTAGCCTTTCTTTTGGGGTTCGCAAGATTCCGTTTCCCTTCCCGAAAGGAAATTTCATTTCCTTTCGGGAAGGGAAACGGAATCTTGCGATTTCAATGGGGACCATGAGAGGAATCCTTGGTGCATGTCCCTGCACGTGATGACATGCCATGCCTTTTGATGGCTTTGACTTTGGGAAAGATTTTTTTCTTTTTTTTTTCCAATTTTTTTAGGCATCCATGTCATGTCTTTTCTAGCTTCCCCTGCAAGTTTTGTCTTGCTCCTTGACTTTTTCCCCATCTTTTGCAACATCTGGGAGCTTCGTTTTGGCATGTTTTGGTCCTTTGCACTGCTCTGATAGCATCCCGGTCCATTTTCCTCTTGTCACTAAATGGCCCAAATTTCCCAATTTTCTTTTTTTTCTCCTCCAGTTGCAATTCCTTTGATGGGATCTCCATTCCAGCGTCTTTCTAAGTCCTTCTTATTTCTTTTGGCCATCAGTGCGCACCACTTTTGGCAAGCTGTGCTGCATGTGCCTGCACTTGATAGCATATGGGTAAGATACTTCTCTTTTTTTGTTTTAGTTTTTTTTCAGTGACCGTACCATGTGCCACATATCTTCCCCTGCAAGTTTCCTTTCTTCCTTGACATTTTCCCCTGCTTTTGCAACATCTGGGAGCTTAATTTTGGCATGTTTTGGTCTTTTGCAATGCAACTCATTTCCTCCCCGGCCATTTCTTGAAGACACTACAACTGCCAGTTTTCTGGGTTTTGGGGCTTTTTTTCAATTGCAGTTCATTTGATCCTATCTCCTTTCCAGAGTGTTTGTTAGCCTTTCTTTTGGGGTTCGCAAGATTCCGTTTCCCTTCCCGAAAGGAAATTTCATTTCCTTTCGGGAAGGGAAACGGAATCTTGCGATTTCAATGGGGACCATGAGAGGAATCCTTGGTGCATGTCCCTGCACGTGATGACATGCCATGCCTTTTGATGGCTTTGACTTTGGGAAAGATTTTTTTCTTTTTTTTTTCCAATTTTTTTAGGCATCCATGTCATGTCTTTTCTAGCTTCCCCTGCAAGTTTTGTCTTGCTCCTTGACTTTTTCCCCATCTTTTGCAACATCTGGGAGCTTAGTTTTGGCATGTTTTGGTCCTTTGCACTGCTCTGATAGCATCCCGGTCCATTTTCCTCTTGTCACTAAATGGCCCAAATTTCCCAATTTTCTTTTTTTTCTCCTCCAGTTGCAATTCCTTTGATGGGATCTCCATTCCAGCGTCTTTCTAAGTCCTTCTTATTTCTTTTGGCCTTCAGTGCGCACCACTTTTGGCAAGCTGTGCTGCATGTGCCTGCACTTGATAGCATATGGGTAAGATACTTCTCTTTTTTTGTTTTAGTTTTTTTTCAGTGACCGTACCATGTGCCACATATCTTCCCCTGCAAGTTTCCTTTCTTCCTTGACATTTTCCCCTGCTTTTGCAACATCTGGGAGCTTAATTTTGGCATGTTTTGGTCTTTTGCAATGCAACTCATTTCCTCCCCGGCCATTTCTTGAAGACACTACAACTGCCAGTTTTCTGGGTTTTGGGGCTTTTTTTCAATTGCATTTCATTTGATCCTATCTCCTTTCCAGAGTGTTTGTTAGCCTTTCTTTTGGGGTTCGCAAGATTCCGTTTCCCTTCCCGAAAGGAAATTTCATTTCCTTTCGGGAAGGGAAACGGAATCTTGCGATTTCAATGGGGACCATGAGAGGAATCCTTGGTGCATGTCCCTGCACGTGATGACATGCCATGCCTTTTGATGGCTTTGACTTTGGGAAAGATTTTTTTCTTTTTTTTTTTCCAATTTTTTTAGGCATCCATGTCATGTCTTTTCTAGCTTCCCCTGCAAGTTTTGTCTTGCTCCTTGACTTTTTCCCCATCTTTTGCAACATCTGGGAGCTTAGTTTTGGCATGTTTTGGTCCTTTGCACTGCTCTGATAGCATCCCGGTCCATTTTCCTCTTGTCACTAAATGGCCCAAATTTCCCAATTTTCTTTTTTTTCTCCTCCAGTTGCAATTCCTTTGATGGGATCTCCATTCCAGCGTCTTTCTAAGTCCTTCTTATTTCTTTTGGCCTTCAGTGCGCACCACTTTTGGCAAGCTGTGCTGCATGTGCCTGCACTTGATAGCATATGGGTAAGATATTTCTCTTTTTTTGTTTTAGTTTTTTTTCAGTGACCGTACCATGTGCCACATATCTTCCCCTGCAAGTTTCCTTTCTTCCTTGACATTTTCCCCTGCTTTTGCAACATCTGGGAGCTTAATTTTGGCATGTTTTGGTCTTTTGCAATGCAACTCATTTCCTCCCCGGCCATTTCTTGAAGACGCTACAACTGCCAATTTTCTGGGTTTTGGGGCTTTTTTTCAATTGCATTTCATTTGATCCTATCTCCTTTCCAGAGTGTTTGTTAGCCTTTCTTTTGGGGTTCGCAAGATTCCGTTTCCCTTCCCGAAAGGAAATTTCATTTCCTTTCGGGAAGGGAAACGGAATCTTGCGATTTCAATTGGGACCATGAGAGGAATCCTTGGTGCATGTCCCTGCACGTGATGACATGCCATGCCTTTTGATGGCTTTGACTTTGGGAAAGATTTTTTTCTTTTTTTTTTCCAATTTTTTTAGGCATCCATGTCATGTCTTTTCTAGCTTCCCCTGCAAGTTTTGTCTTGCTCCTTGACTTTTTCCCCATCTTTTGCAACATCTGGGAGCTTCGTTTTGGCATGTTTTGGTCCTTTGCACTGCTCTGATAGCATCCCGGTCCATTTTCCTCTTGTCACTAAATGGCCCAAATTTCCCAATTTTCTTTTTTTTCTCCTCCAGTTGCAATTCCTTTGATGGGATCTCCATTCCAGCGTCTTTCTAAGTCCTTCTTATTTCTTTTGGCCTTCAGTGCGCACCACTTTTGGCAAGCTGTGCTGCATGTGCCTGCACTTGATAGCATATGGGTAAGATATTTCTCTTTTTTTGTTTTAGTTTTTTTTCAGTGACCGTACCATGTGCCACATATCTTCCCCTGCAAGTTTCCTTTCTTCCTTGACATTTTCCCCTGCTTTTGCAACATCTGGGAGCTTAATTTTGGCATGTTTTGGTCTTTTGCAATGCAACTCATTTCCTCCCCGGCCATTTCTTGAAGACACTACAACTGCCAGTTTTCTGGGTTTTGGGGCTTTTTTTCAATTGCAGTTCATTTGATCCTATCTCCTTTCCAGAGTGTTTGTTAGCCTTTCTTTTGGGGTTCGCAAGATTCCGTTTCCCTTCCCGAAAGGAAATTTCATTTCCTTTCGGGAAGGGAAACGGAATCTTGCGATTTCAATGGGGACCATGAGAGGAATCCTTGGTGCATGTCCCTGCACGTGATGACATGCCATGCCTTTTGATGGCTTTGACTTTGGGAAAGATTTTTTTCTTTTTTTTTTCCAATTTTTTTAGGCATCCATGTCATGTCTTTTCTAGCTTCCCCTGCAAGTTTTGTCTTGCTCCTTGACTTTTTCCCCATCTTTTGCAACATCTGGGAGCTTAGTTTTGGCATGTTTTGGTCCTTTGCACTGCTCTGATAGCATCCCGGTCCATTTTCCTCTTGTCACTAAATGGCCCAAATTTCCCAATTTTCTTTTTTTTCTCCTCCAGTTGCAATTCCTTTGATGGGATCTCCATTCCAGCGTCTTTCTAAGTCCTTCTTATTTCTTTTGGCCTTCAGTGCGCACCACTTTTGGCAAGCTGTGCTGCATGTGCCTGCACTTGATAGCATATGGGTAAGATACTTCTCTTTTTTTGTTTTAGTTTTTTTTCAGTGACCGTACCATGTGCCACATATCTTCCCCTGCAAGTTTCCTTTCTTCCTTGACATTTTCCCCTGCTTTTGCAACATCTGGGAGCTTAATTTTGGCATGTTTTGGTCTTTTGCAATGCAACTCATTTCCTCCCCGGCCATTTCTTGAAGACACTACAACTGCCAGTTTTCTGGGTTTTGGGGCTTTTTTTCAATTGCATTTCATTTGATCCTATCTCCTTGCCAGAGTGTTTGTTAGCCTTTCTTTTGGGGTTCGCAAGATTCCGTTTCCCTTCCCGAAAGGAAATTTCATTTCCTTTCGGGAAGGGAAACGGAATCTTGCGATTTCAATGGGGACCATGAGAGGAATCCTTGGTGCATGTCCCTGCACGTGATGACATGCCATGCCTTTTGATGGCTTTGACTTTGGGAAAGATTTTTTTCTTTTTTTTTTCCAATTTTTTTAGGCATCCATGTCATGTCTTTTCTAGCTTCCCCTGCAAGTTTTGTCTTGCTCCTTGACTTTTTCCCCATCTTTTGCAACATCTGGGAGCTTCGTTTTGGCATGTTTTGCTCCTTTGCACTGCTCTGATAGCATCCCGGTCCATTTTCCTCTTGTCACTAAATGGCCCAAATTTCCCAATTTTCTTTTTTTTCTCCTCCAGTTGCAATTCCTTTGATGGGATCTCCATTCCAGCGTCTTTCTAAGTCCTTCTTATTTCTTTTGGCCTTCAGTGCGCACCACTTTTGGCAAGCTGTGCTGCATGTGCCTGCACTTGATAGCATATGGGTAAGATATTTCTCTTTTTTTGTTTTAGTTTTTTTTCAGTGACCGTACCATGTGCCACATATCTTCCCCTGCAAGTTTCCTTTCTTCCTTGACATTTTCCCCTGCTTTTGCAACATCTGGGAGCTTAATTTTGGCATGTTTTGGTCTTTTGCAATGCAACTCATTTCCTCCCCGGCCATTTCTTGAAGACACTACAACTGCCAGTTTTCTGGGTTTTGGGGCTTTTTTTCAATTGCATTTCATTTGATCCTATCTCCTTGCCAGAGTGTTTGTTAGCCTTTCTTTTGGGGTTCGCAAGATTCCGTTTCCCTTCCCGAAAGGAAATTTCATTTCCTTTCGGGAAGGGAAACGGAATCTTGCGATTTCAATGGGGACCATGAGAGGAATCCTTGGTGCATGTCCCTGCACGTGATGACATGCCATGCCTTTTGATGGCTTTGACTTTGGGAAAGATTTTTTTCTTTTTTTTTTCCAATTTTTTTAGGCATCCATGTCATGTCTTTTCTAGCTTCCCCTGCAAGTTTTGTCTTGCTCCTTGACTTTTTCCCCATCTTTTGCAACATCTGGGAGCTTAGTTTTGGCATGTTTTGGTCCTTTGCACTGCTCTGATAGCATCCCGGTCCATTTTCCTCTTGTCACTAAATGGCCCAAATTTCCCAATTTTCTTTTTTTTCTCCTCCAGTTGCAATTCCTTTGATGGGATCTCCATTCCAGCGTCTTTCTAAGTCCTTCTTATTTCTTTTGGCCTTCAGTGCGCACCACTTTTGGCAAGCTGTGCTGCATGTGCCTGCACTTGATAGCATATGGGTAAGATATTTCTCTTTTTTTGTTTTAGTTTTTTTTCAGTGACCGTACCATGTGCCACATATCTTCCCCTGCAAGTTTCCTTTCTTCCTTGACATTTTCCCCTGCTTTTGCAACATCTGGGAGCTTAATTTTGGCATGTTTTGGTCTTTTGCAATGCAACTCATTTCCTCCCCGGCCATTTCTTGAAGACACTACAACTGCCAGTTTTCTGGGTTTTGGGGCTTTTTTTCAATTGCAGTTCATTTGATCCTATCTCCTTTCCAGAGTGTTTGTTAGCCTTTCTTTTGGGCTTCGCAAGATTCCGTTTCCCTTCCCGAAAGGAAATTTCATTTCCTTTCGGGAAGGGAAACGGAATCTTGCGATTTCAATGGGGACCATGAGAGGAATCCTTGGTGCATGTCCCTGCACGTGATGACATGCCATGCCTTTTGATGGCTTTGACTTTGGGAAAGATTTTTTTCTTTTTTTTTTCCAATTTTTTTAGGCATCCATGTCATGTCTTTTCTAGCTTCCCCTGCAAGTTTTGTCTTGCTCCTTGACTTTTTCCCCATCTTTTGCAACATCTGGGAGCTTCGTTTTGGCATGTTTTGCTCCTTTGCACTGCTCTGATAGCATCCCGGTCCATTTTCCTCTTGTCACTAAATGGCCCAAATTTCCCAATTTTCTTTTTTTTCTCCTCCAGTTGCAATTCCTTTGATGGGATCTCCATTCCAGCGTCTTTCTAAGTCCTTCTTATTTCTTTTGGCCTTCAGTGCGCACCACTTTTGGCAAGCTGTGCTGCATGTGCCTGCACTTGATAGCATATGGGTAAGATACTTCTCTTTTTTTGTTTTAGTTTTTTTTCAGTGACCGTACCATGTGCCACATATCTTCCCCTGCAAGTTTCCTTTCTTCCTTGACATTTTCCCCTGCTTTTGCAACATCTGGGAGCTTAATTTTGGCATGTTTTGGTCTTTTGCAATGCAACTCATTTCCTCCCCGGCCATTTCTTGAAGACACTACAACTGCCAGTTTTCTGGGTTTTGGGGCTTTTTTTCAATTGCATTTCATTTGATCCTATCTCCTTGCCAGAGTGTTTGTTAGCCTTTCTTTTGGGGTTCGCAAGATTCCGTTTCCCTTCCCGAAAGGAAATTTCATTTCCTTTCGGGAAGGGAAACGGAATCTTGCGATTTCAATGGGGACCATGAGAGGAATCCTTGGTGCATGTCCCTGCACGTGATGACATGCCATGCCTTTTGATGGCTTTGACTTTGGGAAAGATTTTTTTCTTTTTTTTTTCCAATTTTTTGGGCATCCATGTCATGTCTTTTCTAGCTTCCCCTGCAAGTTTTGTCTTGCTCCTTGACTTTTTCCCCATCTTTTGCAACATCTGGGAGCTTCGTTTTGGCATGTTTTGCTCCTTTGCACTGCTCTGATAGCATCCCGGT
The DNA here is from genome assembly GCF_037042795.1 of Molothrus aeneus. Classification (NCBI taxonomy): domain Eukaryota; kingdom Metazoa; phylum Chordata; class Aves; order Passeriformes; family Icteridae; genus Molothrus; species Molothrus aeneus. The sequence goes on along the minus strand of NW_027099176.1, from coordinate 642,217 downwards.
CCATTTTCCTCTTGTCACTAAATGGCCCAAATTTCCCAATTTTCTTTTTTTTCTCCTCCAGTTGCAATTCCTTTGATGGGATCTCCATTCCAGCGTCTTTCTAAGTCCTTCTTATTTCTTTTGGCCTTCAGTGCGCACCACTTTTGGCAAGCTGTGCTGCATGTGCCTGCACTTGATAGCATATGGGTAAGATATTTCTCTTTTTTTGTTTTAGTTTTTTTTCAGTGACCGTACCATGTGCCACATATCTTCCCCTGCAAGTTTCCTTTCTTCCTTGACATTTTCCCCTGCTTTTGCAACATCTGGGAGCTTAATTTTGGCATGTTTTGGTCTTTTGCAATGCAACTCATTTCCTCCCCGGCCATTTCTTGAAGACACTACAACTGCCAGTTTTCTGGGTTTTGGGGCTTTTTTTCAATTGCATTTCATTTGATCCTATCTCCTTTCCAGAGTGTTTGTTAGCCTTTCTTTTGGGGTTCGCAAGATTCCGTTTCCCTTCCCGAAAGGAAATTTCATTTCCTTTCGGGAAGGGAAACGGAATCTTGCGATTTCAATGGGGACCATGAGAGGAATCCTTGGTGCATGTCCCTGCACGTGATGACATGCCATGCCTTTTGATGGCTTTGACTTTGGGAAAGATTTTTTTCTTTTTTTTTTCCAATTTTTTTAGGCATCCATGTCATGTCTTTTCTAGCTTCCCCTGCAAGTTTTGTCTTGCTCCTTGACTTTTTCCCCATCTTTTGCAACATCTGGGAGCTTCGTTTTGGCATGTTTTGGTCCTTTGCACTGCTCTGATAGCATCCCGGTCCATTTTCCTCTTGTCACTAAATGGCCCAAATTTCCCAATTTTCTTTTTTTTCTCCTCCAGTTGCAATTCCTTTGATGGGATCTCCATTCCAGCGTCTTTCTAAGTCCTTCTTATTTCTTTTGGCCTTCAGTGCGCACCACTTTTGGCAAGCTGTGCTGCATGTGCCTGCACTTGATAGCATATGGGTAAGATACTTCTCTTTTTTTGTTTTAGTTTTTTTTCAGTGACCGTACCATGTGCCACATATCTTCCCCTGCAAGTTTCCTTTCTTCCTTGACATTTTCCCCTGCTTTTGCAACATCTGGGAGCTTAATTTTGGCATGTTTTGGTCTTTTGCAATGCAACTCATTTCCTCCCCGGCCATTTCTTGAAGACACTACAACTGCCAGTTTTCTGGGTTTTGGGGCTTTTTTTCAATTGCATTTCATTTGATCCTATCTCCTTTCCAGAGTGTTTGTTAGCCTTTCTTTTGGGGTTCGCAAGATTCCGTTTCCCTTCCCGAAAGGAAATTTCATTTCCTTTCGGGAAGGGAAACGGAATCTTGCGATTTCAATGGGGACCATGAGAGGAATCCTTGGTGCATGTCCCTGCACGTGATGACATGCCATGCCTTTTGATGGCTTTGACTTTGGGAAAGATTTTTTTCTTTTTTTTTTCCAATTTTTTTAGGCATCCATGTCATGTCTTTTCTAGCTTCCCCTGCAAGTTTTGTCTTGCTCCTTGACTTTTTCCCCATCTTTTGCAACATCTGGGAGCTTAGTTTTGGCATGTTTTGGTCCTTTGCACTGCTCTGATAGCATCCCGGTCCATTTTCCTCTTGTCACTAAATGGCCCAAATTTCCCAATTTTCTTTTTTTTCTCCTCCAGTTGCAATTCCTTTGATGGGATCTCCATTCCAGCGTCTTTCTAAGTCCTTCTTATTTCTTTTGGCCTTCAGTGCGCACCACTTTTGGCAAGCTGTGCTGCATGTGCCTGCACTTGATAGCATATGGGTAAGATACTTCTCTTTTTTTGTTTTAGTTTTTTTTCAGTGACCGTACCATGTGCCACATATCTTCCCCTGCAAGTTTCCTTTCTTCCTTGACATTTTCCCCTGCTTTTGCAACATCTGGGAGCTTAATTTTGGCATGTTTTGGTCTTTTGCAATGCAACTCATTTCCTCCCCGGCCATTTCTTGAAGACACTACAACTGCCAGTTTTCTGGGTTTTGGGGCTTTTTTTCAATTGCATTTCATTTGATCCTATCTCCTTGCCAGAGTGTTTGTTAGCCTTTCTTTTGGGGTTCGCAAGATTCCGTTTCCCTTCCCGAAAGGAAATTTCATTTCCTTTCGGGAAGGGAAACGGAATCTTGCGATTTCAATGGGGACCATGAGAGGAATCCTTGGTGCATGTCCCTGCACGTGATGACATGCCATGCCTTTTGATGGCTTTGACTTTGGGAAAGATTTTTTTCTTTTTTTTTTCCAATTTTTTTAGGCATCCATGTCATGTCTTTTCTAGCTTCCCCTGCAAGTTTTGTCTTGCTCCTTGACTTTTTCCCCATCTTTTGCAACATCTGGGAGCTTCGTTTTGGCATGTTTTGCTCCTTTGCACTGCTCTGATAGCATCCCGGTCCATTTTCCTCTTGTCACTAAATGGCCCAAATTTCCCAATTTTCTTTTTTTTCTCCTCCAGTTGCAATTCCTTTGATGGGATCTCCATTCCAGCGTCTTTCTAAGTCCTTCTTATTTCTTTTGGCCTTCAGTGCGCACCACTTTTGGCAAGCTGTGCTGCATGTGCCTGCACTTGATAGCATATGGGTAAGATATTTCTCTTTTTTTGTTTTAGTTTTTTTTCAGTGACCGTACCATGTGCCACATATCTTCCCCTGCAAGTTTCCTTTCTTCCTTGACATTTTCCCCTGCTTTTGCAACATCTGGGAGCTTAATTTTGGCATGTTTTGGTCTTTTGCAATGCAACTCATTTCCTCCCCGGCCATTTCTTGAAGACACTACAACTGCCAGTTTTCTGGGTTTTGGGGCTTTTTTTCAATTGCATTTCATTTGATCCTATCTCCTTGCCAGAGTGTTTGTTAGCCTTTCTTTTGGGGTTCGCAAGATTCCGTTTCCCTTCCCGAAAGGAAATTTCATTTCCTTTCGGGAAGGGAAACGGAATCTTGCGATTTCAATGGGGACCATGAGAGGAATCCTTGGTGCATGTCCCTGCACGTGATGACATGCCATGCCTTTTGATGGCTTTGACTTTGGGAAAGATTTTTTTCTTTTTTTTTTCCAATTTTTTTAGGCATCCATGTCATGTCTTTTCTAGCTTCCCCTGCAAGTTTTGTCTTGCTCCTTGACTTTTTCCCCATCTTTTGCAACATCTGGGAGCTTAGTTTTGGCATGTTTTGGTCCTTTGCACTGCTCTGATAGCATCCCGGTCCATTTTCCTCTTGTCACTAAATGGCCCAAATTTCCCAATTTTCTTTTTTTTCTCCTCCAGTTGCAATTCCTTTGATGGGATCTCCATTCCAGCGTCTTTCTAAGTCCTTCTTATTTCTTTTGGCCTTCAGTGCGCACCACTTTTGGCAAGCTGTGCTGCATGTGCCTGCACTTGATAGCATATGGGTAAGATATTTCTCTTTTTTTGTTTTAGTTTTTTTTCAGTGACCGTACCATGTGCCACATATCTTCCCCTGCAAGTTTCCTTTCTTCCTTGACATTTTCCCCTGCTTTTGCAACATCTGGGAGCTTAATTTTGGCATGTTTTGGTCTTTTGCAATGCAACTCATTTCCTCCCCGGCCATTTCTTGAAGACACTACAACTGCCAGTTTTCTGGGTTTTGGGGCTTTTTTTCAATTGCAGTTCATTTGATCCTATCTCCTTTCCAGAGTGTTTGTTAGCCTTTCTTTTGGGCTTCGCAAGATTCCGTTTCCCTTCCCGAAAGGAAATTTCATTTCCTTTCGGGAAGGGAAACGGAATCTTGCGATTTCAATGGGGACCATGAGAGGAATCCTTGGTGCATGTCCCTGCACGTGATGACATGCCATGCCTTTTGATGGCTTTGACTTTGGGAAAGATTTTTTTCTTTTTTTTTTCCAATTTTTTTAGGCATCCATGTCATGTCTTTTCTAGCTTCCCCTGCAAGTTTTGTCTTGCTCCTTGACTTTTTCCCCATCTTTTGCAACATCTGGGAGCTTCGTTTTGGCATGTTTTGCTCCTTTGCACTGCTCTGATAGCATCCCGGTCCATTTTCCTCTTGTCACTAAATGGCCCAAATTTCCCAATTTTCTTTTTTTTCTCCTCCAGTTGCAATTCCTTTGATGGGATCTCCATTCCAGCGTCTTTCTAAGTCCTTCTTATTTCTTTTGGCCTTCAGTGCGCACCACTTTTGGCAAGCTGTGCTGCATGTGCCTGCACTTGATAGCATATGGGTAAGATACTTCTCTTTTTTTGTTTTAGTTTTTTTTCAGTGACCGTACCATGTGCCACATATCTTCCCCTGCAAGTTTCCTTTCTTCCTTGACATTTTCCCCTGCTTTTGCAACATCTGGGAGCTTAATTTTGGCATGTTTTGGTCTTTTGCAATGCAACTCATTTCCTCCCCGGCCATTTCTTGAAGACACTACAACTGCCAGTTTTCTGGGTTTTGGGGCTTTTTTTCAATTGCATTTCATTTGATCCTATCTCCTTGCCAGAGTGTTTGTTAGCCTTTCTTTTGGGGTTCGCAAGATTCCGTTTCCCTTCCCGAAAGGAAATTTCATTTCCTTTCGGGAAGGGAAACGGAATCTTGCGATTTCAATGGGGACCATGAGAGGAATCCTTGGTGCATGTCCCTGCACGTGATGACATGCCATGCCTTTTGATGGCTTTGACTTTGGGAAAGATTTTTTTCTTTTTTTTTTCCAATTTTTTGGGCATCCATGTCATGTCTTTTCTAGCTTCCCCTGCAAGTTTTGTCTTGCTCCTTGACTTTTTCCCCATCTTTTGCAACATCTGGGAGCTTCGTTTTGGCATGTTTTGCTCCTTTGCACTGCTCTGATAGCATCCCGGTCCATTTTCCTCTTGTCACTAAATGGCCCAAATTTCCCAATTTTCTTTTTTTTCTCCTCCAGTTGCAATTCCTTTGATGGGATCTCCATTCCAGCGTCTTTCTAAGTCCTTCTTATTTCTTTTGGCCTTCAGTGCGCACCACTTTTGGCAAGCTGTGCTGCATGTGCCTGCACTTGATAGCATATGGGTAAGATATTTCTCTTTTTTTGTTTTAGTTTTTTTTCAGTGACCGTACCATGTGCCACATATCTTCCCCTGCAAGTTTCCTTTCTTCCTTGACATTTTCCCCTGCTTTTGCAACATCTGGGAGCTTAATTTTGGCATGTTTTGGTCTTTTGCAATGCAACTCATTTCCTCCCCGGCCATTTCTTGAAGACACTACAACTGCCAGTTTTCTGGGTTTTGGGGCTTTTTTTCAATTGCATTTCATTTGATCCTATCTCCTTTCCAGAGTGTTTGTTAGCCTTTCTTTTGGGGTTCGCAAGATTCCGTTTCCCTTCCCGAAAGGAAATTTCATTTCCTTTCGGGAAGGGAAACGGAATCTTGCGATTTCAATGGGGACCATGAGAGGAATCCTTGGTGCATGTCCCTGCACGTGATGACATGCCATGCCTTTTGATGGCTTTGACTTTGGGAAAGATTTTTTTCTTTTTTTTTTCCAATTTTTTTAGGCATCCATGTCATGTCTTTTCTAGCTTCCCCTGCAAGTTTTGTCTTGCTCCTTGACTTTTTCCCCATCTTTTGCAACATCTGGGAGCTTCGTTTTGGCATGTTTTGGTCCTTTGCACTGCTCTGATAGCATCCCGGTCCATTTTCCTCTTGTCACTAAATGGCCCAAATTTCCCAATTTTCTTTTTTTTCTCCTCCAGTTGCAATTCCTTTGATGGGATCTCCATTCCAGCGTCTTTCTAAGTCCTTCTTATTTCTTTTGGCCTTCAGTGCGCACCACTTTTGGCAAGCTGTGCTGCATGTGCCTGCACTTGATAGCATATGGGTAAGATACTTCTCTTTTTTTGTTTTAGTTTTTTTTCAGTGACCGTACCATGTGCCACATATCTTCCCCTGCAAGTTTCCTTTCTTCCTTGACATTTTCCCCTGCTTTTGCAACATCTGGGAGCTTAATTTTGGCATGTTTTGGTCTTTTGCAATGCAACTCATTTCCTCCCCGGCCATTTCTTGAAGACACTACAACTGCCAGTTTTCTGGGTTTTGGGGCTTTTTTTCAATTGCATTTCATTTGATCCTATCTCCTTTCCAGAGTGTTTGTTAGCCTTTCTTTTGGGGTTCGCAAGATTCCGTTTCCCTTCCCGAAAGGAAATTTCATTTCCTTTCGGGAAGGGAAACGGAATCTTGCGATTTCAATGGGGACCATGAGAGGAATCCTTGGTGCATGTCCCTGCACGTGATGACATGCCATGCCTTTTGATGGCTTTGACTTTGGGAAAGATTTTTTTCTTTTTTTTTTCCAATTTTTTTAGGCATCCATGTCATGTCTTTTCTAGCTTCCCCTGCAAGTTTTGTCTTGCTCCTTGACTTTTTCCCCATCTTTTGCAACATCTGGGAGCTTAGTTTTGGCATGTTTTGGTCCTTTGCACTGCTCTGATAGCATCCCGGTCCATTTTCCTCTTGTCACTAAATGGCCCAAATTTCCCAATTTTCTTTTTTTTCTCCTCCAGTTGCAATTCCTTTGATGGGATCTCCATTCCAGCGTCTTTCTAAGTCCTTCTTATTTCTTTTGGCCTTCAGTGCGCACCACTTTTGGCAAGCTGTGCTGCATGTGCCTGCACTTGATAGCATATGGGTAAGATATTTCTCTTTTTTTGTTTTAGTTTTTTTTCAGTGACCGTACCATGTGCCACATATCTTCCCCTGCAAGTTTCCTTTCTTCCTTGACATTTTCCCCTGCTTTTGCAACATCTGGGAGCTTAATTTTGGCATGTTTTGGTCTTTTGCAATGCAACTCATTTCCTCCCCGGCCATTTCTTGAAGACACTACAACTGCCAGTTTTCTGGGTTTTGGGGCTTTTTTTCAATTGCATTTCATTTGATCCTATCTCCTTGCCAGAGTGTTTGTTAGCCTTTCTTTTGGGGTTCGCAAGATTCCGTTTCCCTTCCCGAAAGGAAATTTCATTTCCTTTCGGGAAGGGAAACGGAATCTTGCGATTTCAATGGGGACCATGAGAGGAATCCTTGGTGCATGTCCCTGCACGTGATGACATGCCATGCCTTTTGATGGCTTTGACTTTGGGAAAGATTTTTTTCTTTTTTTTTTCCAATTTTTTTAGGCATCCATGTCATGTCTTTTCTAGCTTCCCCTGCAAGTTTTGTCTTGCTCCTTGACTTTTTCCCCATCTTTTGCAACATCTGGGAGCTTCGTTTTGGCATGTTTTGCTCCTTTGCACTGCTCTGATAGCATCCCGGTCCATTTTCCTCTTGTCACTAAATGGCCCAAATTTCCCCATTTTCTTTTTTTTCTCCTCCAGTTGCAATTCCTTTGATGGGATCTCCATTCCAGCGTCTTTCTAAGTCCTTCTTATTTCTTTTGGCCTTCAGTGCGCACCACTTTTGGCAAGCTGTGCTGCATGTGCCTGCACTTGATAGCATATGGGTAAGATATTTCTCTTTTTTTGTTTTAGTTTTTTTTCAGTGACCGTACCATGTGCCACATATCTTCCCCTGCAAGTTTCCTTTCTTCCTTGACATTTTCCCCTGCTTTTGCAACATCTGGGAGCTTAATTTTGGCATGTTTTGGTCTTTTGCAATGCAACTCATTTCCTCCCCGGCCATTTCTTGAAGACACTACAACTGCCAGTTTTCTGGGTTTTGGGGCTTTTTTTCAATTGCAGTTCATTTGATCCTATCTCCTTTCCAGAGTGTTTGTTAGCCTTTCTTTTGGGGTTCGCAAGATTCCGTTTCCCTTCCCGAAAGGAAATTTCATTTCCTTTCGGGAAGGGAAACGGAATCTTGCGATTTCAATGGGGACCATGAGAGGAATCCTTGGTGCATGTCCCTGCACGTGATGACATGCCATGCCTTTTGATGGCTTTGACTTTGGGAAAGATTTTTTTCTTTTTTTTTTCCAATTTTTTTAGGCATCCATGTCATGTCTTTTCTAGCTTCCCCTGCAAGTTTTGTCTTGCTCCTTGACTTTTTCCCCATCTTTTGCAACATCTGGGAGCTTCGTTTTGGCATGTTTTGGTCCTTTGCACTGCTCTGATAGCATCCCGGTCCATTTTCCTCTTGTCACTAAATGGCCCAAATTTCCCAATTTTCTTTTTTTTCTTCTCCAGTTGCAATTCCTTTGATGGGATCTCCATTCCAGCGTCTTTCTAAGTCCTTCTTATTTCTTTTGGCCTTCAGTGCGCACCACTTTTGGCAAGCTGTGCTGCATGTGCCTGCACTTGATAGCATATGGGTAAGATATTTCTCTTTTTTTGTTTTAGTTTTTTTTCAGTGACCGTACCATGTGCCACATATCTTCCCCTGCAAGTTTCCTTTCTTCCTTGACATTTTCCCCTGCTTTTGCAACATCTGGGAGCTTAATTTTGGCATGTTTTGGTCTTTTGCAATGCAACTCATTTCCTCCCCGGCCATTTCTTGAAGACACTACAACTGCCAGTTTTCTGGGTTTTGGGGCTTTTTTTCAATTGCATTTCATTTGATCCTATCTCCTTTCCAGAGTGTTTGTTAGCCTTTCTTTTGGGGTTCGCAAGATTCCGTTTCCCTTCCCGAAAGGAAATTTCATTTCCTTTCGGGAAGGGAAACGGAATCTTGCGATTTCAATGGGGACCATGAGAGGAATCCTTGGTGCATGTCCCTGCACGTGATGACATGCCATGCCTTTTGATGGCTTTGACTTTGGGAAAGATTTTTTTCTTTTTTTTTTCCAATTTTTTGGGCATCCATGTCATGTCTTTTCTAGCTTCCCCTGCAAGTTTTGTCTTGCTCCTTGACTTTTTCCCCATCTTTTGCAACATCTGGGAGCTTCGTTTTGGCATGTTTTGCTCCTTTGCACTGCTCTGATAGCATCCCGGTCCATTTTCCTCTTGTCACTAAATGGCCCAAATTTCCCAATTTTCTTTTTTTTCTCCTCCAGTTGCAATTCCTTTGATGGGATCTCCATTCCAGCGTCTTTCTAAGTCCTTCTTATTTCTTTTGGCCTTCAGTGCGCACCACTTTTGGCAAGCTGTGCTGCATGTGCCTGCACTTGATAGCATATGGGTAAGATATTTCTCTTTTTTTGTTTTAGTTTTTTTTCAGTGACCGTACCATGTGCCACATATCTTCCCCTGCAAGTTTCCTTTCTTCCTTGACATTTTCCCCTGCTTTTGCAACATCTGGGAGCTTAATTTTGGCATGTTTTGGTCTTTTGCAATGCAACTCATTTCCTCCCCGGCCATTTCTTGAAGACACTACAACTGCCAGTTTTCTGGGTTTTGGGGCTTTTTTTCAATTGCATTTCATTTGATCCTATCTCCTTTCCAGAGTGTTTGTTAGCCTTTCTTTTGGGGTTCGCAAGATTCCGTTTCCCTTCCCGAAAGGAAATTTCATTTCCTTTCGGGAAGGGAAACGGAATCTTGCGATTTCAATGGGGACCATGAGAGGAATCCTTGGTGCATGTCCCTGCACGTGATGACATGCCATGCCTTTTGATGGCTTTGACTTTGGGAAAGATTTTTTTCTTTTTTTTTTCCAATTTTTTTAGGCATCCATGTCATGTCTTTTCTAGCTTCCCCTGCAAGTTTTGTCTTGCTCCTTGACTTTTTCCCCATCTTTTGCAACATCTGGGAGCTTAGTTTTGGCATGTTTTGGTCCTTTGCACTGCTCTGATAGCATCCCGGTCCATTTTCCTCTTGTCACTAAATGGCCCAAATTTCCCAATTTTCTTTTTTTTCTCCTCCAGTTGCAATTCCTTTGATGGGATCTCCATTCCAGCGTCTTTCTAAGTCCTTCTTATTTCTTTTGGCCTTCAGTGCGCACCACTTTTGGCAAGCTGTGCTGCATGTGCCTGCACTTGATAGCATATGGGTAAGATACTTCTCTTTTTTTGTTTTAGTTTTTTTTCAGTGACCGTACCATGTGCCACATATCTTCCCCTGCAAGTTTCCTTTCTTCCTTGACATTTTCCCCTGCTTTTGCAACATCTGGGAGCTTAATTTTGGCATGTTTTGGTCTTTTGCAATGCAACTCATTTCCTCCCCGGCCATTTCTTGAAGACACTACAACTGCCAGTTTTCTGGGTTTTGGGGCTTTTTTTCAATTGCATTTCATTTGATCCTATCTCCTTGCCAGAGTGTTTGTTAGCCTTTCTTTTGGGGTTTGCAAGATTCCGTTTCCCTTCCCGAAAGGAAATTTCATTTCCTTTCGGGAAGGGAAACGGAATCTTGCGATTTCAATGGGGACCATGAGAGGAATCCTTGGTGCATGTCCCTGCACGTGATGACATGCCATGCCTTTTGATGGCTTTGACTTTGGGAAATATTTTTTTCTTTTTTTTTTCCAGTTTTTTTAGGCATCCATGTCATGTCTTTTCTAGCTTCCCCTGCAAGTTTTGTCTTGCTCCTTGACTTTTTCCCCATCTTTTGCAACATCTGGGAGCTTAGTTTTGGCATGTTTTGGTCCTTTGCACTGCTCTGATAGCATCCCGGTCCATTTTCCTCTTGTCACTAAATGGCCCAAATTTCCCAATTTTCTTTTTTTTCTCCTCCAGTTGCAATTCCTTTGATGGGATCTCCATTCCAGCGTCTTTCTAAGTCCTTCTTATTTCTTTTGGCCTTCAGTGCGCACCACTTTTGGCAAGCTGTGCTGCATGTGCCTGCACTTGATAGCATATGGGTAAGATATTTCTCTTTTTTTGTTTTAGTTTTTTTTCAGTGACCGTACCATGTGCCACATATCTTCCCCTGCAAGTTTCCTTGCTTCCTTGACATTTTCCCCTGCTTTTGCAACATCTGGGAGCTTAATTTTGGCATGTTTTGGTCTTTTGCAATGCAACTCATTTCCTCCCCGGCCATTTCTTGAAGACACTACAACTGCCAGTTTTCTGGGTTTTGGGGCTTTTTTTCAATTGCATTTCATTTGATCCTATCTCCTTGCCAGAGTGTTTGTTAGCCTTTCTTTTGGGGTTCGCAAGATTCCGTTTCCCTTCCCGAAAGGAAATTTCATTTCCTTTCGGGAAGGGAAACGGAATCTTGCGATTTCAATGGGGACCGTGAGAGGAATCCTTGGTGCATGTCCCTGCACGTGATGACATGCCATGCCTTTTGATGGCTTTGACTTTGGGAAAGATTTTTTTCTTTTTTTTTTCCAATTTTTTTAGGCATCCGTGTCAGGTCTTTTCTAGCTTCCCCTGCAAGTTTTGTCTTGCTCCTTGACTTTTTCCCCATCTTTTGCAACATCTGGGAGCTTCGTTTTGGCATGTTTTGGTCCTTTGCACTGCTCTGATAGCATCCCGGTCCATTTTCCTCTTGTCACTAAATGGCCCAAATTTCCCAATTTTCTTTTTTTTCTCCTCCAGTTGCAATTCCTTTGATGGGATCTCCATTCCAGCGTCTTTCTAAGTCCTTCTTATTTCTTTTGGCCTTCAGTGCGCACCACTTTTGGCAAGCTGTGCTGCATGTGCCTGCACTTGATAGCATATGGGTAAGATATTTCTCTTTTTTTGTTTTAGTTTTTTTTCAGTGACCGTACCATGTGCCACATATCTTCCCCTGCAAGTTTCCTTGCTTCCTTGACATTTTCCCCTGCTTTTGCAACATCTGGGAGCTTAATTTTGGCATGTTTTGGTCTTTTGCAATGCAACTCATTTCCTCCCCGGCCATTTCTTGAAGACACTACAACTGCCAGTTTTCTGGGTTTTGGGGCTTTTTTTCAATTGCATTTCATTTGATCCTATCTCCTTGCCAGAGTGTTTGTTAGCCTTTCTTTTGGGGTTCGCAAGATTCCGTTTCCCTTCCCGAAAGGAAATTTCATTTCCTTTCGGGAAGGGAAACGGAATCTTGCGATTTCAATGGGGACCATGAGAGGAATCCTTGGTGCATGTCCCTGCACGTGATGACATGCCATGCCTTTTGATGGCTTTGACTTTGGGAAAGATTTTTTTCTTTTTTTTTTCCAATTTTTTTAGGCATCCATGTCATGTCTTTTCTAGCTTCCCCTGCAAGTTTTGTCTTGCTCCTTGACTTTTTCCCCATCTTTTGCAACATCTGGGAGCTTCGTTTTGGCACGTTTTGGTCCTTTGCACTGCTCTGATAGCATCCCGGTCCATTTTCCTCTTGTCACTAAATGGCCCAAATTTCCCAATTTTCTTTTTTTTCTCCTCCAGTTGCAATTCCTTTGATGGGATCTCCATTCCAGCGTCTTTCTAAGTCCTTCTTATTTCTTTTGGCCTTCAGTGCGCACCACTTTTGGCAAGCTGTGCTGCATGTGCCTGCACTTGATAGCATATGGGTAAGATATTTCTCTTTTTTTGTTTTAGTTTTTTTTCAGTGACCGTACCATGTGCCACATATCTTCCCCTGCAAGTTTCCTTTCTTCCTTGACATTTTCCCCTGCTTTTGCAACATCTGGGAGCTTAATTTTGGCATGTTTTGGTCTTTTGCAATGCAACTCATTTCCTCCCCGGCCATTTCTTGAAGACACTACAACTGCCAATTTTCTGGGTTTTGGGGCTTTTTTTCAATTGCATTTCATTTGATCCCATCTCCTTTCCAGAGTGTTTGTTAGCCTTTCTTTTGGGGTTCGCAAGATTCCGTTTCCCTTCCCGAAAGGAAATTTCATTTCCTTTCGGGAAGGGAAACGGAATCTTGCGATTTCAATGGGGACCATGAGAGGAATCCTTGGTGCATGTCCCTGCACGTGATGACATGCCATGCCTTTGGATGGCTTTGACTTTGGGAAAGATTTTTTTCTTTTTTTTTTCCAATTTTTTTAGGCATCCATGTCATGTCTTTTCTAGCTTCCCCTGCAAGTTTTGTCTTGCTCCTTGACTTTTTCCCCATCTTTTGCAACATCTGGGAGCTTAGTTTTGGCATGTTTTGGTCCTTTGCACTGCTCTGATAGCATCCCGGTCCATTTTCCTCTTGTCACTAAATGGCCCAAATTTCCCAATTTTCTTTTTTTTCTCCTCCAGTTGCAATTCCTTTGATGGGATCTCCATTCCAGCGTCTTTCTAAGTCCTTCTTATTTCTTTTGGCCTTCAGTGCGCACCACTTTTGGCAAGCTGTGCTGCATGTGCCTGCACTTGATAGCATATGGGTAAGATATTTCTCTTTTTTTGTTTTAGTTTTTTTTCAGTGACCGTACCATGTGCCACATATCTTCCCCTGCAAGTTTCCTTTCTTCCTTGACATTTTCCCCTGCTTTTGCAACATCTGGGAGCTTAATTTTGGCATGTTTTGGTCTTTTGCAATGCAACTCATTTCCTCCCCGGCCATTTCTTGAAGACACTACAACTGCCAGTTTTCTGGGTTTTGGGGCTTTTTTTAATTGCATTTCATTTGATCCCATCTCCTTTCCAGAGTGTTTGTTAGCCTTTCTTTTGGGGTTCGCAAGATTCCGTTTCCCTTCCCGAAAGGAAATTTCATTTCCTTTCGGGAAGGGAAACGGAATCTTGCGATTTCAATGGGGACCATGAGAGGAATCCTTGGTGCATGTCCCTGCACGTGATGACATGCCATGCCTTTTGATGGCTTTGACTTTGGGAAAGATTTTTTTCTTTTTTTTTTCCAGTTTTTTTAGGCATCCATGTCATGTCTTTTCTAGCTTCCCCTGCAAGTTTTGTCTTGCTCCTTGACTTTTTCCCCATCTTTTGCAACATCTGGGAGCTTCGTTTTGGCATGTTTTGCTCCTTTGCACTGCTCTGATAGCATCCCGGTCCATTTTCCTCTTGTCACTAAATGGCCCAAATTTCCCAATTTTCTTTTTTTTCTCCTCCAGTTGCAATTCCTTTGATGGGATCTCCATTCCAGCGTCTTTCTAAGTCCTTCTTATTTCTTTTGGCCTTCAGTGCGCACCACTTTTGGCAAGCTGTGCTGCATGTGCCTGCACTTGATAGCATATGGGTAAGATATTTCTCTTTTTTTGTTTTAGTTTTTTTTCAGTGACCGTACCATGTGCCACATATCTTCCCCTGCAAGTTTCCTTTCTTCCTTGACATTTTCCCCTGCTTTTGCAACATCTGGGAGCTTAATTTTGGCATGTTTTGGTCTTTTGCAATGCAACTCATTTCCTCCCCGGCCATTTCTTGAAGACACTACAACTGCCAGTTTTCTGGGTTTTGGGGCTTTTTTTCAATTGCATTTCATTTGATCCTATCTCCTTGCCAGAGTGTTTGTTAGCCTTTCTTTTGGGGTTCGCAAGATTCCGTTTCCCTTCCCGAAAGGAAATTTCATTTCCTTTCGGGAAGGGAAACGGAATCTTGCGATTTCAATGGGGACCATGAGAGGAATCCTTGGTGCATGTCCCTGCACGTGATGACATGCCATGCCTTTTGATGGCTTTGACTTTGGGAAAGATTTTTTTCTTTTTTTTTTCCAATTTTTTTAGGCATCCATGTCATGTCTTTTCTAGCTTCCCCTGCAAGTTTTGTCTTGCTCCTTGACTTTTTCCCCATCTTTTGCAACATCTGGGAGCTTCGTTTTGGCATGTTTTGCTCCTTTGCACTGCTCTGATAGCATCCCGGTCCATTTTCCTCTTGTCACTAAATGGCCCAAATTTCCCAATTTTCTTTTTTTTCTCCTCCAGTTGCAATTCCTTTGATGGGATCTCCATTCCAGCGTCTTTCTAAGTCCTTCTTATTTCTTTTGGCCTTCAGTGCGCACCACTTTTGGCAAGCTGTGCTGCATGTGCCTGCACTTGATAGCATATGGGTAAGATATTTCTCTTTTTTTGTTTTAGTTTTTTTTCAGTGACCGTACCATGTGCCACATATCTTCCCCTGCAAGTTTCCTTTCTTCCTTGACATTTTCCCCTGCTTTTGCAACATCTGGGAGCTTAATTTTGGCATGTTTTGGTCTTTTGCAATGCAACTCATTTCCTCCCCGGCCATTTCTTGAAGACACTACAACTGCCGATTTTCTGGGTTTTGGGGCTTTTTTTCAATTGCATTTCATTTGATCCTATCTCCTTGCCAGAGTGTTTGTTAGCCTTTCTTTTGGGGTTCACAAGATTCCGTTTCCCTTCCCGAAAGGAAATTTCATTTCCTTTCGGGAAGGGAAACGGAATCTTGCGATTTCAATGGGGACCATGAGAGGAATCCTTGGTGCATGTCCCTGCACGTGATGACATGCCATGCCTTTTGATGGCTTTGACTTTGGGAAAGATTTTTTTCTTTTTTTTTTCCAGTTTTTTTAGGCATCCATGTCATGTCTTTTCTAGCTTCCCCTGCAAGTTTTGTCTTGCTCCTTGACTTTTTCCCCATCTTTTGCAACATCTGGGAGCTTCGTTTTGGCATGTTTTGGTCCTTTGCACTGCTCTGATAGCATCCCGGTCCATTTTCCTCTTGTCACTAAATGGCCCAAATTTCCCCATTTTCTTTTTTTTCTCCTCCAGTTGCAATTCCTTTGATGGGATCTCCATTCCAGCGTCTTTCTAAGTCCTTCTTATTTCTTTTGGCCTTCAGTGCGCACCACTTTTGGCAAGCTGTGCTGCATGTGCCTGCACTTGATAGCATATGGGTAAGATATTTCTCTTTTTTTGTTTTAGTTTTTTTTCAGTGACCATACCATGTGCCACATATCTTCCCCTGCAAGTTTCCTTGCTTCCTTGACATTTTCCCCTGCTTTTGCAACATCTGGGAGCTTAATTTTGGCATGTTTTGGTCTTTTGCAATGCAACTCATTTCCTCCCCGGCCATTTCTTGAAGACACTACAACTGCCAGTTTTCTGGGTTTTGGGGCTTTTTTTCAATTGCATTTCATTTGATCCTATCTCCTTTCCAGAGTGTTTGTTAGCCTTTCTTTTGGGGTTCGCAAGATTCCGTTTCCCTTCCCGAAAGGAAATTTCATTTCCTTTCGGGAAGGGAAACGGAATCTTGCGATTTCAATGGGGACCATGAGAGGAATCCTTGGTGCATGTCCCTGCACGTGATGACATGCCATGCCTTTTGATGGCTTTGACTTTGGGAAAGATTTTTTTCTTTTTTTTTTTTCCAATTTTTTTAGGCATCCATGTCATGTCTTTTCTAGCTTCCCCTGCAAGTTTTGTCTTGCTCCTTGACTTTTTCCCCATCTTTTGCAACATCTGGGAGCTTCGTTTTGGCATGTTTTGGTCCTTTGCACTGCTCTGATAGCATCCCGGTCCATTTTCCTCTTGTCACTAAATGGCCCAAATTTCCCAATTTTCTTTTTTTTCTCCTCCAGTTGCAATTCCTTTGATGGGATCTCCATTCCAGCGTCTTTCTAAGTCCTTCTTATTTCTTTTGGCCTTCAGTGCGCACCACTTTTGGCAAGCTGTGCTGCATGTGCCTGCACTTGATAGCATATGGGTAAGATATTTCTCTTTTTTTGTTTTAGTTTTTTTTCAGTGACCGTACCATGTGCCACATATCTTCCCCTGCAAGTTTCCTTTCTTCCTTGACATTTTCCCCTGCTTTTGCAACATCTGGGAGCTTAATTTTGGCATGTTTTGGTCTTTTGCAATGCAACTCATTTCCTCCCCGGCCATTTCTTGAAGACACTACAACTGCCAGTTTTCTGGGTTTTGGGGCTTTTTTTCAATTGCATTTCATTTGATCCTATCTCCTTTCCAGAGTGTTTGTTAGCCTTTCTTTTGGGGTTCGCAAGATTCCGTTTCCCTTCCCGAAAGGAAATTTCATTTCCTTTCGGGAAGGGAAACGGAATCTTGCGATTTCAATGGGGACCATGAGAGGAATCCTTGGTGCATGTCCCTGCACGTGATGACATGCCATGCCTTTTGATGGCTTTGACTTTGGGAAAGATTTTTTTCTTTTTTTTTTCCAATTTTTTTAGGCATCCATGTCATGTCTTTTCTAGCTTCCCCTGCAAGTTTTGTCTTGCTCCTTGACTTTTTCCCCATCTTTTGCAACATCTGGGAGCTTAGTTTTGGCATGTTTTGGTCCTTTGCACTGCTCTGATAGCATCCCGGTCCATTTTCCTCTTGTCACTAAATGGCCCAAATTTCCCAATTTTCTTTTTTTTCTCCTCCAGTTGCAATTCCTTTGATGGGATCTCCATTCCAGCGTCTTTCTAAGTCCTTCTTATTTCTTTTGGCCTTCAGTGCGCACCACTTTTGGCAAGCTGTGCTGCATGTGCCTGCACTTGATAGCATATGGGTAAGATATTTCTCTTTTTTTGTTTTAGTTTTTTTTCAGTGACCGTACCATGTGCCACATATCTTCCCCTGCAAGTTTCCTTTCTTCCTTGACATTTTCCCCTGCTTTTGCAACATCTGGGAGCTTAATTTTGGCATGTTTTGGTCTTTTGCAATGCAACTCATTTCCTCCCCGGCCATTTCTTGAAGACACTACAACTGCCAATTTTCTGGGTTTTGGGGCTTTTTTTCAATTGCATTTCATTTGATCCCATCTCCTTTCCAGAGTGTTTGTTAGCCTTTCTTTTGGGGTTCGCAAGATTCCGTTTCCCTTCCCGAAAGGAAATTTCATTTCCTTTCGGGAAGGGAAACGGAATCTTGCGATTTCAATGGGGACCATGAGAGGAATCCTTGGTGCATGTCCCTGCACGTGATGACATGCCATGCCTTTTGATGGCTTTGACTTTGGGAAAGATTTTTTTCTTTTTTTTTTCCAATTTTTTTAGGCATCCATGTCATGTCTTTTCTAGCTTCCCCTGCAAGTTTTGTCTTGCTCCTTGACTTTTTCCCCATCTTTTGCAACATCTGGGAGCTTCGTTTTGGCATGTTTTGGTCCTTTGCACTGCTCTGATAGCATCCCGGTCCATTTTCCTCTTGTCACTAAATGGCCCAAATTTCCCAATTTTCTTTTTTTTCTCCTCCAGTTGCAATTCCTTTGATGGGATCTCCATTCCAGCGTCTTTCTAAGTCCTTCTTATTTCTTTTGGCCTTCAGTGCGCACCACTTTTGGCAAGCTGTGCTGCATGTGCCTGCACTTGATAGCATATGGGTAAGATATTTCTCTTTTTTTGTTTTAGTTTTTTTTCAGTGACCGTACCATGTGCCACATATCTTCCCCTGCAAGTTTCCTTGCTTCCTTGACATTTTCCCCTGCTTTTGCAACATCTGGGAGCTTAATTTTGGCATGTTTTGGTCTTTTGCAATGCAACTCATTTCCTCCCCGGCCATTTCTTGAAGACACTACAACTGCCAATTTTCTGGGTTTTGGGGCTTTTTTTCAATTGCATTTCATTTGATCCCATCTCCTTTCCAGAGTGTTTGTTAGCCTTTCTTTTGGGGTTCGCAAGATTCCGTTTCCCTTCCCGAAAGGAAATTTCATTTCCTTTCGGGAAGGGAAACGGAATCTTGCGATTTCAATGGGGACCATGAGAGGAATCCTTGGTGCATGTCCCTGCACGTGATGACATGCCATGCCTTTTGATGGCTTTGACTTTGGGAAAGATTTTTTTCTTTTTTTTTTCCAATTTTTTTAGGCATCCATGTCATGTCTTTTCTAGCTTCCCCTGCAAGTTTTGTCTTGCTCCTTGACTTTTTCCCCATCTTTTGCAACATCTGGGAGCTTCGTTTTGGCATGTTTTGCTCCTTTGCACTGCTCTGATAGCATCCCGGTCCATTTTCCTCTTGTCACTAAATGGCCCAAATTTCCCAATTTTCTTTTTTTTCTCCTCCAGTTGCAATTCCTTTGATGGGATCTCCATTCCAGCGTCTTTCTAAGTCCTTCTTATTTCTTTTGGCCTTCAGTGCGCACCACTTTTGGCAAGCTGTGCTGCATGTGCCTGCACTTGATAGCATATGGGTAAGATATTTCTCTTTTTTTGTTTTAGTTTTTTTTCAGTGACCGTACCATGTGCCACATATCTTCCCCTGCAAGTTTCCTTTCTTCCTTGACATTTTCCCCTGCTTTTGCAACATCTGGGAGCTTAATTTTGGCATGTTTTGGTCTTTTGCAATGCAACTCATTTCCTCCCCGGCCATTTCTTGAAGACACTACAACTGCCAATTTTCTGGGTTTTGGGGCTTTTTTTCAATTGCATTTCATTTGATCCCATCTCCTTTCCAGAGTGTTTGTTAGCCTTTCTTTTGGGGTTCGCAAGATTCCGTTTCCCTTCCCGAAAGGAAATTTCATTTCCTTTCGGGAAGGGAAACGGAATCTTGCGATTTCAATGGGGACCATGAGAGGAATCCTTGGTGCATGTCCCTGCACGTGATGACATGCCATGCCTTTTGATGGCTTTGACTTTGGGAAAGATTTTTTTCTTTTTTTTTTCCAATTTTTTTAGGCATCCATGTCATGTCTTTTCTAGCTTCCCCTGCAAGTTTTGTCTTGCTCCTTGACTTTTTCCCCATCTTTTGCAACATCTGGGAGCTTCGTTTTGGCATGTTTTGCTCCTTTGCACTGCTCTGATAGCATCCCGGTCCATTTTCCTCTTGTCACTAAATGGCCCAAATTTCCCCATTTTCTTTTTTTTCTCCTCCAGTTGCAATTCCTTTGATGGGATCTCCATTCCAGCGTCTTTCTAAGTCCTTCTTATTTCTTTTGGCCTTCAGTGCGCACCACTTTTGGCAAGCTGTGCTGCATGTGCCTGCACTTGATAGCATATGGGTAAGATATTTCTCTTTTTTTGTTTTAGTTTTTTTTCAGTGACCGTACCATGTGCCACATATCTTCCCCTGCAAGTTTCCTTTCTTCCTTGACATTTTCCCCTGCTTTTGCAACATCTGGGAGCTTAATTTTGGCATGTTTTGGTCTTTTGCAATGCAACTCATTTCCTCCCCGGCCATTTCTTGAAGACACTACAACTGCCAGTTTTCTGGGTTTTGGGGCTTTTTTTCAATTGCATTTCATTTGATCCTATCTCCTTGCCAGAGTGTTTGTTAGCCTTTCTTTTGGGGTTCGCAAGATTCCGTTTCCCTTCCCGAAAGGAAATTTCATTTCCTTTCGGGAAGGGAAACGGAATCTTGCGATTTCAATGGGGACCATGAGAGGAATCCTTGGTGCATGTCCCTGCACGTGATGACATGCCATGCCTTTTGATGGCTTTGACTTTGGGAAAGATTTTTTTCTTTTTTTTTTCCAATTTTTTTAGGCATCCATGTCATGTCTTTTCTAGCTTCCCCTGCAAGTTTTGTCTTGCTCCTTGACTTTTTCCCCATCTTTTGCAACATCTGGGAGCTTCGTTTTGGCATGTTTTGCTCCTTTGCACTGCTCTGATAGCATCCCGGTCCATTTTCCTCTTGTCACTAAATGGCCCAAATTTCCCAATTTTCTTTTTTTTCTCCTCCAGTTGCAATTCCTTTGATGGGATCTCCATTCCAGCGTCTTTCTAAGTCCTTCTTATTTCTTTTGGCCTTCAGTGCACACCACTTTTGGCAAGCTGTGCTGCATGTGCCTGCACTTGATAGCATATGGGTAAGATATTTCTCTTTTTTTGTTTTAGTTTTTTTTCAGTGACCGTACCATGTGCCACATATCTTCCCCTGCAAGTTTCCTTTCTTCCTTGACATTTTCCCCTGCTTTTGCAACATCTGGGAGCTTAATTTTGGCATGTTTTGGTCTTTTGCAATGCAACTCATTTCCTCCCCGGCCATTTCTTGAAGACACTACAACTGCCAGTTTTCTGGGTTTTGGGGCTTTTTTTCAATTGCATTTCATTTGATCCTATCTCCTTTCCAGAGTGTTTGTTAGCCTTTCTTTTGGGGTTCGCAAGATTCCGTTTCCCTTCCCGAAAGGAAATTTCATTTCCTTTCGGGAAGGGAAACGGAATCTTGCGATTTCAATGGGGACCATGAGAGGAATCCTTGGTGCATGTCCCTGCACGTGATGACATGCCATGCCTTTTGATGGCTTTGACTTTGGGAAAGATTTTTTTCTTTTTTTTTTCCAGTTTTTTTAGGCATCCATGTCATGTCTTTTCTAGCTTCCCCTGCAAGTTTTGTCTTGCTCCTTGACTTTTTCCCCATCTTTTGCAACATCTGGGAGCTTCGTTTTGGCATGTTTTGCTCCTTTGCACTGCTCTGATAGCATCCCGGTCCATTTTCCTCTTGTCACTAAATGGCCCAAATTTCCCAATTTTCTTTTTTTTCTCCTCCAGTTGCAATTCCTTTGATGGGATCTCCATTCCAGCGTCTTTCTAAGTCCTTCTTATTTCTTTTGGCCTTCAGTGCGCACCACTTTTGGCAAGCTGTGCTGCATGTGCCTGCACTTGATAGCATATGGGTAAGATATTTCTCTTTTTTTGTTTTAGTTTTTTTTCAGTGACCGTACCATGTGCCACATATCTTCCCCTGCAAGTTTCCTTGCTTCCTTGACATTTTCCCCTGCTTTTGCAACATCTGGGAGCTTAATTTTGGCATGTTTTGGTCTTTTGCAATGCAACTCATTTCCTCCCCGGCCATTTCTTGAAGACACTACAACTGCCAGTTTTCTGGGTTTTGGGGCTTTTTTTCAATTGCATTTCATTTGATCCTATCTCCTTTCCAGAGTGTTTGTTAGCCTTTCTTTTGGGGTTCGCAAGATTCCGTTTCCCTTCCCGAAAGGAAATTTCATTTCCTTTCGGGAAGGGAAACGGAATCTTGCGATTTCAATGGGGACCATGAGAGGAATCCTTGGTGCATGTCCCTGCACGTGATGACATGCCATGCCTTTTGATGGCTTTGACTTTGGGAAAGATTTTTTTCTTTTTTTTTTCCAATTTTTTTAGGCATCCATGTCATGTCTTTTCTAGCTTCCCCTGCAAGTTTTGTCTTGCTCCTTGACTTTTTCCCCATCTTTTGCAACATCTGGGAGCTTCGTTTTGGCATGTTTTGCTCCTTTGCACTGCTCTGATAGCATCCCGGTCCATTTTCCTCTTGTCACTAAATGGCCCAAATTTCCCCATTTTCTTTTTTTTCTCCTCCAGTTGCAATTCCTTTGATGGGATCTCCATTCCAGCGTCTTTCTAAGTCCTTCTTATTTCTTTTGGCCTTCAGTGCGCACCACTTTTGGCAAGCTGTGCTGCATGTGCCTGCACTTGATAGCATATGGGTAAGATATTTCTCTTTTTTTGTTTTAGTTTTTTTTCAGTGACCATACCATGTGCCACATATCTTCCCCTGCAAGTTTCCTTGCTTCCTTGACATTTTCCCCTGCTTTTGCAACATCTGGGAGCTTAATTTTGGCATGTTTTGGTCTTTTGCAATGCAACTCATTTCCTCCCCGGCCATTTCTTGAAGACACTACAACTGCCAGTTTTCTGGGTTTTGGGGCTTTTTTTCAATTGCATTTCATTTGATCCTATCTCCTTGCCAGAGTGTTTGTTAGCCTTTCTTTTGGGGTTCGCAAGATTCCGTTTCCCTTCCCGAAAGGAAATTTCATTTCCTTTCGGGAAGGGAAACGGAATCTTGCGATTTCAATGGGGACCATGAGAGGAATCCTTGGTGCATGTCCCTGCACGTGATGACATGCCATGCCTTTTGATGGCTTTGACTTTGGGAAAGATTTTTTTCTTTTTTTTTTCCAATTTTTTTAGGCATCCATGTCATGTCTTTTCTAGCTTCCCCTGCAAGTTTTGTCTTGCTCCTTGACTTTTTCCCCATCTTTTGCAACATCTGGGAGCTTCGTTTTGGCATGTTTTGGTCCTTTGCACTGCTCTGATAGCATCCCGGTCCATTTTCCTCTTGTCACTAAATGGCCCAAATTTCCCAATTTTCTTTTTTTTCTCCTCCAGTTGCAATTCCTTTGATGGGATCTCCATTCCAGCGTCTTTCTAAGTCCTTCTTATTTCTTTTGGCCTTCAGTGCGCACCACTTTTGGCAAGCTGTGCTGCATGTGCCTGCACTTGATAGCATATGGGTAAGATATTTCTCTTTTTTTGTTTTAGTTTTTTTTCAGTGACCGTACCATGTGCCACATATCTTCCCCTGCAAGTTTCCTTGCTTCCTTGACATTTTCCCCTGCTTTTGCAACATCTGGGAGCTTAATTTTGGCATGTTTTGGTCTTTTGCAATGCAACTCATTTCCTCCCCGGCCATTTCTTGAAGACACTACAACTGCCAGTTTTCTGGGTTTTGGGGCTTTTTTTCAATTGCATTTCATTTGATCCTATCTCCTTGCCAGAGTGTTTGTTAGCCTTTCTTTTGGGGTTCGCAAGATTCCGTTTCCCTTCCCGAAAGGAAATTTCATTTCCTTTCGGGAAGGGAAACGGAATCTTGCGATTTCAATGGGGACCATGAGAGGAATCCTTGGTGCATGTCCCTGCACGTGATGACATGCCATGCCTTTTGATGGCTTTGACTTTGGGAAAGATTTTTTTCTTTTTTTTTTCCAATTTTTTTAGGCATCCATGTCATGTCTTTTCTAGCTTCCCCTGCAAGTTTTGTCTTGCTCCTTGACTTTTTCCCCATCTTTTGCAACATCTGGGAGCTTCGTTTTGGCATGTTTTGCTCCTTTGCACTGCTCTGATAGCATCCCGGTCCATTTTCCTCTTGTCACTAAATGGCCCAAATTTCCCCATTTTCTTTTTTTTCTCCTCCAGTTGCAATTCCTTTGATGGGATCTCCATTCCAGCGTCTTTCTAAGTCCTTCTTATTTCTTTTGGCCTTCAGTGCGCACCACTTTTGGCAAGCTGTGCTGCATGTGCCTGCACTTGATAGCATATGGGTAAGATATTTCTCTTTTTTTGTTTTAGTTTTTTTTCAGTGACCGTACCATGTGCCACATATCTTCCCCTGCAAGTTTCCTTGCTTCCTTGACATTTTCCCCTGCTTTTGCAACATCTGGGAGCTTAATTTTGGCATGTTTTGGTCTTTTGCAATGCAACTCATTTCCTCCCCGGCCATTTCTTGAAGACACTACAACTGCCAGTTTTCTGGGTTTTGGGGCTTTTTTTCAATTGCATTTCATTTGATCCTATCTCCTTGCCAGAGTGTTTGTTAGCCTTTCTTTTGGGGTTCGCAAGATTCCGTTTCCCTTCCCGAAAGGAAATTTCATTTCCTTTCGGGAAGGGAAACGGAATCTTGCGATTTCAATGGGGACCATGAGAGGAATCCTTGGTGCATGTCCCTGCACGTGATGACATGCCATGCCTTTTGATGGCTTTGACTTTGGGAAAGATTTTTTTCTTTTTTTTTTCCAATTTTTTTAGGCATCCATGTCATGTCTTTTCTAGCTTCCCCTGCAAGTTTTGTCTTGCTCCTTGACTTTTTCCCCATCTTTTGCAACATCTGGGAGCTTCGTTTTGGCATGTTTTGGTCCTTTGCACTGCTCTGATAGCATCCCGGTCCATTTTCCTCTTGTCACTAAATGGCCCAAATTTCCCAATTTTCTTTTTTTTCTCCTCCAGTTGCAATTCCTTTGATGGGATCTCCATTCCAGCGTCTTTCTAAGTCCTTCTTATTTCTTTTGGCCTTCAGTGCGCACCGCTTTTGGCAAGCTGTGCTGCATGTGCCTGCACTTGATAGCATATGGGTAAGATATTTCTCTTTTTTTGTTTTAGTTTTTTTTCAGTGACCGTACCATGTGCCACATATCTTCCCCTGCAAGTTTCCTTGCTTCCTTGACATTTTCCCCTGCTTTTGCAACATCTGGGAGCTTAATTTTGGCATGTTTTGGTCTTTTGCAATGCAACTCATTTCCTCCCCGGCCATTTCTTGAAGACACTACAACTGCCAGTTTTCTGGGTTTTGGGGCTTTTTTTCAATTGCATTTCATTTGATCCTATCTCCTTTCCAGAGTGTTTGTTAGCCTTTCTTTTGGGGTTCGCAAGATTCCGTTTCCCTTCCCGAAAGGAAATTTCATTTCCTTTCGGGAAGGGAAACGGAATCTTGCGATTTCAATGGGGACCATGAGAGGAATCCTTGGTGCATGTCCCTGCACGTGATGACATGCCATGCCTTTTGATGGCTTTGACTTTGGGAAAGATTTTTTTCTTTTTTTTTTCCAATTTTTTTAGGCATCCATGTCATGTCTTTTCTAGCTTCCCCTGCAAGTTTTGTCTTGCTCCTTGACTTTTTCCCCATCTTTTGCAACATCTGGGAGCTTAGTTTTGGCATGTTTTGGTCCTTTGCACTGCTCTGATAGCATCCCGGTCCATTTTCCTCTTGTCACTAAATGGCCCAAATTTCCCAATTTTCTTTTTTTTCTCCTCCAGTTGCAATTCCTTTGATGGGATCTCCATTCCAGCGTCTTTCTAAGTCCTTCTTATTTCTTTTGGCCTTCAGTGCGCACCACTTTTGGCAAGCTGTGCTGCATGTGCCTGCACTTGATAGCATATGGGTAAGATATTTCTCTTTTTTTGTTTTAGTTTTTTTTCAGTGACCATACCATGTGCCACATATCTTCCCCTGCAAGTTTCCTTGCTTCCTTGACATTTTCCCCTGCTTTTGCAACATCTGGGAGCTTAATTTTGGCATGTTTTGGTCTTTTGCAATGCAACTCATTTCCTCCCCGGCCATTTCTTGAAGACACTACAACTGCCAGTTTTCTGGGTTTTGGGGCTTTTTTTCAATTGCATTTCATTTGATCCTATCTCCTTGCCAGAGTGTTTGTTAGCCTTTCTTTTGGGGTTCGCAAGATTCCGTTTCCCTTCCCGAAAGGAAATTTCATTTCCTTTCGGGAAGGGAAACGGAATCTTGCGATTTCAATGGGGACCATGAGAGGAATCCTTGGTGCATGTCCCTGCACGTGATGACATGCCATGCCTTTTGATGGCTTTGACTTTGGGAAAGATTTTTTTCTTTTTTTTTTCCAATTTTTTTAGGCATCCATGTCATGTCTTTTCTAGCTTCCCCTGCAAGTTTTGTCTTGCTCCTTGACTTTTTCCCCATCTTTTGCAACATCTGGGAGCTTCGTTTTGGCATGTTTTGCTCCTTTGCACTGCTCTGATAGCATCCCGGTCCATTTTCCTCTTGTCACTAAATGGCCCAAATTTCCCAATTTTCTTTTTTTTCTCCTCCAGTTGCAATTCCTTTGATGGGATCTCCATTCCAGCGTCTTTCTAAGTCCTTCTTATTTCTTTTGGCCTTCAGTGCGCACCACTTTTGGCAAGCTGTGCTGCATGTGCCTGCACTTGATAGCATATGGGTAAGATATTTCTCTTTGTTTGTTTTAGTTTTTTTTCAGTGACCGTACCATGTGCCACATATCTTCCCCTGCAAGTTTCCTTTCTTCCTTGACATTTTCCCCTGCTTTTGCAACATCTGGGAGCTTAATTTTGGCATGTTTTGTTCTTTTGCAATGCAACTCATTTCCTCCCCGGCCATTTCTTGAAGACACTACAACTGCCAGTTTTCTGGGTTTTGGGGCTTTTTTTCAATTGCATTTCATTTGATCCTATCTCCTTTCCAGAGTGTTTGTTAGCCTTTCTTTTGGGCTTCGCAAGATTCCGTTTCCCTTCCCGAAAGGAAATTTCATTTCCTTTCGGGAAGGGAAACGGAATCTTGCGATTTCAATGGGGACCATGAGAGGAATCCTTGGTGCATGTCCCTGCACGTGATGACATGCCATGCCTTTTGATGGCTTTGACTTTGGGAAAGATTTTTTTCTTTTTTTTTTCCAGTTTTTTTAGGCATCCATGTCATGTCTTTTCTAGCTTCCCCTGCAAGTTTTGTCTTGCTCCTTGACTTTTTCCCCATCTTTTGCAACATCTGGGAGCTTCGTTTTGGCATGTTTTGGTCCTTTGCACTGCTCTGATAGCATCCCGGTCCATTTTCCTCTTGTCACTAAATGGCCCAAATTTCCCAATTTTCTTTTTTTTCTCCTCCAGTTGCAATTCCTTTGATGGGATCTCCATTCCAGCGTCTTTCTAAGTCCTTCTTATTTCTTTTGGCCTTCAGTGCGCACCACTTTTGGCAAGCTGTGCTGCATGTGCCTGCACTTGATAGCATATGGGTAAGATATTTCTCTTTTTTTGTTTTAGTTTTTTTTCAGTGACCGTACCATGTGCCACATATCTTCCCCTGCAAGTTTCCTTTCTTCCTTGACATTTTCCCCTGCTTTTGCAACATCTGGGAGCTTAATTTTGGCATGTTTTGGTCTTTTGCAATGCAACTCATTTCCTCCCCGGCCATTTCTTGAAGACACTACAACTGCCAGTTTTCTGGGTTTTGGGGCTTTTTTTCAATTGCATTTCATTTGATCCCATCTCCTTTCCAGAGTGTTTGTTAGCCTTTCTTTTGGGGTTCGCAAGATTCCGTTTCCCTTCCCGAAAGGAAATTTCATTTCCTTTCGGGAAGGGAAACGGAATCTTGCGATTTCAATGGGGACCATGAGAGGAATCCTTGGTGCATGTCCCTGCACGTGATGACATGCCATGCCTTTTGATGGCTTTGACTTTGGGAAAGATTTTTTTCTTTTTTTTTTCCAATTTTTTTAGGCATCCATGTCATGTCTTTTCTAGCTTCCCCTGCAAGTTTTGTCTTGCTCCTTGACTTTTTCCCCATCTTTTGCAACATCTGGGAGCTTCGTTTTGGCATGTTTTGCTCCTTTGCACTGCTCTGATAGCATCCCGGTCCATTTTCCTCTTGTCACTAAATGGCCCAAATTTCCCAATTTTCTTTTTTTTCTCCTCCAGTTGCAATTCCTTTGATGGGATCTCCATTCCAGCGTCTTTCTAAGTCCTTCTTATTTCTTTTGGCCTTCAGTGCGCACCACTTTTGGCAAGCTGTGCTGCATGTGCCTGCACTTGATAGCATATGGGTAAGATATTTCTCTTTTTTTGTTTTAGTTTTTTTTCAGTGACCATACCATGTGCCACATATCTTCCCCTGCAAGTTTCCTTGCTTCCTTGACATTTTCCCCTGCTTTTGCAACATCTGGGAGCTTAATTTTGGCATGTTTTGGTCTTTTGCAATGCAACTCATTTCCTCCCCGGCCATTTCTTGAAGACACTACAACTGCCAGTTTTCTGGGTTTTGGGGCTTTTTTTCAATTGCATTTCATTTGATCCTATCTCCTTGCCAGAGTGTTTGTTAGCCTTTCTTTTGGGGTTCGCAAGATTCCGTTTCCCTTCCCGAAAGGAAATTTCATTTCCTTTCGGGAAGGGAAACGGAATCTTGCGATTTCAATGGGGACCATGAGAGGAATCCTTGGTGCATGTCCCTGCACGTGATGACATGCCATGCCTTTTGATGGCTTTGACTTTGGGAAAGATTTTTTTCTTTTTTTTTTCCAATTTTTTTAGGCATCCATGTCATGTCTTTTCTAGCTTCCCCTGCAAGTTTTGTCTTGCTCCTTGACTTTTTCCCCATCTTTTGCAACATCTGGGAGCTTAGTTTTGGCATGTTTTGGTCCTTTGCACTGCTCTGATAGCATCCCGGTCCATTTTCCTCTTGTCACTAAATGGCCCAAATTTCCCAATTTTCTTTTTTTTCTCCTCCAGTTGCAATTCCTTTGATGGGATCTCCATTCCAGCGTCTTTCTAAGTCCTTCTTATTTCTTTTGGCCTTCAGTGCGCACCACTTTTGGCAAGCTGTGCTGCATGTGCCTGCACTTGATAGCATATGGGTAAGATATTTCTCTTTTTTTGTTTTAGTTTTTTTTCAGTGACCGTACCATGTGCCACATATCTTCCCCTGCAAGTTTCCTTTCTTCCTTGACATTTTCCCCTGCTTTTGCAACATCTGGGAGCTTAATTTTGGCATGTTTTGGTCTTTTGCAATGCAACTCATTTCCTCCCCGGCCATTTCTTGAAGACACTACAACTGCCAATTTTCTGGGTTTTGGGGCTTTTTTTCAATTGCATTTCATTTGATCCCATCTCCTTTCCAGAGTGTTTGTTAGCCTTTCTTTTGGGGTTCGCAAGATTCCGTTTCCCTTCCCGAAAGGAAATTTCATTTCCTTTCGGGAAGGGAAACGGAATCTTGCGATTTCAATTGGGACCATGAGAGGAATCCTTGGTGCATGTCCCTGCACGTGATGACATGCCATGCCTTTTGATGGCTTTGACTTTGGGAAAGATTTTTTTCTTTTTTTTTTCCAATTTTTTTAGGCATCCATGTCATGTCTTTTCTAGCTTCCCCTGCAAGTTTTGTCTTGCTCCTTGACTTTTTCCCCATCTTTTGCAACATCTGGGAGCTTCGTTTTGGCATGTTTTGCTCCTTTGCACTGCTCTGATAGCATCCCGGTCCATTTTCCTCTTGTCACTAAATGGCCCAAATTTCCCAATTTTCTTTTTTTTCTCCTCCAGTTGCAATTCCTTTGATGGGATCTCCATTCCAGCGTCTTTCTAAGTCCTTCTTATTTCTTTTGGCCTTCAGTGCGCACCACTTTTGGCAAGCTGTGCTGCATGTGCCTGCACTTGATAGCATATGGGTAAGATATTTCTCTTTTTTTGTTTTAGTTTTTTTTCAGTGACCGTACCATGTGCCACATATCTTCCCCTGCAAGTTTCCTTTCTTCCTTGACATTTTCCCCTGCTTTTGCAACATCTGGGAGCTTAATTTTGGCATGTTTTGGTCTTTTGCAATGCAACTCATTTCCTCCCCGGCCATTTCTTGAAGACACTACAACTGCCAGTTTTCTGGGTTTTGGGGCTTTTTTTCAATTGCATTTCATTTGATCCCATCTCCTTTCCAGAGTGTTTGTTAGCCTTTCTTTTGGGGTTCGCAAGATTCCGTTTCCCTTCCCGAAAGGAAATTTCATTTCCTTTCGGGAAGGGAAACGGAATCTTGCGATTTCAATGGGGACCATGAGAGGAATCCTTGGTGCATGTCCCTGCACGTGATGACATGCCATGCCTTTTGATGGCTTTGACTTTGGGAAAGATTTTTTTCTTTTTTTTTTCCAGTTTTTTTAGGCATCCATGTCATGTCTTTTCTAGCTTCCCCTGCAAGTTTTGTCTTGCTCCTTGACTTTTTCCCCATCTTTTGCAACATCTGGGAGCTTCGTTTTGGCATGTTTTGGTCCTTTGCACTGCTCTGATAGCATCCCGGTCCATTTTCCTCTTGTCACTAAATGGCCCAAATTTCCCAATTTTCTTTTTTTTCTCCTCCAGTTGCAATTCCTTTGATGGGATTTCCATTCCAGCGTCTTTCTAAGTCCTTCTTATTTCTTTTGGCCTTCAGTGCGCACCACTTTTGGCAAGCTGTGCTGCATGTGCCTGCACTTGATAGCATATGGGTAAGATATTTCTCTTTTTTTGTTTTAGTTTTTTTTCAGTGACCGTACCATGTGCCACATATCTTCCCCTGCAAGTTTCCTTGCTTCCTTGACATTTTCCCCTGCTTTTGCAACATCTGGGAGCTTAATTTTGGCATGTTTTGGTCTTTTGCAATGCAACTCATTTCCTCCCCGGCCATTTCTTGAAGACACTACAACTGCCAGTTTTCTGGGTTTTGGGGCTTTTTTTCAATTGCATTTCATTTGATCCTATCTCCTTTCCAGAGTGTTTGTTAGCCTTTCTTTTGGGGTTCGCAAGATTCCGTTTCCCTTCCCGAAAGGAAATTTCATTTCCTTTCGGGAAGGGAAACGGAATCTTGCGATTTCAATGGGGACCATGAGAGGAATCCTTGGTGCATGTCCCTGCACGTGATGACATGCCATGCCTTTTGATGGCTTTGACTTTGGGAAAGATTTTTTTCTTTTTTTTTTCCAATTTTTTTAGGCATCCATGTCATGTCTTTTCTAGCTTCCCCTGCAAGTTTTGTCTTGCTCCTTGACTTTTTCCCCATCTTTTGCAACATCTGGGAGCTTCGTTTTGGCATGTTTTGCTCCTTTGCACTGCTCTGATAGCATCCCGGTCCATTTTCCTCTTGTCACTAAATGGCCCAAATTTCCCAATTTTCTTTTTTTTCTCCTCCAGTTGCAATTCCTTTGATGGGATCTCCATTCCAGCGTCTTTCTAAGTCCTTCTTATTTCTTTTGGCCTTCAGTGCGCACCACTTTTGGCAAGCTGTGCTGCATGTGCCTGCACTTGATAGCATATGGGTAAGATATTTCTCTTTTTTTGTTTTAGTTTTTTTTCAGTGACCGTACCATGTGCCACATATCTTCCCCTGCAAGTTTCCTTTCTTCCTTGACATTTTCCCCTGCTTTTGCAACATCTGGGAGCTTAATTTTGGCATGTTTTGGTCTTTTGCAATGCAACTCATTTCCTCCCCGGCCATTTCTTGAAGACACTACAACTGCCGATTTTCTGGGTTTTGGGGCTTTTTTTCAATTGCATTTCATTTGATCCTATCTCCTTTCCAGAGTGTTTGTTAGCCTTTCTTTTGGGGTTCGCAAGATTCCGTTTCCCTTCCCGAAAGGAAATTTCATTTCCTTTCGGGAAGGGAAACGGAATCTTGCGATTTCAATGGGGACCATGAGAGGAATCCTTGGTGCATGTCCCTGCACGTGATGACATGCCATGCCTTTTGATGGCTTTGACTTTGGGAAAGATTTTTTTCTTTTTTTTTTCCAATTTTTTTAGGCATCCATGTCATGTCTTTTCTAGCTTCCCCTGCAAGTTTTGTCTTGCTCCTTGACTTTTTCCCCATCTTTTGCAACATCTGGGAGCTTCGTTTTGGCATGTTTTGCTCCTTTGCACTGCTCTGATAGCATCCCGGTCCATTTTCCTCTTGTCACTAAATGGCCCAAATTTCCCCATTTTCTTTTTTTTCTCCTCCAGTTGCAATTCCTTTGATGGGATCTCCATTCCAGCGTCTTTCTAAGTCCTTCTTATTTCTTTTGGCCTTCAGTGCGCACCACTTTTGGCAAGCTGTGCTGCATGTGCCTGCACTTGATAGCATATGGGTAAGATATTTCTCTTTTTTTGTTTTAGTTTTTTTTCAGTGACCGTACCATGTGCCACATATCTTCCCCTGCAAGTTTCCTTGCTTCCTTGACATTTTCCCCTGCTTTTGCAACATCTGGGAGCTTAATTTTGGCATGTTTTGGTCTTTTGCAATGCAACTCATTTCCTCCCCGGCCATTTCTTGAAGACACTACAACTGCCAGTTTTCTGGGTTTTGGGGCTTTTTTTCAATTGCATTTCATTTGATCCTATCTCCTTTCCAGAGTGTTTGTTAGCCTTTCTTTTGGGGTTCGCAAGATTCCGTTTCCCTTCCCGAAAGGAAATTTCATTTCCTTTCGGGAAGGGAAACGGAATCTTGCGATTTCAATGGGGACCATGAGAGGAATCCTTGGTGCATGTCCCTGCACGTGATGACATGCCATGCCTTTTGATGGCTTTGACTTTGGGAAAGATTTTTTTCTTTTTTTTTTCCAATTTTTTTAGGCATCCATGTCATGTCTTTTCTAGCTTCCCCTGCAAGTTTTGTCTTGCTCCTTGACTTTTTCCCCATCTTTTGCAACATCTGGGAGCTTCGTTTTGGCATGTTTTGCTCCTTTGCACTGCTCTGATAGCATCCCGGTCCATTTTCCTCTTGTCACTAAATGGCCCAAATTTCCCAATTTTCTTTTTTTTCTCCTCCAGTTGCAATTCCTTTGATGGGATCTCCATTCCAGCGTCTTTCTAAGTCCTTCTTATTTCTTTTGGCCTTCAGTGCGCACCACTTTTGGCAAGCTGTGCTGCATGTGCCTGCACTTGATAGCATATGGGTAAGATATTTCTCTTTTTTTGTTTTAGTTTTTTTTCAGTGACCGTACCATGTGCCACATATCTTCCCCTGCAAGTTTCCTTTCTTCCTTGACATTTTCCCCTGCTTTTGCAACATCTGGGAGCTTAATTTTGGCATGTTTTGGTCTTTTGCAATGCAACTCATTTCCTCCCCGGCCATTTCTTGAAGACACTACAACTGCCAGTTTTCTGGGTTTTGGGGCTTTTTTTCAATTGCATTTCATTTGATCCTATCTCCTTTCCAGAGTGTTTGTTAGCCTTTCTTTTGGGGTTCGCAAGATTCCGTTTCCCTTCCCGAAAGGAAATTTCATTTCCTTTCGGGAAGGGAAACGGAATCTTGCGATTTCAATGGGGACCATGAGAGGAATCCTTGGTGCATGTCCCTGCACGTGATGACATGCCATGCCTTTTGATGGCTTTGACTTTGGGAAAGATTTTTTTCTTTTTTTTTTCCAATTTTTTTAGGCATCCATGTCATGTCTTTTCTAGCTTCCCCTGCAAGTTTTGTCTTGCTCCTTGACTTTTTCCCCATCTTTTGCAACATCTGGGAGCTTCGTTTTGGCATGTTTTGCTCCTTTGCACTGCTCTGATAGCATCCCGGTCCATTTTCCTCTTGTCACTAAATGGCCCAAATTTCCCAATTTTCTTTTTTTTCTCCTCCAGTTGCAATTCCTTTGATGGGATCTCCATTCCAGCGTCTTTCTAAGTCCTTCTTATTTCTTTTGGCCTTCAGTGCGCACCACTTTTGGCAAGCTGTGCTGCATGTGCCTGCACTTGATAGCATATGGGTAAGATATTTCTCTTTTTTTGTTTTAGTTTTTTTTTCAGTGACCGTACCATGTGCCACATATCTTCCCCTGCAAGTTTCCTTTCTTCCTTGACATTTTCCCCTGCTTTTGCAACATCTGGGAGCTTAATTTTGGCATGTTTTGGTCTTTTGCAATGCAACTCATTTCCTCCCCGGCCATTTCTTGAAGACACTACAACTGCCAATTTTCTGGGTTTTGGGGCTTTTTTTCAATTGCATTTCATTTGATCCTATCTCCTTGCCAGAGTGTTTGTTAGCCTTTCTTTTGGGGTTCGCAAGATTCCGTTTCCCTTCCCGAAAGGAAATTTCATTTCCTTTCGGGAAGGGAAACGGAATCTTGCGATTTCAATGGGGACCATGAGAGGAATCCTTGGTGCATGTCCCTGCACGTGATGACATGCCATGCCTTTTGATGGCTTTGACTTTGGGAAAGATTTTTTTCTTTTTTTTTTCCAATTTTTTTAGGCATCCATGTCATGTCTTTTCTAGCTTCCCCTGCAAGTTTTGTCTTGCTCCTTGACTTTTTCCCCATCTTTTGCAACATCTGGGAGCTTCGTTTTGGCATGTTTTGCTCCTTTGCACTGCTCTGATAGCATCCCGGTCCATTTTCCTCTTGTCACTAAATGGCCCAAATTTCCCAATTTTCTTTTTTTTCTCCTCCAGTTGCAATTCCTTTGATGGGATCTCCATTCCAGCGTCTTTCTAAGTCCTTCTTATTTCTTTTGGCCTTCAGTGCGCACCACTTTTGGCAAGCTGTGCTGCATGTGCCTGCACTTGATAGCATATGGGTAAGATATTTCTCTTTTTTTGTTTTAGTTTTTTTTCAGTGACCGTACCATGTGCCACATATCTTCCCCTGCAAGTTTCCTTTCTTCCTTGACATTTTCCCCTGCTTTTGCAACATCTGGGAGCTTAATTTTGGCATGTTTTGGTCTTTTGCAATGCAACTCATTTCCTCCCCGGCCATTTCTTGAAGACACTACAACTGCCAGTTTTCTGGGTTTTGGGGCTTTTTTTCAATTGCATTTCATTTGATCCTATCTCCTTTCCAGGGTGTTTGTTAGCCTTTCTTTTGGGGTTCGCAAGATTCCGTTTCCCTTCCCGAAAGGAAATTTCATTTCCTTTCGGGAAGGGAAACGGAATCTTGCGATTTCAATGGGGACCATGAGAGGAATCCTTGGTGCATGTCCCTGCACGTGATGACATGCCATGCCTTTTGATGGCTTTGACTTTGGGAAAGATTTTTTTCTTTTTTTTTTCCAATTTTTTTAGGCATCCATGTCATGTCTTTTCTAGCTTCCCCTGCAAGTTTTGTCTTGCTCCTTGACTTTTTCCCCATCTTTTGCAACATCTGGGAGCTTCGTTTTGGCATGTTTTGCTCCTTTGCACTGCTCTGATAGCATCCCGGTCCATTTTCCTCTTGTCACTAAATGGCCCAAATTTCCCAATTTTCTTTTTTTTCTCCTCCAGTTGCAATTCCTTTGATGGGATCTCCATTCCAGCGTCTTTCTAAGTCCTTCTTATTTCTTTTGGCCTTCAGTGCGCACCACTTTTGGCAAGCTGTGCTGCATGTGCCTGCACTTGATAGCATATGGGTAAGATATTTCTCTTTTTTTGTTTTAGTTTTTTTTCAGTGACCGTACCATGTGCCACATATCTTCCCCTGCAAGTTTCCTTTCTTCCTTGACATTTTCCCCTGCTTTTGCAACATCTGGGAGCTTAATTTTGGCATGTTTTGGTCTTTTGCAATGCAACTCATTTCCTCCCCGGCCATTTCTTGAAGACACTACAACTGCCGATTTTCTGGGTTTTGGGGCTTTTTTTCAATTGCATTTCATTTGATCCTATCTCCTTTCCAGAGTGTTTGTTAGCCTTTCTTTTGGGGTTCGCAAGATTCCGTTTCCCTTCCCGAAAGGAAATTTCATTTCCTTTCGGGAAGGGAAACGGAATCTTGCGATTTCAATTGGGACCATGAGAGGAATCCTTGGTGCATGTCCCTGCACGTGATGACATGCCATGCCTTTTGATGGCTTTGACTTTGGGAAAGATGTTTTTCTTTTTTTTTTCCAATTTTTTTAGGCATCCATGTCATGTCTTTTCTAGCTTCCCCTGCAAGTTTTGTCTTGCTCCTTGACTTTTTCCCCATCTTTTGCAACATCTGGGAGCTTCGTTTTGGCATGTTTTGCTCCTTTGCACTGCTCTGATAGCATCCCGGTCCATTTTCCTCTTGTCACTAAATGGCCCAAATTTCCCAATTTTCTTTTTTTTCTCCTCCAGTTGCAATTCCTTTGATGGGATCTCCATTCCAGCGTCTTTCTAAGTCCTTCTTATTTCTTTTGGCCTTCAGTGCGCACCACTTTTGGCAAGCTGTGCTGCATGTGCCTGCACTTGATAGCATATGGGTAAGATATTTCTCTTTTTTTGTTTTAGTTTTTTTTCAGTGACCGTACCATGTGCCACATATCTTCCCCTGCAAGTTTCCTTTCTTCCTTGACATTTTCCCCTGCTTTTGCAACATCTGGGAGCTTAATTTTGGCATGCTTTGGTCTTTTGCAATGCAACTCATTTCCTCCCCGGCCATTTCTTGAAGACACTACAACTGCCAGTTTTCTGGGTTTTGGGGCTTTTTTTCAATTGCATTTCATTTGATCCTATCTCCTTTCCAGAGTGTTTGTTAGCCTTTCTTTTGGGGTTCGCAAGATTCCGTTTCCCTTCCCGAAAGGAAATTTCATTTCCTTTCGGGAAGGGAAACGGAATCTTGCGATTTCAATGGGGACCATGAGAGGAATCCTTGGTGCATGTCCCTGCACGTGATGACATGCCATGCCTTTTGATGGCTTTGACTTTGGGAAAGATTTTTTTCTTTTTTTTTTCCAATTTTTTTAGGCATCCATGTCATGTCTTTTCTAGCTTCCCCTGCAAGTTTTGTCTTGCTCCTTGACTTTTTCCCCATCTTTTGCAACATCTGGGAGCTTCGTTTTGGCATGTTTTGCTCCTTTGCACTGCTCTGATAGCATCCCGGTCCATTTTCCTCTTGTCACTAAATGGCCCAAATTTCCCAATTTTCTTTTTTTTCTCCTCCAGTTGCAATTCCTTTGATGGGATCTCCATTCCAGCGTCTTTCTAAGTCCTTCTTATTTCTTTTGGCCTTCAGTGCGCACCACTTTTGGCAAGCTGTGCTGCATGTGCCTGCACTTGATAGCATATGGGTAAGATATTTCTCTTTTTTTGTTTTAGTTTTTTTTTCAGTGACCGTACCATGTGCCACATATCTTCCCCTGCAAGTTTCCTTTCTTCCTTGACATTTTCCCCTGCTTTTGCAACATCTGGGAGCTTAATTTTGGCATGTTTTGGTCTTTTGCAATGCAACTCATTTCCTCCCCGGCCATTTCTTGAAGACACTACAACTGCCAATTTTCTGGGTTTTGGGGCTTTTTTTCAATTGCATTTCATTTGATCCTATCTCCTTTCCAGAGTGTTTGTTAGCCTTTCTTTTGGGGTTCGCAAGATTCCGTTTCCCTTCCCGAAAGGAAATTTCATTTCCTTTCGGGAAGGGAAACGGAATCTTGCGATTTCAATGGGGACCATGAGAGGAATCCTTGGTGCATGTCCCTGCACGTGATGACATGCCATGCCTTTTGATGGCTTTGACTTTGGGAAAGATTTTTTTCTTTTTTTTTTCCAATTTTTTTAGGCATCCATGTCATGTCTTTTCTAGCTTCCCCTGCAAGTTTTGTCTTGCTCCTTGACTTTTTCCCCATCTTTTGCAACATCTGGGAGCTTCGTTTTGGCATGTTTTGCTCCTTTGCACTGCTCTGATAGCATCCCGGTCCATTTTCCTCTTGTCACTAAATGGCCCAAATTTCCCAATTTTCTTTTTTTTCTCCTCCAGTTGCAATTCCTTTGATGGGATCTCCATTCCAGCGTCTTTCTAAGTCCTTCTTATTTCTTTTGGCCTTCAGTGCGCACCACTTTTGGCAAGCTGTGCTGCATGTGCCTGCACTTGATAGCATATGGGTAAGATATTTCTCTTTTTTTGTTTTAGTTTTTTTTCAGTGACCGTACCATGTGCCACATATCTTCCCCTGCAAGTTTCCTTTCTTCCTTGACATTTTCCCCTGCTTTTGCAACATCTGGGAGCTTAATTTTGGCATGTTTTGGTCTTTTGCAATGCAACTCATTTCCTCCCCGGCCATTTCTTGAAGACACTACAACTGCCAGTTTTCTGGGTTTTGGGGCTTTTTTTCAATTGCATTTCATTTGATCCTATCTCCTTTCCAGAGTGTTTGTTAGCCTTTCTTTTGGGGTTCGCAAGATTCCGTTTCCCTTCCCGAAAGGAAATTTCATTTCCTTTCGGGAAGGGAAACGGAATCTTGCGATTTCAATGGGGACCATGAGAGGAATCCTTGGTGCATGTCCCTGCACGTGATGACATGCCATGCCTTTTGATGGCTTTGACTTTGGGAAAGATTTTTTTCTTTTTTTTTTCCAATTTTTTTAGGCATCCATGTCATGTCTTTTCTAGCTTCCCCTGCAAGTTTTGTCTTGCTCCTTGACTTTTTCCCCATCTTTTGCAACATCTGGGAGCTTCGTTTTGGCATGTTTTGGTCCTTTGCACTGCTCTGATAGCATCCCGGTCCATTTTCCTCTTGTCACTAAATGGCCCAAATTTCCCAATTTTCTTTTTTTTCTCCTCCAGTTGCAATTCCTTTGATGGGATCTCCATTCCAGCGTCTTTCTAAGTCCTTCTTATTTCTTTTGGCCTTCAGTGCGCACCACTTTTGGCAAGCTGTGCTGCATGTGCCTGCACTTGATAGCATATGGGTAAGATATTTCTCTTTTTTTGTTTTAGTTTTTTTTCAGTGACCGTACCATGTGCCACATATCTTCCCCTGCAAGTTTCCTTGCTTCCTTGACATTTTCCCCTGCTTTTGCAACATCTGGGAGCTTAATTTTGGCATGTTTTGGTCTTTTGCAATGCAACTCATTTCCTCCCCGGCCATTTCTTGAAGACACTACAACTGCCAGTTTTCTGGGTTTTGGGGCTTTTTTTCAATTGCATTTCATTTGATCCTATCTCCTTTCCAGAGTGTTTGTTAGCCTTTCTTTTGGGGTTCGCAAGATTCCGTTTCCCTTCCCGAAAGGAAATTTCATTTCCTTTCGGGAAGGGAAACGGAATCTTGCGATTTCAATGGGGACCATGAGAGGAATCCTTGGTGCATGTCCCTGCACGTGATGACATGCCATGCCTTTTGATGGCTTTGACTTTGGGAAAGATTTTTTTCTTTTTTTTTTCCAATTTTTTTAGGCATCCATGTCATGTCTTTTCTAGCTTCCCCTGCAAGTTTTGTCTTGCTCCTTGACTTTTTCCCCATCTTTTGCAACATCTGGGAGCTTCGTTTTGGCATGTTTTGCTCCTTTGCACTGCTCTGATAGCATCCCGGTCCATTTTCCTCTTGTCACTAAATGGCCCAAATTTCCCAATTTTCTTTTTTTTCTCCTCCAGTTGCAATTCCTTTGATGGGATCTCCATTCCAGCGTCTTTCTAAGTCCTTCTTATTTCTTTTGGCCTTCAGTGCGCACCACTTTTGGCAAGCTGTGCTGCATGTGCCTGCACTTGATAGCATATGGGTAAGATATTTCTCTTTTTTTGTTTTAGTTTTTTTTCAGTGACCGTACCATGTGCCACATATCTTCCCCTGCAAGTTTCCTTGCTTCCTTGACATTTTCCCCTGCTTTTGCAACATCTGGGAGCTTAATTTTGGCATGTTTTGGTCTTTTGCAATGCAACTCATTTCCTCCCCGGCCATTTCTTGAAGACACTACAACTGCCGATTTTCTGGGTTTTGGGGCTTTTTTTCAATTGCATTTCATTTGATCCTATCTCCTTTCCAGAGTGTTTGTTAGCCTTTCTTTTGGGGTTCGCAAGATTCCGTTTCCCTTCCCGAAAGGAAATTTCATTTCCTTTCGGGAAGGGAAACGGAATCTTGCGATTTCAATTGGGACCATGAGAGGAATCCTTGGTGCATGTCCCTGCACGTGATGACATGCCATGCCTTTTGATGGCTTTGACTTTGGGAAAGATTTTTTTCTTTTTTTTTTCCAATTTTTTTAGGCATCCATGTCATGTCTTTTCTAGCTTCCCCTGCAAGTTTTGTCTTGCTCCTTGACTTTTTCCCCATCTTTTGCAACATCTGGGAGCTTCGTTTTGGCATGTTTTGGTCCTTTGCACTGCTCTGATAGCATCCCGGTCCATTTTCCTCTTGTCACTAAATGGCCCAAATTTCCCCATTTTCTTTTTTTTCTCCTCCAGTTGCAATTCCTTTGATGGGATCTCCATTCCAGCGTCTTTCTAAGTCCTTCTTATTTCTTTTGGCCTTCAGTGCGCACCACTTTTGGCAAGCTGTGCTGCATGTGCCTGCACTTGATAGCATATGGGTAAGATATTTCTCTTTTTTTGTTTTAGTTTTTTTTCAGTGACCGTACCATGTGCCACATATCTTCCCCTGCAAGTTTCCTTTCTTCCTTGACATTTTCCCCTGCTTTTGCAACATCTGGGAGCTTAATTTTGGCATGTTTTGGTCTTTTGCAATGCAACTCATTTCCTCCCCGGCCATTTCTTGAAGACACTACAACTGCCAGTTTTCTGGGTTTTGGGGCTTTTTTTCAATTGCATTTCATTTGATCCTATCTCCTTTCCAGAGTGTTTGTTAGCCTTTCTTTTGGGGTTCGCAAGATTCCGTTTCCCTTCCCGAAAGGAAATTTCATTTCCTTTCGGGAAGGGAAACGGAATCTTGCGATTTCAATGGGGACCATGAGAGGAATCCTTGGTGCATGTCCCTGCACGTGATGACATGCCATGCCTTTTGATGGCTTTGACTTTGGGAAAGATTTTTTTCTTTTTTTTTTCCAATTTTTTTAGGCATCCATGTCATGTCTTTTCTAGCTTCCCCTGCAAGTTTTGTCTTGCTCCTTGACTTTTTCCCCATCTTTTGCAACATCTGGGAGCTTCGTTTTGGCATGTTTTGCTCCTTTGCACTGCTCTGATAGCATCCCGGTCCATTTTCCTCTTGTCACTAAATGGCCCAAATTTCCCAATTTTCTTTTTTTTCTCCTCCAGTTGCAATTCCTTTGATGGGATCTCCATTCCAGCGTCTTTCTAAGTCCTTCTTATTTCTTTTGGCCTTCAGTGCGCACCACTTTTGGCAAGCTGTGCTGCATGTGCCTGCACTTGATAGCATATGGGTAAGATATTTCTCTTTTTTTGTTTTAGTTTTTTTTTCAGTGACCGTACCATGTGCCACATATCTTCCCCTGCAAGTTTCCTTTCTTCCTTGACATTTTCCCCTGCTTTTGCAACATCTGGGAGCTTAATTTTGGCATGTTTTGGTCTTTTGCAATGCAACTCATTTCCTCCCCGGCCATTTCTTGAAGACACTACAACTGCCAATTTTCTGGGTTTTGGGGCTTTTTTTCAATTGCATTTCATTTGATCCTATCTCCTTTCCAGAGTGTTTGTTAGCCTTTCTTTTGGGGTTCGCAAGATTCCGTTTCCCTTCCCGAAAGGAAATTTCATTTCCTTTCGGGAAGGGAAACGGAATCTTGCGATTTCAATGGGGACCATGAGAGGAATCCTTGGTGCATGTCCCTGCACGTGATGACATGCCATGCCTTTTGATGGCTTTGACTTTGGGAAAGATTTTTTTCTTTTTTTTTTCCAATTTTTTTAGGCATCCATGTCATGTCTTTTCTAGCTTCCCCTGCAAGTTTTGTCTTACTCCTTGACTTTTTCCCCATCTTTTGCAACATCTGGGAGCTTCGTTTTGGCATGTTTTGCTCCTTTGCACTGCTCTGATAGCATCCCGGTCCATTTTCCTCTTGTCACTAAATGGCCCAAATTTCCCAATTTTCTTTTTTTTCTCCTCCAGTTGCAATTCCTTTGATGGGATCTCCATTCCAGCGTCTTTCTAAGTCCTTCTTATTTCTTTTGGCCTTCAGTGCGCACCACTTTTGGCAAGCTGTGCTGCATGTGCCTGCACTTGATAGCATATGGGTAAGATATTTCTCTTTTTTTGTTTTAGTTTTTTTTCAGTGACCGTACCATGTGCCACATATCTTCCCCTGCAAGTTTCCTTTCTTCCTTGACATTTTCCCCTGCTTTTGCAACATCTGGGAGCTTAATTTTGGCATGTTTTGGTCTTTTGCAATGCAACTCATTTCCTCCCCGGCCATTTCTTGAAGACACTACAACTGCCAGTTTTCTGGGTTTTGGGGCTTTTTTTCAATTGCATTTCATTTGATCCTATCTCCTTTCCAGAGTGTTTGTTAGCCTTTCTTTTGGGGTTCGCAAGATTCCGTTTCCCTTCCCGAAAGGAAATTTCATTTCCTTTCGGGAAGGGAAACGGAATCTTGCGATTTCAATGGGGACCATGAGAGGAATCCTTGGTGCATGTCCCTGCACGTGATGACATGCCATGCCTTTTGATGGCTTTGACTTTGGGAAAGATTTTTTTCTTTTTTTTTTCCAATTTTTTTAGGCATCCATGTCATGTCTTTTCTAGCTTCCCCTGCAAGTTTTGTCTTGCTCCTTGACTTTTTCCCCATCTTTTGCAACATCTGGGAGCTTCATTTTGGCATGTTTTGGTCCTTTGCACTGCTCTGATAGCATCCCGGTCCATTTTCCTCTTGTCACTAAATGGCCCAAATTTCCCAATTTTCTTTTTTTTCTCCTCCAGTTGCAATTCCTTTGATGGGATCTCCATTCCAGCGTCTTTCTAAGTCCTTCTTATTTCTTTTGGCCTTCAGTGCGCACCACTTTTGGCAAGCTGTGCTGCATGTGCCTGCACTTGATAGCATATGGGTAAGATATTTCTCTTTTTTTGTTTTAGTTTTTTTTCAGTGACCGTACCATGTGCCACATATCTT